>NW_006798273.1:2642478-2657647 GCF_000442215.2 Lipotes vexillifer
CTCTCTCTCTCTCTCTCTCTCTCTCTCTCTCTCTCTCTCTCTCTCTGTCCCCTGCTTGCTTCCTCTTCTACTTTTAAGGTCTCATGTACTTACAACGAGCCAGATAATTCATAATTTCCCTATTTCAAAATCACTCACTTACTAATCCTTTTAAAAATATTTATTTATTTAGGTTTCACCAAGTCTTAGCTGTGGCATGCGAACTCTTGTTGCAGCACGCATGCAGGATCTAGTTCCCCGACCAGGTATCAAACCCGGGCCCCCTGCCTTGGGAGCTCTGGACCACTGGACCACCAGGGAAGTCCCTCACTTACTAATTTTAATTGCATCTGAAAACTCCCTTCACAGCAGTACCTAGATTAATGTTTGACTGAATAATCAAGGAGAAGGAATCTTGGAGGGAAATCTTTGAGATTTTGCGTACTACAGACTTGGAGAAATTATTTGCAAAACCGTATATCTGACTCATATCTATCTAGAAAATAGGCAAAGAGATGAAAAGCATTTCACTGAAGAGGATACACGAATGGCAAATAAGCACATAAAAAGATGTTCAACAACACTAGTCATTAGAGAAATGCAAATTAAGATTACAATGAGATATCACTACACACCTATCAGAATTGCTAAAATGAAAATAGTGACAAAACCAAATGCTGATGAGGATTTGGAGGAACTGGATCTCTCATGCATTATTGGCAGGAATGTAAAATAGTACAGCCACTGCAGTCTTGGGTGTTTATCCCAGATAAGTAAAAACTTATGTCCACACAAAAACTTTTACACAAATTTATATTGTTACCTTATTTCTTTTATAATAGCCCGAAACTGGAAATAACCAAAATGTCCTTCAATGAATGGGTGAATGGTTAAATGTACTGGTACAACCATACTATGAATGTATTAGTAAGCATTCTCTAGAGCTAGATAGATGATAGATAGATGATAGATAGGTAGATAGATAGATGATAGATAGATAGATAGATAGATGATAGATAGATAGATGATAGATAGATAGAGATAGATGATAGATAGATAGATGATAGATAGATAGATGATAGATAGATGGATAGATGATAGATAGATAGATAGATGATAGATAGATAGATAGATGATAGATAGATAGATAGATAGCTGATAGATAGATAGATAGATAGATAGATGATAGATAGATAGATAGATGGATGGATAGATTTTAAGGAACTGGCTTGTATAATTGTGGAGACTGTCAAGCCTAGAATCTGCAGAATAGCCTGGCAGGCTGGAGACCCAGAGACGAGCTGCCGTTGTAGCTCAAATCTGAAGACAGTCTGCTGGCAGTTTCCTTCTTCCTTGGGAGAAGTCGCTCTTTTTTCTATTAAGTCCTTCAATGAATTGGATGAGGCCCACTCACATTATGCGCGTCTGCTGTATTCAAATTCTGCTGATTTAAATGTTAATCTCATCTTTAAAAATATCTTCACAGAAACGAATAGAATAATGTTTGACCAAATATCTGGGAACCATGACCTAGCCAAGTTAACGCATAAAATTAACATCACAATGGAGTACTACTCAGTGATAAAAAGGAATAGCAGGTTGAAACTCGGGGGAATCCTGCAGAAAGAAAAAATGCAGTCTCAAAAGGTCACATACTGTATGATTCAATTTACATAGCATTTTCAAAATAACCAAAATACAGACATGGAAAACAGATTAGTGTTTGTGGGGAGAGAAGGGTGTGACTATCGGGAAACACGAGGGGGACTTTTGGTGATGGAACAGTTCTGTACCTTGATTGCTGTGGTGGTTTCTGGAATCTACACGTGTAACAATGCGGCATAAAATTATACACACACATTGTGCCAAGGCCAGTTTCCTGCATTTGATATTGTACCAGAATTATTTAAGTTGTAACCGGTGGGGTTAACTGATGGAGAACACACAGGACTTCTCTGCACCATCTTTGCAACTTCCCATGAATCTACAACAATTTAAGAATAAAAAATTATTAAAAAAAGGATTTATAGCAAAGAGTCAACATGCACATTTTCAAAAGTAAGCACGTATTCCTCTGAAATAACACAAGCTTTATTTTAAAATCTTTTTCCTGTTGTTGTTGTTGTTGTTGTTGTTGTTTTTACAAGAATGTCCAAAACTTTTCGCTCAGAAGGAATTTAGACAGGCACCAATGAATGCAGTGATGCTTGATAATACCTAAGAAAGGAAGCAGGAAAGGGAAGCAAAGGTTAGGATGCCCCCTGCCTGAATACCAAGAAGCCACTGAGGTGACCAAACCCCCAGTTGGCAGGCCCCTGAAGCCTGAACCCCTCACTCTCTTCCTTGTTCTCTCCTTAAGTGATCCTGGGTTTGCAGGGGCTGCTGAGATAGGCCAATGGCCCATCAAAAGCTGTCCCTCTGAACCAGAATTTGTTCTTTTCCATTTCCTCACCTTTTTAAGACAATTTCCTTTCTTTCCATTTCTGTCTAAACCAACAGCTATAAATAAAGCAACACCACTGTCTGCAAAGGCCACCCAAATCTGTGTTCATAGATTCCATTCATATGACCATAATAAGCCCACAGATATGATCAACCTTTCCCAAAGCAAGTTATTTATAACTATTAGTGGTGACAATTGAAAAATACATGTGCAATTTATTTTTGAAGCCACAGAGATTCATTGAAGCTGATCCTCTAGTTATGGGACTAGACTGCATTCACATTGCCTTTCAAATAGAACTCTAAACTCAAAATAAGGGAATTCCCTGGAGGTGCAGTGGTTAGGACTCAGCACTTTCACCGCCGTGGGCCTGGGTTCCATCCCTGGTTGGGAAACTAAGATCCTGCGAGCCTCACGGAGAGGCCAAAATAATAATAATAATAATTTTAAAATAAAATAAAAATAAGAACCACGTAGACAGGACCTTAGGGGAGCCTAAAGGACCTGTCAAAAAAGAGGGCAGCAACCGATGGCCTCCAGTCAAAGGGGTAGGACAGGTTTGGGATGACACAACCGGACTGGCTCATGGGAACATGGTCCACGTGAGGAGGCTTGTCTACGGTGCTGCCCAATCCCTTTCCGGCAGCCTTGACTCCTTCTTGCTTAGCAAGATCCTCCTTCCCCTCTGACCCTGTCAACCAGGTGTTAACTGACCCCCCCCCCCCCAGGCTCTGCGCCTTCTGCTGGGGCCTCCCCTCCATCTCCCCATCCATGAGAATGAATAAGCAGGGTTTGGCTGACCCTTCCTCCTGCCTGTGGTTATTACAGCTGACTCACCAGACCATCCTGGGTACAGTTTTGAATATTGAAGCAATTCACTTAACGTTAGATCATATTTCCCTCTGTCATTACATATTCTTGGAAAACATGATTTTTAATGGCTGCAAACATTGCCGGGACCATCTGCTTATTTGATGTTGGCATTCAAGCTGGCAGACAGAGAAAACAAATTTATGGCTACTGAAGGGGAAAGGAGGGGAGAGATAAATTAAGAGTTTGGGATTAGCAGGTACACAATACTATATATAAAGTAGATAAACGACAAGGTCCTACTGTACAGCACAGGAAACTATACTCAATATCTTGTAATAAACTATAATGGAAAAGATCTGAAAATATATATATATAATATATATGTATAACTGAATCACTTTGCTGTACAGTGATTTACAGCATTGTAAATCAACTATATTTCAATACTATAATAAGGCAGTTTCCTATCTATTTGAACAAATACTATAATATCCAAGTTATTATCCCAAACCTCCTTGCCTCTTAGGAACTTGAGCTCGAAAGGGTGAGGGTCGACTTTTTAACCCCTTAGTGCGGTAGTCTGGTAGAAACCTCCTCCCTGTACATAGACCATCTTGATAGCTCTAAAGAAGAGAAAGGACACATTAGTCCCCTGTGTGGGACCCTCAGTAAAGATTATGAGAAAGTCAGGCGATGGTAGTCACAGCCTTGTTTATTGAACATGTACTAAGTTGCAGGCTCTGCACAAAGCACTTTGATGGAAACCTATCACCACCCCTTCATGGCAGTATTTTTAGCCCAAAACGACAAGGGGACGAATGTTAGCTGCACGTTGCAAAAGCCGAGACTCAAGAGTCCAGATCAGGGTGTGTAGCCAGCAAGGAGTGTTCCAAAGTGAGGGTCCCTGAGTCCCCTGCCTTCCACAGGTATTTCCTGGTCAAATATATGAGAAACCCACCACCTTTTCCATGACTGATGGTTCCTGAGAACGCTCCCGCCAGCTTTTGCTGTTCTCTACCTTGTGTCCACCCATAGAACAGGACAGACAAAGGAGGAAGCATCTGTAATTTGCATCTCCTGATTGTTCTGTGGTAGACTCTGTTTCCAAAGGTGGTCACAAGGACACCTCTGATCCCACCTGCTCTCCCAGAACCTGACATTCTTCACCAAGGGGTGGGATCTAACTGATCCAGACAAGCTTGGAACTTGCTTACATTCAGGAGTGTAGCAAAAGTGTCACACCTGGTTTCCAAAGCTAGGCAATAAAAGTTGAGGCAGTTTCCACCTTGTAGTTGGAATCCGGAGATTCATGTACAATAAGTCCCCTACATATGAACCTTCAAGTTGCGAACTTTCAGAGATGCAAACGTGAGTTGGCATGCCCAATCACGTCAGGCGTGAGTGAAATTTCAGCTTGTCCTCTGTCTCCTATTGCTGGCGATCCTTCAGCTCTACCATCTCCCACCTCCTCTCCCTCCTCCAGTTAGTAACTCTTCTTGCCTGTTCACTCAATGCCAGCCCCGGTATGCCAGCTATTGGACTTTTCAAGGGAATGTACTGTAAGATTAAAGATGTCTTCTTTATTTTTTGTGTTTGTTTGTTTTTTATTTATTATTTGTGTGAAAAGTATTTTAAACCTATTACAGTACGGTACTATATGGCTGATTGTGTTAATTGGGTACGTAGGCTAACTTTGCTGCACTTACGAACAAACTGGGCTTACGAACACGCCCTCGGAACGGAGCTTGTTCGTATGTAGGGGACTTACTGTAAGAAGTATGACCTCTCTGAGGCCACCATGCTGAGAGAAAACTCGGGCCATGTGTAGGTGTTCTGGCCGATAGCACCAGCTTAAGTCCCAGCTAATGGCCAGCATCAATCGCCACAAACACAGGCAAGCCTTTGAATGATTCCTGGTCTCAGCCTCTGTGTCTCCCCAGCTGAGGCCCCGGACATCGTGGAGCAAAGACTGGACAATGGGACCAATGTAGCTCATGAGATGTCACTACAACAAGGACATGGAGGGCAAACTCATTAATGAGTGTTGTCACTTCTAAGAGTATTTGTGGGTAGTCAGTGCTCAAGAAAACTTGAATTTCCGTGAAAGAAACTTGATGCAAATAAAGACTAAATGACCCCAAACTCACAAAGTTCATAGCTCACAAAGTTCATGAAAAGGCTGGATTAGGGAACCTGGTTGGTCCCAGAGACCAAACTGGAGACTCCCAGTATCACTGCCCAGGTGAAGCCCTTGGAACTGCCAGAGGGGAGAGTTGGGTCCGCTAAGTATTGGCCACTAAGTCCTGCAGATGACAGGAGAGAAATGGGCTGTCAAGAGAGACCAGTTCTCCCCAAGTTGTGCATATCCTCCAGAAAGAAAACAGAGTGGCCCTGGCTGCTCTTCCCAGTGGGTGAGACTCAGATGGGGCGAGAAAGAGAGACCGTTATCAAAAACAACATGGTGGCCACATTCCTTGCAAATGTGGCCCAACGTGTGTCAGGCTCTCACCAGTCTCCCCAGTCAGACGTGACACAGCTCCTGGTGTGTCAGGAGCTGGGGGCAGGTCAGCAAGTTGAGTGGAGAAAAACAAAGTGTTCAACCCAACCCTCCAGGGAAGGGGAGAGGAAGCTTCCTCCCCTCAAGGTGACCTTGAGAACAGAGGGAAAACATCCCCACCTAGACAGCATATGAAAGGATTTTAGGGGACTTCCCCAGAGGTCCAGTGGTCAAGACTCCACGCTTCCACTGCAGGGGGCCCAGGTTCGATCCCTGGTCAGGGAACTAAGATCCCATATGCCAGGCAGTGTGGTCAAAAATTAAAAAATAAAAGGATTTTAGGTGCAATTGCTCCACGATTCTCTCCAAGGCACTTGCGTTAAAGTTGCTTTCACAGCTCACTCTGACCTCAGCGATTTTCATAAGAGAGGCCCAAATAATAAAGAATGCTTCACACGTGTCTACAGCTCAAAGCCTCCCAGCCACTCAGAAAGGGAGCACGGACTTGAAATGGGAGAGCCTGCATGGGACTCACTGGACTCCTTTCTCTCTGAGGACAGGCCAGGCCTGGCTCATCTCTCCCCTGACCACACTGCTTTGCACAAAATGAGAACTCATCTTGGTAGAACGTTGACTATGGAGGAAGATGGAGGTCATTGGTCATGGTGGGAGAGTAAAGGGACAGCACTGCCCAGCCCCAGGGGGAGAGGGTTCATGGAACACACACAGCAAAGCTCGCCCAGACACACCCTGATCTTCTTGGAAACCAGTAAGACAGAGGAGGAGGGGGCACCAGGCTGCTTTGAGGGGGCTCCCCTCCTCCTAGCTCCTCTTCTGGGCACCAACCCTTCACACTTTGTGTTCAAGCCTGATCTCAGATGGGAAGATCAGGCTGGGCAGGTAAGCGGCAAGCGAGTAGGTTGGGGTAACTGTGTTCCCAGAGCTGCTGCCAGATGGAAAAACAAAAACCATGATTGGATCTGGGTTTTTTAAATAAATTTATTTATTTATTTTTGGCTGCACTGGGTCTTCGTTGCTGCACACAGGCTTCTCTAGTTGCAGCGAGCAAGGGCTTCTCTTTGTTGCAGTGTGTGGGCTTCTCATTGCGGTGGTTTCTCTTGTTGCGGAGCATGGGCTCTAGGTGCGCGGGCTTCAGTAGTTGTGACATGCGGGCTCAGTAGTTGTGGCTCGAGGACTCTAGAGCACAGGCTCAGCAGTTGTGGCTCATGGGCCTAGTTGCTCTGCGGCATGTGGGATCCTCCCAGACCAGGGCTCGAACCCGTGTCCCCTGCATTGGCAGGTGGATTCTTAACCACTGAGCCACCAGGGAAGTCCTGGACTTTTAAAATACTGGCAGTTTGTAAGGACCACTTTCTCCCCATTTCCCTAAGAACACCTTTGGTTTCCGGGGAGTGTGACAGCAGCTACTGTTTGGACATTTCATCTCATCTGTTACCAGCAACAGCTACACCCTTTGGAATCTGGTACAGTTCCCTTTGTATTATTGATGCTCCATCAATGCTGATCAAATCAAGGAAAAACTTAGGAGTAGCTCCTGTGCATTTTAAGACCCTTGTCCACCTCTGACACTGCAACTTTGGGTTTCAGGGTTTTCATGGTCCCCACTGGCATAACAAATGCCCCTGGGTGACCAGAAAGCTAGCAGAGCCATCTCTGCACTAGATCAGTGTGGCCGGTGGGGCAGATGTCTCACCCACCAGCCTCATACACAGCTTCAAGTCTATGGGGTTCCCGGCACCTGGGAAATCTCAGATCTTTCCAAAAGCCTTTTGCACAGTAGCTCGTTCTGGCTTCCTTGGCTGGGGGGATGAGCCACCCCCCGGGCCTCTTGACCACAGGCTTTGTGGGGACAGTTGTTCCCTGAGTGTGGGAATTTCAGAGATGGAAGGAATCTCTCATTTGCTGCTTCCGGCTGGTCCTGGGCCTCATCCTGATGGAGTTCTACCTTCTGGCAAGGAGGAGCTGGAGAGAACATCACTTTATCCACAAGCCAGATTCCCCCCACCATTGCCCAGCTCCCTCTCCGCTTCCCACAGGAATTCCACCCCCGGCAAGGGCAGGAAGAGGGCCCAGGAACCCCTATCTGCTGTGCTTATTCATTGGCAAGAGCCCTCTTGCTTACACCACCCCATGTCCCCCCAGTAATTACATATGGGAAGAGAAGGTAAAAGGTGGGCTTGACAGTGACTGGTGATGCACTTAGCGTTCCACCCTGTACTGCCTCTTACTTCCGCAAGAGAAGAGAATGGAGTCATCCAACTGCTACACACCAGGCATGTTCAAGGACTGGGGACACAGCAAGAAAGAGCACAAAGGTGACTGGCCACAGCTGTTTCTCCCAGCTGCACCACCGGCACGTCCCAGAGAGCAGCAGGTACGATGCTGCACCGACCATCTCCCTCGGAAATGACATTCATTTCTAACACCTCAAGTCTCTGACTCACCAGCTTCCCTGATTCTTCCTGCCAGCTGCAGGGACGTGGCGAGACAGCAAATCTTTGGAGCTCCCAGCCATCGACAGAAAAGTCCGTGATTTCGAGGGGTCCCCAAACCTTGGGGCCTGGCTTTGTGGGAAGGTACACACTGGGCTGTGACAATTTGGCAGCCAAACCCCCCTGCTCCAAGCTGCAGATTAAAACCCCAACGCTGCAGAACTCCACGTCTAAGGGTCACAGACACAGCTATAATACAGGGGCATGAGGATGGGGTAAAAGGACAATTGGGGCCACCTTTAACTCCTGGTGAAAAAGACTCCTGGTCTGTTTTTCTGGCAGATTCCAGCCACCTCCAGTCCCGAGGCAGAGGGTCCCCTTCATCTCTGTGAACAGAACAGACTTGATAGGAGCCAAATGTTCTCATTTCTAAAGGTCTCAGCAGGACATCCTGAACCTCATCCTTTCAGGCCTGAGGACCTGAGGGAAACTGTCGGCTCCTGTAGCCAGGGAACGGGGCAGGGCGTGAGGGCTTGTGGGGAGTCTCCTGGTACCCGTGACACAGAGCACATGCGTGTGGACATTAGTGGGCATGGAAAAGCCACAGCATCTGGCCAGGAGGAAAGAAAGCCCAAAGCAGCATTTGGACAAATGTGCTACTATTATTTGCAACCAAAAAGCAACAGAGGTCAAGGTGAGAGCCTTTAGCTCATCCAGGCGGCAGGTAGAGCATCAAAGGCAGATCAGAGCACACACGCTCACTTCCAAAGGGGGCGTTCGCTCCAGAGTGGTCTGTGAGTGCCCAACAGTGAGCACTTTAAACTCCTCAAACTGACCTCAGGTGGCCTCGGCCTGCAGCGGCTTGAAGCAGGATTTCGGTTCCCGCCAGAGACTGAGGTCAGGCCGCGGCAGTGAGAGCGCTGAATCCTAGCCTCTAGACCACCAGCGACCAGTGGCCAGTGACAAGGCCCTGGCCCGTCAGCCGTGTAGAAATGAATTTCCACAGAGAGACAGAAAGTAGTGAAACAAGCAACGTGTTTATTAGGAGGGAAAAAAGTACGTGTGGATAGACACACAGGCGGGCTCAGAGAGAGAGTCTCACCTCCGTGGTAGTTTGAATCACTGTTATGGGGCATTTCTTCCGGTTTCCTTTGGCCAATTATCTTGCTTTGCCTGGTTCTGAGTCCGTATTTTGTTTATCTCAGGGTCCTCCCCTCTGTGCGTGCACATCTCTCAGCCAAGATGGATTCTAGTGAAGAGGCCTATGGGTAGGTTGACATCACCTACTATGGGGTGGCGGCCCCTCCCTTTTTGACCTTCAAGGAACCTTTCTGCGCATGTGTAGTCGGGAAGGTCTCCTTGATCTCAAGAATGAGGAATAGGTGGTCTTTTATCTCTCATCTGGGCGGGGCTCAGCTCCTCTCTTGCTCCTGCTATTTTGGAGTATCTGTCCACAGGGGAGAAACTCCAGCAGTTCAGCCTGCGGCCCATCTATCTCCTGCCTCAGAATGACTGGTTGCTCCAAGCTCCCTTTCCCTCTTCATGAACATCACAGGATCTGGGGTTTAAGGTTAAATGTTGGTGCCCAGGGAGGCCGGCCCTGGTTCTCACTTATCTATTTGGTGTCAACGAACCTGGGGTAGCTATGGGACTACAGTAAGCTGCTAAGAGTGGGGCAGCAGTATTTCAAACAGACACCCAAACACCTGTTTTTCTTGTTAAGTAAAAACAAGTTAATAGTCACACCAAAACCATGAAGAAAACCACAAGTGACCCAAGGATTTCTGACTCACCCCCTAGTCTGAGTAGCTTGTGACATTCCACCCAAAGCCATCACCCACCTGCAGGGGCACAGAAATGCCGATCAGCGGTCCTTTTGTCTCCCTAACTCAGGGTAATTACCCATGTGGCCTGCTCCCAGATCGCTCTTGCTTTCAAATTTAAAAAAAAAAAAAAAGAACAGCCAAAAAAAAAAAACACCCACCTTTCCCTTAAGCCCAAGTGACTAAGAAAAGCTAGCAAGGACCCTCCCTCAGACCATAATTGTGGGAAACCTCTTGCAAAACAGTTTCTCTGCAAGATAAACCATGTCTGTTCCCAGCAGCTAAGTGCCACACCCGAGAGAACTGGTGAGAGATTTCCTTTAAGAAACTTCAAGGAAAGGTTAAGAAAGCTCACTCTCCTACGCACCAGGAATAGTTGTGAAGATTGACTTACACCCTGAGAAAGAGTTTTGCTTTTCTTTTTTTTTTTTTTTTTTGGTCTTTAAAAAAATAATTCAGCACAACATGCACCCCATTCTGGAAACCCAGGTCAGGAAGCTCTAACTCAGTCTGGGACTCGGAGCTCCCACGAGCAGAGGGTCTGGCACATGCCAGGCACAAGTCAGGGCCCTTTCCTGGCTAGCTGGGCTATGTATGTGCCACGAGCCCAGCTGCCCGTGAGAGCAGCAGGCCAGCCAGGCCCCAGAGCCCTCCAGGAAGAGGTGGCCAGTGTGGAAGTTGTCACGCTCTGTGTCACACGGCTCAGGGCACGTGGTCGCACCTGGAGGGAACTGGGCCTGGGGCCCAAGCCAGAGGCTGCCTCGCTTGGGCTGGACGGTAAGCTCGGTGGGCTGTGAGGTTGCCTGTTCCCCGGCGCTTCCCCCGGGGAGGAGGCGGGGAACTGGGACCATTCGACCCATCAGAGTTTCCCTCTCGGGGCTGGCAAGAGCCTGGAGGTCACAGCAGGGACAGATGAGGGGACAGCCCCACCTCCACCTGCCCTCGGCCCAGCGCCTTGGGCCCCTAGACCCTCCACCCTCCTGCCGTGCTGTGCCTGCATCTGCATGGGTCCCCTGCGATTCCACAGCCTGCCCAGGCCCTGGGGACCACCCCCACTCCCTGAAAGCTGACCCATAAGCACGATGTTCAGGACCTCGCGGACAAGGCAAACAGCTGAAACTCAGAGAAGACACGAAGGGCAGGAATATGAACGGGCTGCCTGGGGGCCCCGGGGTGAAGAGGGGCTGGGTGTCCAAACCTGCACCTGCAGGAGCTGCCCTGCTCACGCCTGTCATGAGAGCCTCAGCTCAGGGCACAAGGAAATGTGACTCTGCTCAGGGACACATATCTCCCCCAGAGGTCTCTCCGCGAACTGGGACCCCCCCAGCCATTCGAACCTCCTCCATGCCCGGCTGGTCCTAGCTTGTTGCCTCTGCACCTCTGTTGACTGTTCTGTGGGATGAGGCACAAGAAAGGTGACATTCAGCCAGGACCTTCTAAGCTTTTTCACTACATTTCCTATATTTCAACATAGGATCACAACCAGCTTAAGAGGTTGGAGGTTTGGCCCATTTTATGGATGAAGAACCTAAGGGAGAGTGAGGTTATGTGACGTGTGCAGGGCCGGGTGGGCGGTCGGAGGCCCAGTTCCATCCGTGAACATCAGACACTGCAGCCCGCTGTTCTGCAGTCACTGACACATGCACGGTTTCTCACCTTCCAGCTGCACCTGGCAGAGGCCAGTGCCCTAGAGAAAAAGAATCTGGAGGGTCTAATGCTTGACCCTCTGCCACAGAGCGGTCCTTGGCACCGGGCATCTCGGGGAGAAGGTGGGGTGGGGTAAGTCCAGGGGGGCTTCTGCCCTGGAGGGCATCTTTGGACAGCCTCTCTGGGCGCCCTCCGGCACCTCACATCAGCATCACAGGCGCTGGCTGGTGTACGGCTGGCTGCACGCCTCATCGCTTTAGCTAGGACATTTCTACAAATCTTTTTTATGGGTATTGAAAAGAAACAACCTTGAATTTGAGAGTCATAATGTTCCGCTTCTCCAGCACTCAGAATCTATGTCACCCCTGAGGCTCCGAACCCAGCCGTTAGCAGGAAAAAAAAGTCCTCTGAACCTCAAGGAAAGACACAAATCACTTCAGAAGGCCAAGACCCCTTCTCTAGACACCCTTAAGACTGCCTCCTTCGGAGCCTACAGACTTAGGATGATGTGTAAAGTGACAGTTTTGACACTCCTCAGAGGGGAGTATCCAGCCTGGCCCCAGAGTTCCTAGGACATGCTGGCTGGTGACGAGAAACAAGGAAAAGCCAGGAGCAGCGATAGCTGCTGTCGGGGGGTCTGCATGCCCACTGGCCATGACCGCTTATCACAACTTGGGCGACTTTTATGACTTTTACCTGGATATACAAAATCTTTAAAACCTGGTTGCCCTACAGGTGAAAATAATAAAGCTTTTAGTGAAGACGTAAGGAAGCCAAGAAAGTGTGTGGCATGTTCTAGAAAAGAGCTCCTTCCCCGGCATCGTACTCTTAACTGTTGTTTCCACAGGTTGGGACACAAGGTCAATTCTTAGTATTCATGCATTTTCTTCCTCCTTTTGGGCCTAGGGCTCTTTAAGTAACCAGTCAAATCTTGATGTCTCTTTACAAACTTGGATTGATTTGCAAAGATGTTCACCGAAGTTTTATATATGGTTGTAAAAAGTTGGCACTGGTGTATTTGTCCCATCATATGGGAATGGTTAAATAAATTATGGCACATCCATAAGATGGAAAAAACAGCAGCAAGTCCAAGATGGTGTTTTTCAAGGCTATTTAACAATGTGGAAACTTGGTCATGCTCTAATGTTAAGTGGAAAGCTATAGTTACACACAATTATATACACAATGAATACCGAAACTACAATAAATCCTACATATATGTGCATAAACATATAGCTGGAAAGAAATATAACAAAATGTCAAGAGTGGCTATCTCTGCATGGTGAGATTGGAGTTCATTTCTATTTTCTCCTATGTCCCTTCATTATTTTCTATACGTCGTCTTTCGAATTTAAAAAAGCTATTGAAATTTCCACCAAAAATGACAAGAAAAAAGTTTTCCATCGTTAACAGTGCAGGTTTGGAACAAGAGGAAAATTTTCTACATGGCACTTCAGTTAAATACTGCCCTGGTCTGCCTCGGCCCTGCAGAGACGGGCTTGACCGGCGGTGCCGGCCTCCTGTCCCTGTTTCCAAGAAGGAAGCAGACGGGGCTCAGGCCGGGCAGCAAAGGATGGGCAGCAACGCTTGAAACTGACAACAAAGTGTCCCAGTACGTCTGACTTAAAGCATCCAGTGTTTTCGGTGTCTTTCAGGATGTTTTTGATGCTGTAATGAGATGCAGGAGAAAGTTATATAATTGTTTACATTGGGGGCTTTTTTTTTTTTAAGAAAGGTGTCAGGTATAAGCCACAGGATACGCGAAGGTGCTGAAGACACTCATGGACCCCAGCGTGGAGCGTGACCATGGCCACAGCTTCCCTGTCCCACGACAGCTCTGACCAAGGGGCAGTTCCACCTGGTGCGCTGTGCGGTGGGCGGGAAGGGGTGCTTTCCAAGGCTGTACCGGCTGCAACGGAGAGAAGGCCACGCGGATGGGCGCCCCCCTCCCCCGGAGGCAGCCAGCAGGACTGGCCAGTGCGAGTTCCCTGCTTAGGACAGAAGCAGCACTGAAGGCCAGTCTCTGATGTGGCTGCACGTGACCCTGCGTAATCACCCACATGCCCCTGGGCATCTCCCATCTGGCTTCCTTCACTCCCCCTGAAAATGTTTAGATAATAAAATTTGCTTCTCCAATATAGGCCAGAGAACTTGGTTTCAGAATCCTGCACACTCCAAACATCCTGACAACACCCGTGCTCCCGATGAGGTGGCCAAGCACCCCCCCCGGAAGGATGTTTCACATCCGCACTCCCCAGCCTCTGGAACAGAGGACGTGGATCCGTGTGGCCAGCCTGGGAATCGGCCCCCAGTATACAGGGGAGCCCACGGGAAGGGGTAGCCTTCCAGCTGGACTGGCGCTCAGGTCTACGGAGTCGGCCAAGCCACCGAGGTGCAGGGGGCCTGAAGGAGGGGCCCTCGGGACTTCCACCACGGCCAGGACGAGGTGACATACGCCCTAGAGCTCTTCTGCTCTGTGGGCTGAATCTCTAATCACTGTCCTTCCTAACTTGAGGATTTGAGACAATTACATGAGATCATGGTGAAGGCTTTGTACCTATGATAAAATGGTGAAAATTCTATGTAAATGCAAGTTATTTTGATTTTTTTTTGAAAAAACTTTTTTTAAGGCAAAGTAACAATAAGCCTAAAGATGTAGTCATTAATGAGTTCAGGTAAGAGTTTCTGCTTCAAGCTGAGGAAGCGGGATGCAGAAGAAGGAAAGACAGGCGCTCAGAGCAGGGCTGGGGGCGGAGGGCAGGGAGAGACTGGGGTCAGCCAATGACAGCTCCAGGGGGAGGGCAGAGGAGGGCGGGGCCTGCAAGGACAGCTCTGGGAAGCTGGGCAGGGAGGACACAGGGGTGTGGGGAGCAGCGGGAGAGGCCCAAGGGTCGCTGGGCGTGCAAGTCTCGGGGACGGAGGAGATGATAGTAGGCCCTCACCAGGGACCTGGAAGGACTTCAGGTGCTGGGTTTGGGACTGGAGCGTCTCCAGATGCCACGCTCCGGGAGGCTGGTAGGGGCGCTGAGCTACAAGATGCTGCCCAAGGCTTTCCTTCCTAAAGCAGATGTGAGCAGAGGCACGCTCGGCTGTACCACTAATGTGCACTGTGCAGGCAACGATTTTCACATCGAGTTTGAGAGCAGGAAGGACCCCTGGACCAGCATTTCCCAATATTTCTCCTCATCACCACCATCACCACACAAAGAGGGTTTTGTGGTCAAAAGTCGAGGGAAATGTTCACTGAACACCCTGAGGAGTCCTCTTCCTGCAGGTATTTGCACGGCCTGTAATATGCTAACAAGTTTCGTAAGAGAAAAGATGGGGCTTCCCTGGTGGCGCAGTGGTTGAAAATCTGCCTGCCAACTCAGGGGACACGGGTTCAAGCCCCGGTCCGGGAGGATCCCCCATGCCGCGGAGTGGCTGGGCCCGTGAGCCATGGCCGCTGAGCCTGCGCGTCCGGAGCCTGTGCTCCGCAACGGGAGAGGCCGCGGCAGTGAGAGGCCCGCGTACC
>NW_006798273.1:2657781-2665304 GCF_000442215.2 Lipotes vexillifer
AAAAAAAAAAAAAAAAAAAAGAAGAATAAGAAGGAGAAGCTAAGGAGGTTGAAGGACTGGGCTGAGGCCATTTGACCAGTTCACCGTGGATTCAGAAGCTGCCCCTTCCCTTGTTTACTCCCTCAGGTATATCTGGCCCAGGTCTCCCGCTCCACTCAGGTAACCTGCTTACGTTGAATTCTGCCGTCTTCCCTTCATGCAACCTCCCTCCCTATCACCCCAGAAGCAATACTGTGAAGGCGAATTTTGTAGAACCTTAAACCACGCGTCCCACCTGCTAAATATACACATTGATCATGTGCTGCTTGGAATTACACTGCAGCTCCCGTAAGCATGGATGTATGTGATGGTTCCATCCATTAGCCAACAGAACAAGAGCACCTAACCGAAACGGTGGGCTTTTAAAGCCAGATGGAGGGAGGGAGACGCAAGAGGGAAGAGGTATGGGAACCTATGTATATATGTAACTGACTCACTGTTATAAAGCAGAAACTAACACACCATTGTAAAGCAATTCTACTCCAATAAAGATGTAAAAAAAAAACCACAGATGGAATCCCGGCTCACTCCCTCCTCAGGAGGCCCTCTCTCACTCACCCTCGATGGCTCACGGTACGAACAGAGCAAAGAGACACCCCCTCATCGTGTCCAGGACCAAGGGCAAGCCCCGAAAGAGAGTGATTTGTTTAGCAGCCTCACAGGAAGGCTGGCTGGTGTGAGCTGTTTTAAAAAACCTTGTCTGGGTATAATTAAAGTACCATATAGCCTGGCCTCTCCCCGTCTCTCCTTTCTTGTATCTGGACCAGAAAACAAAAGGAATCATGATCTTTCCTTGTTGGACAGAAATAAACTGCTGAGCTCCTTGTTGCTTTCACGGTGGCCCTCGGGCTCAGGATCACCAGCCACTAAGATGCAGAGCACAGGAGGAGAGAGGAAAAGCTCGGTGGGGCTGCTGGACTAAGGTCAAGGATGCAAAAATAAGAGAAGAGGAAAGTCAGGGCCTAAAAGAGCTCACCGCCCAAGGTGCTGGGGTGCGGCCTCTGCCGTCAGAGCTACCCACCCAATGTGCCCACCCCCAGGCCTCCCCAGTGGAGGCCTCAAAGGCCGAGACTAGGATGCCTGGAGGAGGCCACCCAGCTGGTCTCCTTCAGCCACAGGCAGTCTCATCCCTCCTGTGTCCCAGTGTGTGTGGTACAAATGTATTCCCTATGTGGAGCCTTGCAGAGGATGCTCTCCGGCCTCTCTGGGATTGGATTAAGTGCCCTTCCTCAGTATCACCGTGATTAGAAATCTTGTTCTGTGGGTTTGCACGAGTGAGAGCTGCCGGAGCCTCTGCTCCCCGTATGCCCAGGGCTTAACACATTAGTCGGTAGTCGGCATCATTCTCACCAAACGTTTGCCATGTGCCAGGCACTGTTTAAAACACAACTGAGCACTAGCATAGACATGGGGTGTAGGCACTATGATTAATCCCCATTTTAGAGATGAAGAAACTGAGTCAGAGAGAGTTTATATTACTTGCCCAGGTCAGACAGGTATAGTCAGGCTCCAAACCCTGGCAGTTTGGTTACCAAGGCTGTGTTCTTAACCACTTGTCATTCTGACTCTCAAGGAATGTGTGTGGAATCACTGATGGTCGAGGCCATTAATCAAGGTTCTTTAGAAACCGACTTCATGCAAAATATTACACTAGATGTGTGGCCCCAGAGTCAAGACAGGAAAGTAGGAAAGAAATAAAGAAGAGTGGTGCTGGTCAGTTCCCACACAGTGATGGCTAGTGTGGTCCCATCTGTGCAACGACTGTGCAGACATCACCTGGCACAGGTGAGCAGGGGGGTGTCAGCACGAGCATGGCCAGTCCTTGTCTCTGGGGATGGATCTCAACCGAAATGGACGTTCTTCCTTGCATTTTCCTGTTTGAATGATTTTCATTTTATAGTGAGTATTATTTGCTTTTACAGAGATCTTTTGAAAAGTTCACGGTTTAATCCCTGCCCTTGGTGTTCACCATCTGATTGGGGCAATCTACTATAAACTAATAAAGAGGAAGATGTAATGCACCCCAATGTTCACAGCAGCACTATTTACAATAGACAAGATGTGGAAGCAACATAAGTGTCCATCGGCAGAGGAATGGATAAAGAAAATGTGATACATATATACAATGGAATACTACTCGGCCATGAAAAAGAATGAAATAATGTTATTTGTAGCAACGTAGATGGACCTAGAAATTATCATACTAAGTGAAGTAAGTCAGACAAAGACAAATATTATATGGTATCATTTATATGTGGAATCTGAAATATGATACAAATGAACTTATTTAAGAAACAGAAAAAGACTCACAGACATAGAAAACAAATTTATGGTTTTACCAAAGGGGAAAATGGGGAGGGAGGAAAAAATTAGGAGCTTGGGATTAACATATACACAATACTATATATAAAATAAACAATGAGGACCTACTGCATAGCACAGGGAACTATATTCAATATCCTGTAATAAGCCATAATGGAAAAGAATCTGAAAAAGAATATGTGTATATGTGTAACTGAGTCACTTTGCTGCACACCTGAAACCAACACAATCTAAATCAATTTTACTTCAATTAAAAAAAGAAAAAAAGGAAGATGTAAAACACCCGCCCTGACCAGTGGGGGAGGAAGCCCTGTGGCCAGCGGCTTGGGGAGGATGCATGGGGCAGGGAAGGCCTGTCCCAGAGCTGAGTGAGAGCAGTGCCCAGAGATGGGATCTGGGTACGATGAGTTCAGGAGAGCACGAGGTGTTTCTAGAAGGTGTGTTCCACAGAAGGTTGGTTCTGCTGTGGTTGTTTTTATTGAATTAAAAATGTTCGAAATGATGCAAAAGAGCACATCACTCTCCATTTCTTTTCTCGGCCACTAGGAAACAGCACACCACACGCCAGAATGTTACCCTCCAAGGTCAGGTGAAGGGCGAGGCGGGCCCAGCTCAGCCGTGGGAGAAGCGGGGCCCACACGGCTCCCCGCCCGCCCCCACCTCCCAAACCAAAACACCGCAGAGGAGGTTCTGGGAATGAAAACCACAGGTGAGTCAGCACGGGGGAACCATGTGGAGAGTCTTCATTCCACTCTTAGGACTTGAAAAGAACTTTCCAGGGAAAGGGAAGCCTCCCCCCACCCCCACCAAGTGAGGTGGCAGCAGGCTCAGGTCACATGGGTCCTAACACAGCCCTCCTGCCTCCTGCCACCCCCTGCCCGGGTTGACAAGGTCAAGTGAAATTCTCCTGGCCTGAGCAGCCTAAGGACTCTTCTGCCACGAGGAATCACGAGGGATCTTAGTTCCCTGAGCAGGGATCGAACCCGGGCCCCCTGCAGTGGAAGCACAGAGTCCTAACCGCTGGACCGCCAGGGAAGTCCCCAGAGGGCTCTTCTAACTCCCGGTCCCCTGCACACCCGTCCCTGCGGAGGCGGGGAAGTGACCCCAGAATGACTGAGCAGCCACCATGACATCTGCCTTTGCTGGGTTTAATAAAGAAGTTTGTGGGTGCATCAGACTCAATTCCCTAATAGTAAAAAAACACCCTTCAAAGTTTTCAAGGAAAAGTCCATGTCTAGGGATGGGAGGGAAGGGGGCAAACTGAGAGGGAATTCTGCCCCAGAGGAGTGAGTCAGAAATACACCCACCCCGTCCCTAAACGCGCTAAACCCTCATCACAGCTGATGACTCCAGGTGCTTGTGTGTCTGGCACTCAGCTAGGCTCTGCAACAGTGATCTCCTTCCGTGCTCAGTGACTTCATACCGTGGCTTCTACTATTCCCCCCTTTTACCGACAAAGAGCCTGAGTGCCCATGGTCACCCGGCAGGTAAATGGCAGAGCTAGAATTTGAGCACAGGCCAGGCTGACTCCAAATCCTAGGCTCTTGGCCACCCCATCACCCTGAAATGTGGCAGCAGACTGCCTCATCCTAGTCAAGTCGACACGGGAACCGGCCAGATGCCCAGGATCAACACAGAGCCAAGTCCAAGCTGGAGTGGCAGCTCACCAAAGGGTCCTGTCCCTCCAATCACCAGCGGTGTGGCAAGACATCAACAGAGCCCCTCAAGACTTTAAGTACAATGTCGAGTGTGTCTACGACTCCTGTGATGCAACAGCAACTTAGGCTGGAGAGAGAGAACGGAAGAGAGGGAGAAAGGGAGGCAAGGACGGGCAGACACTGTCTCCCAGAGTCTGGACCCAACCGTAATGTGCCCTCTGCAAGCTGGCGAGTTGCCGTCGGCAGGTTGGAAGGTTTAGCAGAAGCGACTTGCGTGTGCAGGAAATGCCTTGCGTCCCTCAGTCCGCTCGGCTGGGCATTCAGGGCCCCCACCTGTGCTCTTGGCTCCCTGTGACTCTGCAGTTGCCTGGAGCCCCGCCAGCAGCAGCCATCCTGCAGCTCCAGCCACCTTTGGTGGCCCAGGACCATCCCACTTTCACCCTGAGCGTCACCAGCCTGCTTTCTCTTGCTGGAGGTTCCCGGGTCCACATGCCTGGGTGAAGGAGGGCAGAGGACAGATCTCATTGCTCAAGGAGCAGGCACTTCCCTGAGACACAAGCTCTTCACCCAGACCCATGGGGCCAAGATGGCAGGCTGGCTGTGCAGACGCACCGCCTCTCCAACGGGGGCTGGTCCAGCACTTTCCTTGGGCTCTCAGAGAGGCCACCCTGGTTAGGTGGGTGAGTCCAGGAGGAGAGGCAGAGACGCCTTAAGGAATAAGCCTCCTCCAGCTCCGCAGTCAGGCTCTGAGAGATCCAGGACAGCACCGGCCATAGCAAAAAAAGTGAGCATCGGGAACTTCCCTGGCGGCCCAGTGGTTAAGACTCTGTGCTTCCAACGCAGGGGGTGTGGGTTCGATCCCTGGTCAGGGAACTAAAATCCCATATGCCACGCAGTGTGACCAAAAAATTTTAAAAAACATTTTTTTAAAAAATGAGCATCAGATTCTCAGCAGCTAGGAGCCCGGTGTTTCCAGCATTGAGTTAACGTAGAGCAGCCTTCCCAGACGCACAAGGCCCGCTCTGGAAGGGGACTCATCAAGGGCAACTCCACCCTCTGCTGGGCCTGCTACATACTCTCTCTCCCTTTATTCTTATACAATTGTTTTCTTTTTATGTACTTATTAAATAGTCAAGTAATAGATAAGTCCTCACTCATGCAAACGTTACAAAGTCTACAGAGATGTGCTAGGGCATGTGCACACCCACAGTCGTGCTGTCCTCTATTTCCAGTTATTCTGGGAGGGGACAAGCTGACCCCGAGAGCCCAGCCGCCTGCAGCAGCAATATCCAACAAGTACCAGGAGGCAGAAGCAGGCGAGAGCCTGCACGAGGCACCCTGATGATGTCAGGGAAGGCCTGATGGCAGAGGCAGAGGGTGCTGAGGACACGCCCAGGCCCAGGTCCCTGAACCGCCCAGACCTGGTCGCGTTGCAGAATCTCAGCCTCCGTCACCCACTTAGCGTCTCAGGAATTAATTACCCAGGCTCCTGGCAATTTGCGGAGGCCTGCAGAGCGAGGCAAGCAGCATTTGATGCCAAACATCAGGAG
The DNA here is from genome assembly GCF_000442215.2 of Lipotes vexillifer. Classification (NCBI taxonomy): domain Eukaryota; kingdom Metazoa; phylum Chordata; class Mammalia; order Artiodactyla; family Lipotidae; genus Lipotes; species Lipotes vexillifer. The sequence goes on from NW_006798273.1 coordinate 2,663,351, forward strand.
AACCCTCAGAGGATGGATTTTGATATTTTAACATTTACTACAGTTCTGACTGCGTCTGAAGTTACCAGTCCTCTGATAGAAGAACTTGGCTGTGATAAGTTTATCAATAGCTTCAAGAGAACCTGTGCATTCAGGACAGTCATATCAATCTGGTAGCTTGATTTAAAAAAAAAAAAAAATCAAAGTATGTGAGAATAAGGCAAAGCACTGATGAAAACAAAGGAAGCTTATCATGAAAAAGCATCGGAAAAAATTGGGGAAAAAAATCAAAAGCATCGTAAGACTCCTGTGACATTCTTTGAGTTTGTATTGATCTAGATTCTTTTCCTTGCGTTGTGGACAACGTCTTCCAAATTGCTCCGCTAAAGTGTAAAGGAAAGTTTTGTAAACTTGAAGATTGATTAAGAAAAATTGCCGACGATAAAGCCCATGATGACGAAGGAAATTAGAAAATACTGATGAGAAGAATAAGGAATTACAGCTATTAGGACTGGAAGGCTGTAGAGAAAGCTTGAGGTTTTCAGAAGATGTGCTTTCATCGTGTCAGAGTCAACGGAAGTTTTTAGTGTAGGATTGGTTCTGTGTTTTCTGAGATATTTCATACGGCAAGGAACGTACATATTATATATAGTATATGATGCCATGTTTTCAAGAATATCTGAAATTTCTGGGGAAAAAAAGAGTAAAAAATTAGATTCTCTCTAAGTCCCTTCAGGGCTGCGTTAAAGGCAAATGCTTCCAGTTAGAGCCCAAACATTCTCCCAGGGGTCTTGGCCTCGAGGATGCCACGGAGACACCGGGATGGGCAGTCAGGGCGCACTGCTGCGGTCAGAGCACTTCCAGAGGGCAAGTCCTCCCCCCTCTCATCTCACCCGCCCCGAATACTACTCAAGTCTTACTGAGTCCACCTCAGAAGTATTCTCCTAGAAGACTGTGATCTGGTCATCCACAAAATCCAAGAGCCCGTTGAAGTGAAAGAGGCAGGGCTGGCTTTGTAAGACCACTTGAGTCAGCTGACGCATCTCAAAAGACAAACAAGTAATTCACCCACCAATTTCAAAGCCCACTCCAAGGCATCAGGGCCTGTGTTTCCCTCCCACGCCCTCTTTCATTCCTGGCAGTGGTTGTGCACCTCTACCCCAAGCTGTTCGCCCTGAGTCATCCTCTGCCACGAGCCCCTGCTCAGTCTGGGTAGGTAACCAGTTTGGACCAAGGAGGCGGAGCTTCCAGAGAGCCCGGGGCCCCAGGGTGTCCCTCCCCACAGTCTTCCTGATTGAGGCCTTGGGGAGCTCTGTGCTCCTGCCTGTGGGAGCCAAGGTTGAGAACATTCTTCTCTCCATCAAGGCTCCATCCAAGTCTTCCTCCGAGGCCTGCTGTACTGTCTTAGCGCGACTAGTGTATCGCGTTGCCCAGCAACATGGGAATCATGACCTCCGGGACTAGAACTCCCTCCCCAGGAGCCAGACCCAGGGCTCGGTGCTTTACTTGGGGAGCAGACACAAAAGGATGGTTTCCAACTACCACAGGAAGCAACTGAGGGCCCCAGGCACAGCTAGCATCCCAGCCCACGCTGGCCTGACATCCAAGCCAGACCCTCCCACCACAGAACCTATATCGCCAGCCAGTTCTCAGCCTATAATGAATTATTTCATTCCTTCAGAAAAACAAGAGAGAAAGACCATCAAAACCCAGGGAGCTGCCTTTTTCACTGAATCCACAGTTTCCAAAACACGGCCTCAGGGGACTCACTTTTTTTTTTTGTTTTTTGCGGTACGCGGGCCTCTCACTGTTTTGGCCTCTCCCGTTGCGGAGCACAGGGTCCGGACGCGCAGGCTCAGCGGCCATGGCTCACGGGCCCAGCCCCTCCGCGGCACGTGGGATCCCCCCGGACCGGGGCACGAACCTATGTCCCCTGCATCGGCAGGCGGACTCTCAACCACTGCGCCACCAGGGA
>NW_006798273.1:2665394-2677840 GCF_000442215.2 Lipotes vexillifer
CCTCCCGGACCAGGGCACGAACCCGCGTCCCCTGCATCGGCAGGCGGACTCCCAACCACTGCGCCACCAGGGAAGCCCCAGGGGACTCGCTTTTAAAATTTAACTTAGAAGATTACTAGCGGGATGGATAGGTGGTGAAGGGCAGGCGGGGAGAGAAGTGTGCTACAGCGAGGTCAAAGCAACATTCCCTCTTCGCAGGGCTATTTGGTGGAAATACGTCTGACTGGCCAGCCATGTCACCAAGCACGCTGCCACCAATAGGCCGGGGTGGGGGGGGGTGGTGGTAATCGTCCATCTCCAACGGTTTACTTTGCTGGTAGCTATTCAAGCACACTCAGAGTCCAGATGGATGCACAGGACCATCCTTTACTTCACATCAGGCCATACGTTCCAACCCTTACGGCACCCACAGGGACGGGGGCGTTGGAAGCTGTCATTGCCCACCCCAAGCCAGGCTCCTGTGGTCACCCTCTCGTGGGCGCTGGGGGGGAGCTCTTCTTTTGTTCCCCGTGGCCCCTTCCCCTACTTTGGTGTGGTCGGGTGGGGAGATTGAGGCCCTCACTGCGGTCTAGCTTCAGGGTAGAGTAACCACAAGACAATCAGACTGCAAAATTAAACTCACCAGAGCAGGGTTCCTCTGTGCTTTTATGCTAAAAGAGCCTCTTTGTAGTATCGCGTCGTATTTCAAAAATGTCCTCTTGTGTGTGTTGGGGTGTGGGAGGGTAGATACATACATATTGGTCCCAGGAAGGAATGGGGAAGGGGAGAGAAGTCATTCCCACTGCATTTATCACATTCTGTGTAAATTTTCAAAATCCATTTGTGGTTAATAGGAGATGCTGCATTCTACCTGCACAGGTGAACCTAGGTAGTTATTTCAAAAATGGTAGCCCTGGGACTTCCCTGGCGGTCCAGTGGTTAAGACTCCACCCTTCCAAGGCAGGGGGCACAGGTTCGATCCCTGGTTGGGGAACTAAGATCCCATGTGGCGTGTGGCATGGCCAAAAAACAATTTTTTTAATTAAAAAAACATTTCTTAAAATGGTAACCCCAGCTCCATCCCCACCAAGGTAATATTTTCCACTGAGTCAATAATGCAAAACAAGCCCATTTTCCCATGAGGTGAACAACACAGCAGGTTAGAAACACACCATCCGTGGATTTTGCTCCTAACAAAAGCACCTTATAAAAAGGAGCATTTTAAATGAGACCCAGGACACAAATACCCTTAAAAGTTGCAACACTGAGAAAGAGAAGGTGTCTGCACAAAACAGCATGTTCCATGATTCCCCTGAACCTTAGGACGGACGGCTCTCAGGCCAGAGTCTGTCATGGACTCACGGAGTAACCCCGCCCCTGCCCCATGCCTGGTCCAGCCCTGTCAGCTCTGGGCTGCAGCCCTTCCCCGCCAGGAAAGTGGAACCACACCTCAAACAAACTCCCCTGGGAGAACCAACTTCTACCAGAGCCCCCGCCATCTGGACAGCCTCAGAAACTTAAGCTCAAGGACCGAGAGTATAGCCAGGTCCCCTCAGTTTTATTTTCCTTACAGTTGATTTTTTTTAATGTTCGGTAAATGGTTTTAGAAAAAGAAGAACCACTTTCAGAGGTTCGTAGATCGGAACGCTGTTTCAACTTTGGGCCCAAGGAAATGCAAAAGGAGACCGATTCTAGATCACTATAGCCCCTATCCTCCTGCTGCCACCCACCTAAAGATAAAAGGATGGTCTCGGTGATGAGGACCCCACAACTGAAGCCCCCATGGATTTCTCCCATCTGGAGTAATGATACTTACAAAGCAGGTTTTTCTGGTAGGACATTGAAAGGACACGGAGCCATCCTTTATCCTTATTTCCAACTTTTGGGTAACATTTTTCAGTTTTTTCCACGTAAGTTTTCTTTCTCTCGTTTGTCTCCACATCTCCAGGAGGTAGATAAAGGAGGTAAGCTTTCCATTTTGGCCCTTAGGGGGAAACGAAGGGCCACAGTGATAAAAAGAAGTTATGTGCAACCTTGGTGTGAATTGCAGACAAAGCTAGAGCTGGGGCAGAACAGGGGCGCCTCCAAGGGGCACCCACCCCAGAGGAGAGGGGCGTGTACGATACTGGGTAGCCTTGACCTCTGCATTGCTGCACACGGCGGCTCTGCTAAGACCTTCCATCTCCTAACTGATGGAAGATGGAAGGACTCACACCTCCTCACTCCCAGCCCGGCGCCCCTGCCCCACAAGCAAACCGCAAGATCTGGTTTGGGACCCCAGAAGGTGGCGGAGGAGGTGTCCTGGCAGAGCGCACCCCCATCTCAATTACGGCCTTGGCAGGGCCTGGCCAGGACTCACAGCTGGGTCACGTTCTTCATGCTTTTTTGTTTTTGTTTGGTTTTTTATTGACATATAGTTGCTTTACAATGTTGTGTTAGTTGCAGGTGTACAGCAAAGTGATTCAGTTATATATATATATTCTTTTTCAGATTCTTTTCCATTATAGGTTATTACAAGATATTGCATATAGTTCCCTGTGCTCTACAGTATGTCCTTGTTGATTATCTATTTTATATATAATAGAGTGCCCCTCCTCCCCTCCTTTCGCCTTTGGTAACCATACGTTTGTTTTCTGTGTTTGTGAGTCTGTTTCTGTTTTGTAAATATGTTCATTTATATCATTTTTTAAAAATTAGATTCCACATATGAGTGATACCGTATGATATGTCTTTCTCTTTCTGACTTACTTCACTTAGTATGACCATCTCTAGGTCCATCCACATTGCTACAGATGGCATTATTTCATTCTTTTTTATGGCTGAGTAATATTCCATTGTATATATGTACCACATCTTCTTTATCCATTCCTCTGTCAGTGGACACTTAGGTTGCTTCCATGTCTTGGCTGTTGTAAGCAGTGCTGCCATGAATATTGGGGTCCATGTATCTTTTCAAATTAGAGTTTTGTCTGGATATACGCCCAGGAGTGGGATTGCTGAATCACATGGTAGTTCTATTTTTAGTTTTTTAAGCAGCCTCCATACTGTTCTCCATAGCGGTTGCTCCAGTTTACATTCCCACCAACAGTGCAGGAGGGTACATTCTTCATGTTTTTAAAGACAATTTATTAAAAGAAAACAGGAAGTGAGTGAGCAGAGGAAAATGGCTGGTCTTGAATTGACAGTAATGTTCTCTCCCCACCTTTTGAACAGTCCTCCATGAGAAATATATGCTAAAACATAGAAATAGGGGGGTAAGTGGTTTATGTCTTTTACACATATTCTGCAACATTGACATTTTGTAGCTTTGGGTTTATATAACTAGCACTTTTTATCTCCTCTATCAAAGCGTCATTTTCAAAATATTAGAAACGTGGCTCTCATACCCTCATATATATACTAAGCACATTTATTCAACCCATTAATGAGGGAATCAACGGGATGGGAAAGCTGCTTCTCAGAGCATCTGAAGAGCAGAGATGTATAGTCAGTTGGAAAGAAAACACTGAGATAAGTTAAGTGTCTTAGTCTGTTCAGCTGCTATAACAAAATACTATAGACTAAGTAGGTTATAAACAACAAAAATGTATTTCTTCCAGTTCTGGAAGCTGGGAAGTCCAAAATGATGACACCAGCGGATTCAGTGTCTGGTGAGGACCCCATCCTGATTCATAGACAGCTGTCTTCTCACTTTGTCTCACATGGCAGAAGGGGTGAGGGAGCTCTCTGGGGTCTCTTTTATAAGAGCACAAATCTCCATCTCCATGACCTAATCACCTCCTAAAGGCCTCACATCCTAATACCCTCATCTTGGGGGTTAGGATTTCAACATGAATTCGCAGGGGACACAAACTCAGTTCATTCAGTTCATTGCACTAAATTACATACAAAACTGGTTAATATTCTATGGTACAATAAAACTGTAACATCGGAGTTTTATTGTAAGTTTTCGTTTTTTTCCTCAAAAAACTAAAAATAGAGCTACCATATGACCCTTCAATCCTACTCCTGGGCATCTATCCAAACAAAACTGTAATTTGAAAAGATACATCCACCCGAATGTTCATAGCAGCACTATTTACAATAGCCAAGACATGGACGCAACCTAAGTGTCCATCGACAGATGAATGGATAAAGAAGATGTGGTATATATATACAATGGAATATTACTCAGCCATAAAGATGAAGGAAATAATGCCATTTGCAGCAATATGGATGGACCTAGAGATTATCATACTAAGTGAAGTAAGTCAGAAAGAGAAAGACAAATACCACACGATATCACTTACGTGTGGAATCTAAAATAGGACACAAATGAACTTATCTACGAAACAGAAACAGACTCACAGATACAGAGAACAGACTTGCAGTTGCCAAGGAGGTAAGCGGGTCGGGGAGGGATGGGTTGGGAGTTTGGGGTTAGCACATGCAAACTATTATATACAGAATGGATAAACAACAGGATCCGACTGTATAGCACAGGGAACTATATTCAGTATCCTGTGATAAACCATAATAGAAAAGAAAAATGAAGCAATAAATACCCTTTCTCCATTTATTCCTTCCTTTACACCCCTGAGGGCCCCCCTCTAGTCTATGCCTTTACCATACCACGTGGAGATTACCACAATAGTACACAATGTCTTCCCAGTCCAGACCCCCCAATACCTCTAACAAATTAATTCATCCAGCAAACACTTACTGAGCAGCTTCCAAATGCCAGAACTGTTCAAAGTTCTGGTGATAATCAGAAAATAAGACAAAGTTCTTTGCTCTCACATGTTCCCTTAAGAGCAGGGAGACGAACAATTCACAAGAATAATGTCAAGTGGTGATAAGTAAAACAGAAACAGGCAGGGTTAGTTAAGGAATAAAAGAACGATAGAGGGTTATTTTATTGCAAATGCTCACAAAATTTCTTAGATAACAGCTGGTTTCTTATCCTCATTACCGCAAAAGCAGATGAAATCCTTCTATAAACTCAGGAGAACTAGAAATTTATATTAAATACTCGGGCAAGTCCCTGGAATAGAAATGTTTCATTAAAAGTTCTCCTGTGTTTTGGTATTTTAATAAAGACCCCATGATACGAAGCTTATTTCTCGGTTATTTAAAAAAACAAAAAAGAATGATGGAGACAGAGCTATTATTTTATAGAGAGTTCCTCCCACTCTGTGGTAAGGGACCTGAAGGGGATGAAAGAGCTAGCCAATCAGATATCAGAAGGCAAGTGTTCCAGGTAGAGAAAACAGCTGGTGCAAAGGCCCTGGGGCGGGTGTGTGCTCGCTGATTAAAGGATGTCGAGCTGTCTGGTAAAGGAGGAGAAAGTGAGCAGAGTGATCTGGGTCAGAGGTGAAGCTACAGAGGTACCACAGACCAGACCATGGAGAGCTTTGTAAGCACCTGGAATATTACGCTGAGGGGAAAGGGCAACCATTTGATGGTCTTGAGCAGAGGAGTGAAACGACCTGACTTGTTTTTAGAGGATGCTAAGGACAGCCTGCAGTGGGGAGAAGCAGGGAGTCCAGCTGGCCATCACTTGCAGTGGTCCAGATGGGGCGTGAGGGTGGCTTTGAGTGCCAGGTGGGGAGAAGTGGATGGATTCCGGATATATTTCACAGGGGGAGCCAACAGGATCACTGATGGATCAGGTGTCAGGTGTGAAAGAAAAAGAAGTGTCAGAGATGACTCAGAGTTTTCATCTTGAGTAGCTGGGAGAATGGAGTGCTGGGAGGGGGGCCTGGAGGAAGAGCAGGCTGTGGGGGGAGCAGGCAGGGAGCTCGTTAAGGGGTGTGTCAAGTTCACGATGACTGAGAGGTCCACGTGGAGATGTGAAGCAGGCTATATGTGTCTTGAGTTCAGGGGAGACTCCGGACTAGAGGCTTACACAGGACAGCGGAGAGCGTGTAGCTGGTATTTGAGGTACATGCAGGCAGGCGCACGCGCACGCGCACACAAACACACACCGCATGTTGTAGGACAGTTGACCCTTGAACAACAAGGATTTGAACGGCACGGGTTCACTCACACACGGATTTTTTTCAATAAATACATGTTACAGTCCTGCACAACTGGCTGAATCCAAGGAGACTGGGGGCCAGACTGTAAAGTTACACGAGGCACCCCAATCCCCTTGTCGTTCAAGACTCAACTGTGTATGTGTCTGATACTCAGATCGTTGACGGAACACAGATGTTTGCTGGTGGACAGATGGAAGCCGACAGCATTTAGAAGGAATCTAAAGGCAGGCTCCGCTGCTCACTTAGAGGGGGAGCAGAGAAAGCGGGGAAAGCCCTTCGAATCAGCCTGGGCGCCTCTAGCATGTTTGTCTAAAACAAGGCTTCAATATTCACCTTCCAGAATCATCCAAGACACCCCGTTGTCCAAACGCTTGGTTCACAGAGTCTAGTCATTCTCCAGTCCCCGCAAGCCCACGTCCCTCCTCCCCCGGGTAGCCTCCATCAGGGCCAGTCCCAGCCCTCCCGCACACCCCGAACACACACACACCACGCCCCACCCACACCAGTGCCTGGTTCACGCCATTTGCCTCTCTAGGAGAGGCAGCCCCTCTGGTCTGCTTGACTCATTCCTACTAAACCATCCAATACTGTCCAAGCCCCGTCCGTCCCATAAGAGCTGCTGTAACCCCTGCCCCACGGAGCCCCCCATGATATCCCCTCCCCTGGCCAGGCCTAGACCTGTGACCTTGACCACTGACCAGGCACCAGTTGTATATCATCCTGTGACAGGGGCTCTCCCTCTCTCCTAGCAAGGGTGAGGCCTGCATCTCTGTGTCCTGCTTCCCTGGTGTTCAGCGCCACGTGGCGTTCAGTAGACATTCGTTCATAACGCCGATGAGAGCCGTGCGGGCAAAGGGAAGGACCACCCGTCATGGCGCCCTTGGTGACCCATGCCCCTTGATGGCCCACTGCAGCGCCCACCTGATAACCTGTGCTCAGCCCAGCATCCCCGGGAGAGAAAAAAACTGGGGCTTTCTCTTCCCACACCATGCTTTCCACTTCACCTGGCTGCGTCGAAGTTGGGTGAGAACAAGATGAGGTTCCCCTGAGGCCCCCTCCATCACCCCCTCGACCACCCTTCCAACCGGGAGGAGTGTCCCCCGGCCGCCCGCCTTGGATGAAAGAGCCTTCCTCCAACTGTAAATTATTTCTAAACTGTATATCTTGTTTAATGCGTTTCAAAATTGAAAGAAAATACTTCTGCCACAATTACAGTCATTTTGTAACTAAACCCCGCAGTTTCCCAGCTCCTTCCAAACCTACTGATTTTAAAACAGAAAAATACTGTCGTTTCCCAACATGGTCTTTATAGAGTAAGCCTGGGTGTGTACAGGCGACCACTTGCCTCTCCGGGATTATGCTAGGACTACTGGATTAAAGACAAATTAGGTAATATTGTATGCTGTTCTCTTTCAGAGAGATTCTGAAAGCCGGGTTTTAAGGGAAGCAGGGGCACATCAAAGCACACACCAGGGCAGTCAGGGACCTTGAGACCGGCGGAGGTGACAAGAGAAGCTGACCCCAGGAAAGACTTGGCACCTGGAAGCTGGAGGACTGTGTGCCAGTGAGGGCCTGCCACCGGCCATGGGACCGATGGGTGTGCCTACCAGGACCTTCCAACATTGGGACAGGACCCACATACCTTTTCAAAAATGAGCTATAATCCAGAGGTTCATGGCGTGACATTTCCTGGTGTCTGGTCACTGTTCTCAATGGAAGAATAGAGATACTCCCCCTGTCCCCAAACAAGGCTTTAGATGGAGTGAACCCCACCTAAACTTGACCCTGGGCCTTAACCTCCAGGTGTGTCCCCAGAAGATGCTTGGATTCCCACTATTGAGCCATAAATAAACTAGGTGTTCTACAGCTATACCACAGTCTCAAAAATGGTGAAAAAGTGAGGCAGCATCCTGAGAATTTAGGACAGTGTGAAAAAGCCTTTTTTTCAGAGGCCAAATTTTACCTAGTGATGAATAAGTGACACTGTCTAAATGCCACAAATCACGTGATTCGAGACACAACGGGACCACAGACATGGTACCTGCCTGCCACGAAATACACAAGTTATTGTTTAGTGGGTAGGATCTCAGTTTGGGAAGGAGAAAGAGATGCTGCACAACAATGTGAATGTACTTAATGTCACTGAACTGTACACTTAAAAATGGTTAAAATGGCAAATTTGACTTATGTATATTTTATTACAATAATGAAAATAATAAAAACATTTCTAAGATCAAAAAAGAAAAAAAAAAAGCTAGCACAGAGCTGGCAAAGAAGAGGAGGAAATATCCACTCAAACGCCTGGATCAGGTTGGGTCAAATCTCCCTTCGACTTTTCAGTTACTTGAGCCAATAAGTTTATTTATTTATTTATTTATTTATTTATTTATTTAGGCCGCCCCGCGCCTCATGCGGGATCTTAGTTCCCCGACCAGGGATGGAACGCGCGTCCCCTGCACTGCAGGCGCAGAGTCTTAACCACTGGACTGCCAGGGAAGTCCCATAAATTTTTGTTTAAGTCTTAAAGGAAAAATTGGCCAAACTTCAAGAGAAGCAACCATTTTGCACTTTGCAAGGTCCAGGGGCGCCGTGAGCAAGGGGCTTCCAACGTACAGCAGTGACTGAGGTGCTGCGCAAACCAGGAGGCCCTCAACACACCCAAAGAGCTCTGAAAACCATGTAGGGAGTTCTAGCCCAAAGCCAAGCTAAGTGGTTCAGCCCCAGAGTTCTTTTTTTCACTGGGAGTCAGTTTTCACCAGGTGGGAGACACAGAGCCATTGACCCCAAGCAAGCACTCAGCAGAAACCTTGCTTAGCCTCAGACACTTGTCATCTCGGATTTAAACTTGACCCGGCCTGCCCCTGCTGCAGGTGAGATAAAGGTCAGGGAACAAAAGAGTTCCGCACGAGGCTCAGAATCTCCATGGTTAATCACTTCCCACCCGATTTGACAGCCACAGATATTTTTCCCTCTTGCCCTCAGGCATGATCTCAACACAGGGTGAACTTGAAACTTGCATTTGAGGTACACACGCAAAGCTGACACATGAGAGCTGGAAGGACACTCAGAAGGCCTGACTCTCGCACGGACTGTGGCGGGATGTATTTGGTTTCCTCGGGAGGACAACACAGACCTTTGCACAGTGCTGAGAGTTCAACACTGGGGTCATCCCATCCACAGATATGTAATCATCTTTTGCCTAAAAGCCACATACCTTAGTTACACGTGGATCCAATAAACTTCTCGAAAATCATTGTACAGATAGAGACCCGTGGATGTCAGGAAGACCAGTTATATGTCCCAGACTAAAAGTACCCATTTGGGAAACAAATTGCTACAGTCACCTTGAAAAACAGTTAGGCAGTATCTTACAAAGTTGAATATACATCTACCCCACGACCCAGTAGACAGAAGATAAATGAAAACACAAGTCCACACAAAGACCTGTACATGAATGGTCACAACAGCTTTATTCCTCATCACCCAAAACCAGAAACACCTTGAATGTCCATTGAGTAAAGTCAAATGGTGGTGCATCCACACAATGCAAAGCCACTCAGCAAAAAAGAGGAACAACCACTGATACCCGAGATGACAAGCCTCAAATAGATTCCGCTGAGTGAAAGAAGCCAGATGCAAAGACTACACACTGTACGATTCCATTTATCTGAAATTCTAGAAAAGGCAAAACCATAGTGATAAAAAACAGGTCACTGGTTGCCGAGGCCAAGGTGGGGATGACTCCAAAGAGGTTAAGGAGGACCTCTTGGGGCGAAGGAGGGTTCTGTATCTCGATTGTGGTGGTGGTTATACAACTATGTATAATTACCAACATTCATTAAGGGTGCTCTTAAAATGGGTTGATTTTCTTTTACACAAATTACATCTCAATACTTTTTAAAGGTCCCCACCTCCGTTTTCCAAAAAATCAGTCTATAGACTCTGTTCCTGTCCTTCTTTAACAAACTTGCTGTCTGCACCTCTGTTCCGGCACAAAGCTGTGGTTACATGGAACGAGAGGCTGGGAGGGAATCCCTGGTGTCCTGTCCTTGCTAGAAAAAGGTGGTCTACGTCAGGGCACACCTTCAGAAAGCCAGAATGGTATCCACAGGCTGGCCACTGATGTGTCCCAGGAAAAGCAGACAGACATAAAGCGTTCCACCCCAGAGGAGATGCATTCCTTTCCCCCACAGAAGAGGGGCCCCCAGAGAGGAGGGGTGCACCCCAGGTGATCACAGGTGAAGACGGAGCAGGTCATGCAGGTGCCCAGAGGGGAACATTGCCCCAAGGATTAACCCTGTGAATTCCTGGACCACTAAAGAAAGGCCAGCATGATCTTTAGAAACTGGCCGTAAAAAACACGAGGGATCCCAAGGCGTAAGCGCCACGAGCATCTGTAGCTCAAAGGAATAAGACGAGTCTGTGAAAGTCAGAGGGACAGGAACACAGCAGATGTAAGTACTGAGATGCGTCATCCCATAGAGCCTGGTCAGATTCTAGAGAACCAAACTTCTCTCTTTGTTCCTTGCTAGAAAACAAGCCATGAAGCTGCTTCTTTCGGGGGCAAACAATGAAGGTCATCTATGTTATTTTTTCAAATTGACACATGCCCTGAGCCTGGGAAGATTCTTGAGCAGGCATGTGAAGTGCCCACGGTGGGAGTCTGCAGGTCAGCAAACTGACCACACTCCCTTCCCCCACCTCACTGTCCTGGAAGGTGTTGGGCAAACACAGGATGACCAACGCTACCACATTACATGCCAACCGTTGCTACCAATTTCTGCGAAATAACAACGACAGCATCACAGATTTTCTTGAAGCCAAAACCCCAAATAACACCAACAATACCGCAAGAGTCCCCAAATTAAAGGTTGCAACAGCCAGGCATGAAAGGGCTGTGAGGCACCCCCAGCCGTGGCCCTCAGTCTCTGCTGAACTCTGCCCACATTCCTGATTTCACAAGCCACAAGAAGGTGCTGGGCCATTTGCAACCAAACTCCAGGGAATTTGCGAAAATAGAGGAGGATAGTTAATGCCCCGACTCAGCAAAGAATCTACAACCTTCGCATTTCCCAGGGCTCCGGGTCAAACGAGTTTCCCCTACTCTACCTTCTGTCCTTCTTTCCCCCAAGAGCTATGCTCCTCAGCCTTGGGAGGAAGGAGGGTTCTCTGTGCTCTGTAGCCCCTCCAGGAGAAGAAATGGCCAGTCATGTCCTGTTTTTGGTTAGTTAACAAAAGATATAAACTACAGGAGAAAATGCGCAGGGTCGTTAGCTCATGAGTGGCCAAAGCAGGATCTGCATTCACCGCTCTCTGCCTGCATTCTATACCCATAGACACAGCTAGGTTGTATTTTAAATTGCCTGCCCCAAAGCTGAGCTTCTCTCCTGGAAAGCGAGCTTCTCAAACACCAGCAAGTGTATCTCAGAACTGTAAAATGAATAAAGAGATACCTGAATTAAGTAGAGGCAGGAGACCAGAAGGGGGAGCTCTCACGCCCTGCGACCATAGCACACAGCCCAACGGGAAGAGGAAAAACGCCTCTTCTTTCCTGGTGAAGACTCAGCCAATGAAAAGCCACGACTCCTTGTTTACTATAACCCTCCCAACTTCCTCTTCCCCTCTATAAAAGCATCCTCATTCTCTTGCTGTAGGGAGGCTTCCACGTGGCTCACCGTTGTTGCAGACCCCAAATTGCAATTCTGTGATGATTCCTGATGAACCCATCTTTGCTGGAGAAATATCCGGCCATCTATTTATTTCAGATCAACAGAACTACCGGCAAAGACAGAGGCCAACCGACCAGGGTTAGGGATGCGTGTGCTGTGGGAAGCCGGGACCAAAATGAGCGCATCCTCGAGACCGCCCCCCACCCAGGTCTGCTCCAGCCATTCTCCCCCCAGCCTTCCTGTGCCTTTAGCCTCAGCCTCCATCTCCCCATCTGTAAAATGGGGCACCATGCTGTGACACGGGTGTGTCGTAAAGAAAGAATGACTGAAATCAGAGAAAGGGAGACGCCTGCTCCCTTTGGACAAATGTGCATACGCCATGTCCCTGGCAATGTTATTAGATATTTCAAGCTATAAACTGTTAACCAAGATGATTACTGGAACAACCTTCCAGAAGTTATTAGCTTCCATTTAATAACAAGCCATTACCCACAAACAACCCATTAATTATAAGCCAACAAACGTCTTAAAGTTTCCAATGCTCGATGAATGATGTGATTTTTTTTTTTTTTAATAATAAAACTGGAATTCTCCTGCACTTGAATGAGTTGCACCTGCCTCTGGGCAGCTCAGCTGTTGGCCGACGGCAGGAACACTGCAGAAATCTGGGAACAGCCTTCTCTTGAAACGCTGAGACCTTCCGAAGTCCAAACCCCAGTTTAATCAGAAAGTGGCAGTTCCTGTGCAGGGACTTATCCCTGACCGGCGCGGGGGGGGG
>NW_006798273.1:2679915-2699496 GCF_000442215.2 Lipotes vexillifer
CGGGAGAAGGGGGGGTGCGCGGGGGAATGACAAAGAGTCCCAGGGCTGGGGCTTCTCTCTGGCTGCCTCTCACTCCCCACTGCAGGGAGCACGGCCATCTGTCTGCCAGGGAGCCGTCACTGTGGGCTGTCCGCTGGGTGCAGCTGGAGTAGTCACGCTCTCGCTCTCACACCCTGACCTTTTTCCTCTCTCCCCAACCTTGTGCTAAGCAGACGTCCAGAGTAAAGAGTGAGAACACTGAAAAGCACCTCCGCTTCTGTTCCAGAGGCTTCTACATGCATCATTAGCTCGTTCAAACCTCGCAGCAGCTCCAAAGTAGCTATCATCACTCTCGTTTTGCCAAGTTCACAGAGCAAATACGTGGCCAACGTGGGACTCAGGTGCGGGCCTGCCCGAGGGCATCACCCAGCCAGCCCACCACACCAAGCACCCTGACCCTTCATGGAAAAGCTTATTACACCCGCCCTGTGTGATTCTCCCCCTCCGTGATTCTCAGCTCTGTGAGGGCAGACTGCCTTTTACTGACTTGTGTCTGCCACAATGTAGCTCCTAGGGGATGTGCAAGAAAAGTTTTGGAAATGAATGAATCTAGAAATCAGAGGCCAACCCACAATATATGCAGTTGACCCCCAGAGAATGTTTGGTGGGTGACTGAAGGGTGCTGTGGGCAGACACCTCTGCCAACTGCTGCCCCCCCTTGGATAAATGGGCGTGCGCCGTGTCCCTGGCAATGTTATTGCATATTGCAAACGCCTTGAGAGTATGGTGGCCAGGCAGAGGACTTCAAGCTTCCCAACCTCCCTGGTCCTATTCCAGGGAGAGGCTCGGTGAGGAAGGGATTCCTGGGACCTGCCACCCGTGTGGGGAGCAGGAGGGCGGCACAGTGCAGTTAGCAAATCAGCCTGCCTCGCTCCTGTCCTCAGAGGACCTGTAGCTGCATCCTCTTCAGCACTAGCCTGGTGACACCTCAAGAAATTCCAGTGACCTAAGATTGGGCCAAATGAAGCTGCTCTCGAGTGGGTCCCTGGGGTGTAGATGTACACGAAGGGCTCCGTGGTTGGATGCTCTGAGGAGACGGCACAGGGGGAGAGAACTTCTTTATCGCAAGACCACCTTCATAAGAAGCTATCAGGTTGCCTAGCCCACTCAAGAGAAAGTCCTAGAAAAAGGAAAAAAAACTTAGCTTCTAGTGTCCACACACCACCTCACACCCATTAGGATGGCTACTCTAAAAAAAAAAAAAAGAAATAATACATGTTGACAAGGATGTAGAGAAATTGGAACTCTTGTGCACTGTTGGTGGGAATGTAAAATGGTGCAGCCACTATGGAAAACAATATAGCAGTTCCTCAAAAAAATAGAGCCACATGATCCAGCCATTCCACTTCTGAGTATATACCCACGAGAACTGAAAGCAGGTCTCAAACAGATATTTGTATACCCCCGTTCATAGCATTATTCACAATAGCCAAAAGGTGGAAGCAATCCAAGTATCCATCAACAGAGGATGGGAGAAACAAAACGTGGTCTATATATAAAATGGAATAGCATTCACCCTTATAAAGGAAGGAAATTCTGACACCTGCTACAACATATATGAACCTTGAGGACATTATGCTAAGTGAAACAAGCCAGACATAAAAGAACAAATACTGTGTGATTCCATTTATATGAGGTACTTAGAGTAATCAAATTCATAGACAGAAAGTAGAATGGTAGTTGCCGGGGTTTGCAGGGAGGGAAAAATGAGGAGTTTGTGTTTAATGGATACAGAGTTTCCATTTCATAAGAGGAAAACCTATGGAGATGGATGGTGGTGATGATTACACAATATGAATGTATTAAATACCACTGAACTATACACTTAAAATGCTTAAGATGGTAAATTTTATGTTGTGTATTTCACCATAATTTTTTAAAGTGTCCATACATATTAAAATTAAAAGCACCCAATCCTTACTGCCCCATGGTTGACCAGATTTTACACTTTTTGTTTTGCTGTGATGTGTCTCCTCTTCAGTTTCACATCCATCTGGTGCCAATTTTATTAATGGCAGAATGAGATTCAAATCAACTTTCCTCCAGAGAAAGGATGAACCCGAGAAGCAGGCAACTTGCCAGGATCAAAGAACAGGAAAATAAGCCAACATCAATTCAGAAGGTGCTGCCCTGCAGCCTAGTGCTTCTGAAACCTGCCATTTGGGGGAAGGGGAAGGGGGCGGGGCAGAAGGAGGACCAGGTTACAATCCAAAAAATGTATTATCACTCTCCATCCGGGTTCAAAATGTTTCTTTCGATGAGTCACAAAGGTTAGCTGGGAGGCTCTTAAATTAAAAACCCACAGGGTTTTCCTTTTATAGACTGTCCTCAGGAGACCTCTCACTGAGTGTTCTCCCTCGGTCCTCATCCCCAACTGGCAGCTGCTCTAAGCATGTGTGTTTACAGAAATACCAGTAGTTATTGCATGTTCCCTTCCATGTGATTAAGCATTGCCATAAAGCCCAGGCTGGATTTGAAATAGATGTTTCCCTTCTGAGAAAGGCTGAACGGGGCAAAGCCGGTGGCCATGGTGGGTGTCTTGTGCCACCTATTGGC
This sequence comes from Lipotes vexillifer, assembly GCF_000442215.2. NCBI lineage: Eukaryota > Metazoa > Chordata > Mammalia > Artiodactyla > Lipotidae > Lipotes > Lipotes vexillifer. Next base: position 2,682,511 of record NW_006798273.1, read on the forward strand.
CACTGATGGGATTACATAGCAATCGCCTTAGGGGTGGACAGGGCTTTGCCACCTGCCAGTGAGCAGGCCAGAACCGCTGCCCCGCCCACACTGCAGGGCAGGGGGTAACTGGGAAATGCCACCAACCAACCGTCCCACACTGGAACTGATCTCCAGTCCTGTACTCCCTAGTGAAGGGCTCCAGTCACCTGAGCTATTGCCTAAGGAAGCAGCCCATTGGGTCTCTTGCTGCCAGGAGAAGGGCACTTCAGGACAAGGGAAACTTACATGGCAGCACTATTCACCACGTGCATGTTTAGACTTGGAGACGAGAGGCGTGCACTCCACTGTGGTTTGCAACGTTATAGCACGTCCCAGGTAGCTTTGGACAAATATATCTCTTTTGATCCTCATAACAACCTTATGAGGTAGGTTCCATTGTTCTTATTTTAGAGGTGAGGAAACCAAAACACAGAGAGGTGGGCTTCCCTGGTGGCGCAGTGGTTGAGAGTCCGCCTGCCAATGCAGGGGACACGGGTTCGTGCCCCGGTCCGGGAAGATCCCACATGCCGCGGAGCGGCTAGGCCCATGGCCGCTGAGGCTGCGAGTCCAGAGCCTGTGCTCCGCAACGGGAGAGGCCACAGCAATGAGAGGCCCGCGTACCGCAAAAAAAAAAAAAAAAAACAAAACACAGAGAGGTCCGGTCACTGGGTTAAATACCTTTCTGTCACACAGAGGGAAATGAAGGGTTATTGGGGTACTTACTTGCTTGGAAGTGGAACTGCAATTCAATGGTTCTTTTATTGTCTATTTTCCAAATCAAACACACCAACATAAAGATATATGTGTATTCTCTTAACAGTTTGGAAGATCCTACTTGAAAGTTCCACAAGCAAATGAGCACCCTCACCTCTGTAGCCACTGCCTCATTTCTTGGTTCATTTCAACAAATATGGATTGACCATATTCTTCTGAGTTCCAGGCAGGGCAGTAGGAATGAACTAACTACTCCATCACTTACCTTATGATAGGGGCACTCTTGATGCCAACAAAAGTTTGGCTATTTCCCAAATAAAAACTAACCTTAAATAATGAAACTTTGTCACCATGGAGGATATTCATGCTCTGAAGCCCATTCACAAAGAGTTTGGGGCAAGCCATGCTCTCCTAGGTGACTACCTGGGGGAGTGATCCACGGGCAGGAGCCCAGGGCACAATGGGCTTCCTGGGGTGATGGAGGCTGGGCGATTTGAGCCCAGGTCCTGAGTTAGGACTGTGCTGGCACCATCATCCTGTTGTGCTGATATCCTGAAATCCAACGAGACCCTGGGGCTTCTGGCCTCCAGAAAGACGAGTGATCAGGCCACTGCAGTCACCAGCCTCCACCTGCAGCCACAAGGACCCTGGGCAACGCTGTACAGACCCTGCCCCGGGGCAAGGCAGCCCTAGAGGAGGGAGCCTTAGGGAGGAGGGAGACAGGAGAAGGGCAGGTGGGGTTTGCTGTCACTTTCCCCCCCCGTCCTCCAGGCCCACCAAGAGGCCACTTTCCTGTCTTCTCAAGAGCCACGTGTGAAAACATTTGATCAGCCCCATGGCCAGGTCAGGGAGGACGAGGAAAGCTCTCCACCACCCCCCACCCCTTCCGCAGCCTGGCTCTTGTGTCCTCGCCACCTCTGACTGCCCGGAGCCTCACGTAACCTGCCCCCAGCCCCAGTCTTCCCTCTCCGGTGCCCTCGCAGACCCACTGTGTTCTGGGCTGTCTCCCCTACCTTCACCTTGCACATTCCCTTCATTCGCCCCACCCTCACCGAATCTCAGTGCCCTTGTAGTCAACCCCAGAGGTCTGCACCCGCCTCATTTGATCAGAACGTGTCCTGTGCTTACTACCTTTTTACTCCCCACCCCATGGACTCACGGGGGGAACTCACGCTAAGCGCCATCTTGAGAACGGTGATTGTTTGTGTGGTGGTTTCTGTGCGCCCGCCTAGTTTTACTCCTCTCCCACGCCCCCAACTCCTTCTTTTATCAGAACCCAGCATGTAGGAACTAAATTTATTTCATGCATAGAAACCCAGGCACTTGACTAAATTATTGTGATGAATAACAGAACAGAAACAAGTGGAAACTGACATCAACTCTTTAAACAAGTATTTTCTTAATTTAAATAAATAAGGGACCAAATAAACTAGAACCTCAGTCTTCCTGTCCCATCAGTGCTTAGCAGTAGCCAGAGAGAAGACAACTTTTTACTTCAGGGAGTGATGTCCTTTTTGACCACAGCACTCCCAGCCATGACCATGATTTTCAGCGGCCCTTTCTTTGGCCCTGCTCACCGAGCCTGTAACTCATAGGCCCCCTGAATTTCTGCACCCACTACACAGGAACGCTGGACTTGCATGACCCAGTCAGCGCAATCCAGGATTGGCGCATAACATCATTTAACCTGAAAGCTCACTGAAGAGGGAACATCTGCATGGACCCAATCTCTATCAACAGGATAAAAATTACTTAACTTCTCCGAAAGAGAAACGGTCTCTAGATTAATCAACATTCATAAATACATTTGAGCTTCCTAATAAGTTGTCCTATAAATACTGCACATTATTTCTAATTAAAAGAATATAAATTCCTCACACTCATGTAACCCTTTACACTTTCAAAATACTCTGTATGTGTTATCATGGTAGCCCCTCAAGAACTACATGCAGTGATAATAAATACAATCCCTGTACATTAACAATTTAATATGGTGATATTTTCACAATAATTTTAAAGTACAAATCCCCTAAGCATATATGTCCTCTGAAGCAGATGAGTACACTGTCCTGGAGAATTTTTGCACAGCAACCCCGATGCTCTGTGTTGCTGTTCAGGCCTTCTCCCAGTAGGGGTCACTCTAAGCCAACCCAAGCACATCCACTAGGCACCATCAGCGCCTGACACCTGGCTAAGGCCTAAGGGGTTTCATGCATCAGCCAGGCCTCCCAACAACCCCGGAAGGTAGGGAGGGACTGGGCTGTGTTGGCCATGATCCCATATTCAGTGCCAGAGTGTTGGTATAATTAATTACCTCCTGGAACAACAGACCATATTTGGAGCCACACTCTCTCCCTAAGGTGTTCTCTAACCCTCGAAGCCCTTCTACCTAAAACGAAGGAGCACTTGAGTTTTGTTTCCCTCTCAGACCTATGAGGGGAAGAGGAAAGGAGGCCTTAGTAAGACCATGCCTGTCCCCTGGGCTGGGGAGGCCATCCAGACAGGCCTAAGTGGTCACAGAAAGAGAAGGAGAAAGGCCTTGGTAGTCTAGGGGGTCCTCAGACAGCCTGCTTGCTGTGGGCATTTCTCAGCCTCCTTTGGGGAAGAACAAGCAGCCATTCCCAGAAGAGGGATCAACGGGCCACAGACGTTCTCCCCCAGCCCAGAATCACCTCTCCCCTCCCCCACCTGCCATGCTACCTCCAAGTGCCCCCCCCACGCACCACGACCCTCAGTGTCAATAAGCCACACCCCCGTGTGAGTGCCCTCCCACACTGACTCTGGGCGTGGCCATGTTTTTCCTTTTCCGTCCTTTTACTTAACATGTGTGTTAAAAGCGTGTGGTTGGGTCTTGTTTTTTTATGCAATCTGGCAATTTCTGCCTTGAATTTCTGTCCTACCACTTTTCACCTACTGTAAGAAACTCTCGTAGCCCAGCCTCAGCCTCCTGCACGGCTGCCATTAAGGGACTCACCTTTTCCTTGTGGTTGGATGGTGGGGAAAGGCCATTGTTTGGGAGAGTCTGGGCTCATCTTTAGGTCCACCTCCTGCAGGGCTCGAAACCCAAGGAATGTGTATGCTCTCTGCATTCTCTCTGCTGACCAGTCCCTTCTCCAGTGCCACTTCCCCAGCAAAATTCCAGGGGAAGGGAGAGAGTTGTTGGGCAGGGAGATGGATATTTGCATGCGGAACACCTGCCCCCAGAGAACTCCAGGGCTCTCGACTCACCTGTAGGGGGTGTGTCCCTCAGCAATACAGCCCATCGCAGCTTCCTTACATCTACCAGTCTTTGAAAACCCCACGAAACGTATGCTTTTTATTCTATATAGTTAATTCTTTTATCAGCACAGAAGGAAATTGTTTATATCTTTCTACATCGTAATCGGAAGCAGACAACCCTATCTTGCTTAAGCCACTGACATTTGTGTTTCCGTTACACAGCCAAGCTTAATTCCTGGGCTCATAGTATAGAAAAGACAATCACAACTAGCACTGAAGGTGTCCAGACAGTAGGGACGGTCAAGTACACAGGCACCAGTCTCACTGGAATTGTCTCTCATGTCTGCAAGCAGCTGCTGGCCACTACAAGATTCAAAAATTGAATTTGAAAACATTTGTACTGAGACCAAGATCTCTAGTTTGTTGGCAATTTCCCATACCTCCTCTTATTACTTATCCACTTACTTCATACATTTCAGTTTTCTTCTGGCCCTTATTGACATTTCAGTTTGATACTCAATGAACACTGAGAAATTCCATGCATGTCCCCCAGCAATCATGTCTACTCTGCTTTCCATGCAGATATTTTGCATCTCATGGCAAAGCTGCCATAAGCTCATTCATTTCTTTGCCTCTCATTTTCTACAAATATAATCATTTTCTATTAAAGTTAGATGGGAGAGTGCTTGGAACAGCATAGTGTCTCACAAATCTGGGATCTGTCTTGGATCTCTTCCTAACAGTCACGAACATTTTCTAGCTCAGGGGCACTTCTCTCGCCCTTGGCATCACAAGAGAGACCTAGAGGCCACATCTGCCTGCAACGCCGGCCTCCATGGAAGACTCACATGTCTTCTGCTCTCCACCAGCAGGAGAGGTGGCACTGAGGTCTCTGGGGAGTGTGTGGCCGCATAACTACAGCACAATATCCCCAGCAGGAGAGGAGTTCTGAGGTCTCTGGTGCATCTGGCCTCAACCACAAAATTGCCATTAATACAATCCATCCACCTTATTTATGCTTCACTGCTTTTACATTCACTCAGTTGTTTGTGCGTGTGTGTGGTACTATGCAATTTTATCACGTGTGTATTTGTGTGACCACCAGCAGAGTCAACATACACAACAGTTCCATCACAAGGATTCCTCATGTTATCTCTTTAATAAGCACTTCTCTTCCTACCCTCACTTCCTACTCTCACTTCCTACCCTCATCCCTAATCTCTGCCAACTACTAATATTTTCTCCATCTCTATAATTTCAATAATGCTATATAAATGGGATCATACAATATATAACCTTTGAGATTGACTTTTTTCTCTTATAATTCTGTGAGTTATTACAGAATAACTTTCTTTTATTACTGAGAAGTGTTCTGTGCTTCACTTTTCTTCAAAGGCATCTTATAGTCTCTTCTGATTTCATGGATTGATAGAAGAATGTGATTGTCACCTCTTCGTTTTCAAAATTGTTAGGTATAAACATGATCGAATGAAAAGGAAAAGAAGTATACGTGAAGCACTCTCAGTTTGCATTTTTCTTCCTAATTTGCTGATAATTTGTATTTATGAATGCAGCTTTCAGGGGAACCACTTCCTGTGTTGAACAGAGTTTGTTAATAATAACAATAAAGGCTAGAAACTCAAAATGTAACCGCAACAAAAATGTTACTGTCCTGGACCTCTGGTTACAAACAAGATGGAGTAGATGAACTTTTCCCTATTCTTCCTGCTAAGAACAGTGATAACACCTGGATATTATATATGAAACATGAGAAGACTCAAAGGTGGAGAGAAAAAAGCAGATTGGATAAGGACCCCAGGACCTGAGGAACAACGTGGCAGTAAGTTTTTCAGGTTTATTCTTGGCTTCTTATATCTCAGACTGGGCTGAAGAAGCCAGCAACCTAGAGGCTTCAATGGGTGCAGACAAAAAAGCCCCCAAGGGCTTCCCTGGTGGCGCAGTGGTTGAGAGTCCGCCTGCCGATGCAGGGGATGCGGGTTCATGCCCCGGTCCGGGAGGATCCCATATGCCGCAGAGGGGCTGGGCCCGTGAGCCAAGGCTGCTGAGCCTGCGCGTCCGGAGCCTGTGCTCCGCAACGGGAGAGGCCATAGCAGTGAGAGGCCCACGTACTGCAAAAAAAAAAAAAAAAAATCCCCCAAGAAAAGCCTGCTCTTTTTGGCCAAAGGATCAGGAAAACAGCAACCTAGCAAGACAGAAAACTTTTGGACAGTAACCACCATACTCCAGACAAACACCATGAAAAAAAAGGGACCCGCACTTGTTACTGAAGGCTGAGTGAAGAACCTAAACTTCCACCCTCTTCTGGTTGTAACAAGATGCTCTGCCCTTCCCTCCACAGCCAGGATGGTGTCAGTCAGGGCTGAGTGACAGCCCAGAATTTTCATCCATGCCTGGCAACAATGAGGCATGCCCCCACCACATGCAGTGCCAGTGGAAGCCACATAGAGATCCTGGACTCTCAGATGAGCAACCGCTAAATAACTGACGCAAAGAAATACACTCAAAAACACTATAAAGCCAAAATGAAATTATAAAATATATTCAAGCAACTCACAGGAAGGCAGGAAAAAGGAAACAGAGAGACAAGGAGAGAACTAAAAGGAAACAAAAAAGAAAATGGCAGATTAGCCCTAACATATAAATACTGACATTAAATGTAAATAGTCTAAATACACCTCCTAGGGACTTCCCTGGCGGTCCAGTGGTTAAGGCTCTGCGCTTCCACTGCAGGGGGCACGGGTTCGATCCCTAGTCAGGGAACTAAGATCCTGCAAGCCGCACAGTGTGGCCAATAAATGAATAAATAAATACACCTATTAAAAGGCAGAGATTGGCAGAGTGCATTGGAAAACTTGACCCAACCATATACCGTCTACGTGAAATTCACTTCAAATATAACAATAGCGGCTTCCCTGGTGGCGCAGTGGTTGAGAGTCCGCCTGCCGATGCAGGGGACGCGGGTTCGTGCCCCGGTCCGGGAAGATCCCACATGCCACGGAGCGGCTGGGCCCGTGAGCCATGGCCGCTGAGCCTGCGCGTCCGGAGCCTGTGCTCCGCAACGGGAGAGGCCGCAACAGTGAGAGGCCCGCGTACCGCAAAAAAAAAAAAGAGAACTTACAAATATAACAATAGAGGTAGGTTGAACATAAAAGAATGGAAAAAGATATGCTATGTAAACATCAGTCGAAAGAAAACAGAGTGGCTACATTCATATCAAATAAACTTCAGAGCAAAGGAAACTTCTCAAAAGATGTAACAGGAAACGTTATCTAAATGTTCCCAAAATACGCAGAACAATTCCAAGCTCTTTCTCAAAGCCAAATCCATGACAACTCTACTTGGGAACTCTATTTCCTCTCGCTGCCCAGCTGAGAAGATAGTAACTAAGCTACTCCTCTCCCCGCAATGGAAAAAGGTGAGCACTCAGTGTACAAAAGGGGCTCTTTGAGAAAAAGGCTCAGAGCAGATTTGTCTCAGCAAGAACTCCAGCTAGACCCCAGCTAAGTGACGAAGCGAGACAAGAGATGCACAGGTCAAAAAGGATTGCTCCACTTGGCTTCCACCCACACTCTGGGGATCATACATTAACTGCTGTTAGTCCCAGATGCACCAAGAGAGTGGGGAGGGGAGAGAGGGGGGGTGATTCAAGATTCTTGAGAATAAACAGAGGTTTCCCCCAAACCTTTCACGATCCAGGTCAACGCTGCAAGCTCTTCCGTAAGCTCTGGTCATCTGAGGGCAGTACTCAGGGAGTGCCCGGCACAGCGAGGAGACTGCCCGCTGTGGGGTTTGGGATCATTGTCTGTGGAGTTCTCCTCGACTTCAGTACCATCTGGTGGATCCAACATATCTCCATTCACAATTTAAAACAGTCTCCAAATCTTGTCAAAGCATCCGGTTTATACCATCCACCCACTGCAAGAGATGAATTTACAGTATTGTACTGGGTCCCTGGGCGCATTCCAGAGTGAGATGTGGTGACTCAGCTTTAAGGCTGAGGATCAGAAATTACCCTCCTAGTCTAAACTGTGGCTTCTATGCTGTTCCACACCTTTATTCAAAGTCATTAAGTCATTAGTCCCTACGGGGAGAATGGTACATGTACATGCATTGCTGTGTAGTTCACAAAGGTATGTTCATGGTTATTATATTACTGTACCCTCAGAATCACAGGCATACCTAACTCGTCCAGAGTGACTCAGAATGAATCTAGGACACCTGCCTATCAGTGCGGGGACAGCACCAGACCCACACTGGGGAAAACAGCAAGTCCCACGGGATATGTTTCCATTCATCCTCTGCTGTACCTATGTGAGTTCATGGTTTTTCCTCTGCTGCTGACGGTGTAACCCTAACAAAGGTCTCCTCTAATTTCAGTAATCGAATATGACCTGGTCAGCCGAGAGCATGGGGGGGATGCCCTCATAATCCCTGATAGTGTGTCTCAGCAAGGTTGGTTGCCTTCTCAACGTGCAGCTACAGCAGCGACCTCTGTCGAACATGAATGTTGGAGTCCATTCCACAAAAAAACTGTAAAGTCTCTACTGTGTTCTTCCAAAGGCCACGCAAGAATCATCCTCCTGACCCCCTCCTGGACTCACAGCGGCAAACCCGCAGAGGAAAGAACAGCCAACATCCTACCACCAACACCAACACCCACAGAGAAAGCCAGGTGGGTTCACAGCTCACACCCTATCAAGGAAGAGAGAGTGGAGGAAACCCACAGACATCTTCCTAGCATCAGCAGCCAGAGACAGAGCCCTGCTGCACTTTGCTGCTAGCAGTCTCATAAAGACGGGAATACAGAGGCTGGTACCACAAGCATCACCACCATTACCACCACACGGGAAAAGAAACGAGCTTTGCAGAGCTTCTCATCACAGGAAGGGTGGAAACAGAGGTGAACACTTAACCGAAAGACCAAGATAGCCTCCTCCTCCTCCCCGCTCAAGTTGGGGGAGCCGACACCACCAGGAAGGGAGGCAGGGAGGACACACCTCTCCGCCCCTTGCCTCCAGAATGATCCCAGGAAGCTCCACGGCCATCAGCACCCTACTTAACACCCAAGTCACAGACAAGTTGAGAGAGGGAATGTTTTAAAGGAAAAGCATAGGGACTCCCCTGGTGGCACAGTGGTTAAGAGTCCGCCTGACAGTGCAGGGGACACGGGTTCGAGCCCTGGTCCAGGAAGATCCCACACGCCGTGGAGCAACTGAGCCCATGCACCAACACTACTGAGCCTGCGCTCTGGAGCCCACGAGCCACAACTACTGAGCCTGCGCTCTGGAGCCCGCAAGCCACAACTACTGAAGCCCGCGTGCCTAGAGCCCGTGCACCGCAACAAGAGAAGCCACCGCGATGAGAAGCCCGCGCACCGCGACGAAGAGTAGCCCCCGCTCGCCGAAACTAGAGAAAAGCCCGCGCGCAGCAACGAAGACCCAACGCAGCCAAAAATAAATAAATAATAAACGAAAACTGTGACCCCTTCGATTTAGTCCTGCATAGACATGGCCTGAGGAAGCGAAAGAAGAGAGAGAATACTCTCTGTCAAGCCCCCCATCCCCCCACCCACCCTGGGATCCCCTGCTAGCAGTTCTTGGAGCTATAAATCCTGAAGAGCAGAGCCCCTGGCCAGGCTCAGAAGCTGATGCGTCCTGTGTGCCCCCCACATGGCATTCAAAACTTTTAAATTTGTTGTCATTGTTTAAAATTTGCAAGATTTCACATTAAACAAATCTAATTTCTGGCTTCTTTTGAAACATCGTTAAGACCCAGACTCCCGCGAGTTAAGAATCCCCCGCCTAAGCCAACATGTGGAACTGGGGTGGGTGACAGCCACTCCCCATGACTGATGCCCTCTGGCACCCTCTAGGCCTCCAGCTCTGTGCTGGCTTCACCGTGGTGCTGCTGACTGGTCCCAGAAGACATCTGTGGTGGAGTCCACGCTAGTGACGATGCCACACTTGCCTCCCCCACCCCATGTATGTTGGAGATTTCTAGGACATAAAAATTTCCAGAACACAGAGACTCCATAAAGAAGCTCCTATTCCCTTTCCCTTCACCACACTCCCCACTCCCCACAAAAAAAAAAAAAAAATTGCCCTCCAAGAGTCACATCTCACTAGGAGAAGACTTATCTGGTGTGAAATCTGAATGGAGGAAGCAGGAATCTAGCCACCAAACTGAAGGGCAGCCCTGGCTTCAAGGATAACCCCTCCATGGGCTGGAATTAGGGGTGGAGACCACAGACCCAACCAGAGTCAGGAATAGTGTCTCGGAGGGAAAAGATGCCTCCCCCGTCTCCCTCAGCTCCGGACCCTACAGGGCACTTCTCATGGGGCACCAATCAGAGGGAACCATGGCAGAACCTGCGGTCACTCCACCCCGAAGCTTGGCACCCAGGTTCCCAGTGGGAAGAATGCTTTTCAAGGGATCTGGCCTCTGCCATGTAGTGCTTATGTATGGTCTTGGGCTAGACCCTGGTGCTTTCAGGGCCACTGTTCTCTCATTTATCAATAAAGAGCTTAAAATGAGTAAATTTCAAATGGCTTTTAGCAATGAAATATTTTTTCAAACTGATTTCTCTACCAATCCCCAGTAAAAAAAAAAAAAAAAAAAAAAAAAAAAAAAAAACAGACACGCAGTAGTGGTTGCCTAGAGCTGGAGGTGAGAATGGGGAGTGACTGCAAATGAGCAGGAGGGATCTTTTGGGGGGATGGACATGTTCCAAAATTAGATTGTGGTGATGACTGTTGAACTCTGTGTAAATACACTAAAATTCATTGAATTGTATGTTTAAAATGAGTGAATATTATGTAACATACATCAATAAAGCAGTTTAAAACAACCCAATCAAAAAATGGGCTGAAGACCTAAATAGACCTTTCTCCGAAGAAGATATACAGATGGCCAATAGGCACATGAAAAGGTGTTCAACACTGCTAATTATTAGAGAAATGCAAATCAAAACTACAATGAGATATCACCTCATACCAGTCAGAATGGCCATCATTAAAAGGTCTACAAATAGGAATTCCCTGGGCTTCCCTGGTGGCGCAGTGGTTGAGAGTCCGCCTGCCGATGCAGGGGACACGGGTTCGTGCCCCGGTACGGGAAGGTCCCACATGCCGCAGAGCAGCTGGGCCCATGAGCCATGGCCACTGATCCTGCACGTCCGGAGCCTGTGCTCCACAATGGGAGAGGCCACAACAGTGAGAGGCCCACATACCGAAAAAAAAAAAAAAAAACAGGAATTCCCTGGTGGTCCAGTGGTTAGGACTCAGTGCTTCCACTGCAGAGGGCACTGATCAGGTTTGATCCCTGATCAGGGAACTAAGATCCCATGTGCCATGCAGCACAGCCCAAAAAACAAAAACAAAGTCTACAAATAACAAATGCTGGAGAGGATGTGGAGAAAAGGGAACCCTCCTACACTGATGGTGGGAATGTAAACTGATGCAGCCACTATGGAAAACAGTATGGAGGTTCCTCAAAAAACTGAAAATAGAGTTACCATACGATCCAGCAATCCCACTATCCCACTCCTGGGCATATATCCGAATAACACTTTAATTCAAAAAGATACATGCACCCCTATGTTCATAGCAGCACTATTCACAATAGCCAGGACATGGAAGCAACCTAAATGTCCATCAACAGATGAATGGATGTGGTACACATATACAATGGAATATTACTCAGCCACAAAAAAGAATGAAATAATGCCATTGCAGCAACATGGATGGACCTAGAGATTATCATACTAAGCAAAGTATGTCAGAAAGAGACAAATACCATATGATATCACTTATATGTGGAATCTAAAATATGACACAAATGAACTTATCTACAAAACAGAAACAGACTCACGGACATAGAGAAGAGACTTGCGGTTGCCAAGGGGGAAGGGGGGTAGGGAACGGATGGATTGGGAGGTTGAGATTAGCAGATGCAAACTACTATCTATAGGATGGATAAACAACAAGGTCCTACTGTATAGCACAGGGAACTATATTCAATATCCTGATATACCATAATGGAAAATATGAAAAAGAATATGTATGTATATATATATATATATATATATATATATATATATGTATAACTGAATCACTTTGCTGTACAGCAGAAGTTAACACAACATTGTAAATCAACTATATTTCAATAAAATTTTTAAAAAACTGATAGAAACAAAGAACAGATGGATGGTTACCAGAGGCAGGGACTGGGGGGGCGGGTGAAATGGTTGAAGGTGGTTGAAAGGTGTAAACTTCCAATTATAAAAGAAATAAGTCCTGAGGGTGTGATGTACAGCATGGTGACTATATAATTAACACTGCTGCATGGTGTACTTGAGAGGTGCTAAGGAAGTAAATCCTAAAAGTTCTTATTACAGGGAAAAAAATTTTTGTAACTATATGAGGTAATAAGTGTTAACTAAACTTACTGTGGTGACCATTTTGCAATATACACATGTCAAGTAGTTATACTGTACACCTTAAACTTATACAGTGTTGTACCTCAATTACATTTCAATAAAACCAGAAGAAAAAATGGTTAAAAAAAAGAGGATGTTAAAAGATACGCTATAGATGGGGAGAAAATATTGCAAACCATGTATCTTACAAAGGACTTGTATCTGGGATATACATAAAAAGCTCTCAAAACTCAACAGCAAAGAAGCAATTCAATTAGAAAAAAACATGAACAGAGATTTCACCAAAGAGGATATACAGATGGCAAATAAACACATGAAATCAATATCATTATGGAATATCATTAGGGAAGTGCCAATTAAAACCACAACGAGATACGGTTAAAATAAAAAGTGATAACCCAAATGCTGACAGTGATGTGGATCACTGATACATTCCTGGTGGGGATGTAAAATGATAGGGCCACTCTAGAAGAGTATGGCAGATTCTTACAAAACTAAATATGCACTTGACCATAGAACCATGGATTCCTACTAAGCAACAAAAAGGGATAAACTATTGATTTATGCAACAAATTAAACAGTTAAGGGAATTATGCAAATTAAAAATAAAAGCCAGATCAGAAGATTATACACTGTTTCCGTTTATGTATTTTTGAAATAACAAAATTATATAGATGAAGAAGAGAATAGTGGTTGCCAGGGGTTGTGGATGGAGATACTATAAAAAAAGTAGCATGAAGGATCCTTATAACAGAACTGTTCTATACCTTGGTGGTGGTGTACATGAGTGTACACATGTGATAAAATTGCATAGAACTAAATACACACATAAGTGATTGCATATAAAACTGGGGAAATCTGAATAAGGTCAATGGGTTGTACCAATGCCAATTTCCTATTGTGATACTGTGCTATAGATATTCAACTTTGTACCACTGAAGGAAATTTGGGGAAAGATATATAGGATGTGTCATTACTTACAACTGCATTTATGAATCTACAATTATCTCAAAATGAAAAAGTTAATTTTTAAAATCTCAATATAATCATAAAACACAAATCAGAAGGGAGTAAAAATAAACTACATTGGGAAGGAGACGCAAGAGGGAGGAGATATGGGGATATATGTATATGTATAGCTGATTCACTTTGTTATAAAGCAGAAACTAACACACCATTGTAAAGCAATTATACTCCAATAAAGATGTTTAATAAATAAATAATTAAATATCAAATAAATAAACTACATTGATAACTTTACTATGAATATCAACTTTTAATTTTGTATTTTCTCAATTTTTTGATATGTGGATGAATCACTTTCATTTGGAATCATTAATTGGTTAGATGAAACACAAGATGAGGTTCAGAGGTAATACTGGGGTAAGAGGAAGTGATCCCAGTGTTCAGGCTGGGACACTAACTCCTTCCTCCTTGAGGCCCACAGTCTTTTCCTTGAGAGCCTTTTATAAACTAAAGAGCAGTTCCTGGTGGAATGGTGTGATGTCATCAGTGACTCATAGCAAGGGCTCCAGAATCTCGGAAGCCATTTGATCCCGAACACTTGGCTACAGTCAGTGCTCTTCTCACGCTGTTGTGAGCCTGCATTCTAGGTAAGGGTGAGGGCCTAGATCTTGAGGGAGCCTCCAGGTGCTTACTTGGGGTGGGCGTCACTCTTTTCTGTACTAAGGTGAGTCTTGGGTCCTGAACTATGTTCCTCCAAGCTGTCGCAGGGGATGTGGAAGGGATCACCTGTGAACCTCCAGATGAGTGACTGGGATGCAGTAGGAATACAAATAGGTCTCGAGTTTGGGGAGAAAAGAGAACAGGAGGGGATGTGGGCAAAAGGAGAACAAAATGAATATGGGGGGAGGAGGAGAGACAGTAAAGCGACTCTACAGAGAACTCGACCTTGAGAGCCCCGGGAGCATGTGGACACTGTCACCCAGGAGGAACACTGTCCTCAGAGGCGGAAGGCGGCACTGGCCTTCTTGAGGGGGAACTGCCTCAATCAGCTTCCACGGCTATTTCGGACAGGCCTGGGCTACTCTGGTCAGATTTTTGCCAGGTTGGATTGCTGTAACTTTATAGTGGTTCACAGGGATATTTAGGCAGAGCCGACGACGTAAGCGTGTAAGGTGGCCCAGCTCAACCCTAATGGAAATGTGGCTGAGGCTCAACTGTGGCTGCCACCAGCCTTCTTCCCCTGAGCACCGCTCAGACACGAGTTCTAATCCCAAGTCCAAAGAGCTCTAGCCACAGTCAAGGAACAAATCCTAGACAAATTAGGTCAGCATTTCCTCATCTTAAACAGGCAAGTTATACACCTTACCTCACACCTCCTTGTAAGGACTGAATGAGGTAATCCCAATGCACTAATCAACATCTGAAGTTTACTAAGCAATTACTGTTAGCTAATGTTATTGCCATTTTAATTATCATTAGGTCTCACAAGAAGCAGGTTAAGTGGAAAGAAATGGCCTGGTCAGAATCAAGTTGGTTTCTTTCCATTTTTTTGTACCCAGAAAAGACAGGCTATCCCTCTGAGCTCCACATCGGCTGCCTCAGAGACTGCTGCAAGCCAACAGGACCCAGCAAAAAAGTCAGAGGAAAAGGCATGGAAGGGAAGCCAGGTGTGTGTGGTCATTCACACTTATCCCCGCTCTCTGAATGAATGAAGGTGATAGACCATCATGGCTCCAGCATCACTTCTTCCTCCCTGGACTCTCATGGGTGTGGGTCTGCAGGGCAGGGGAAAGGGTGTCCAGAGTGAGACAGGAGGTCACTATCTTGTTCACCTTTGTAGTTATTAAAGACATCGATGACCAGAGAGTTTCACATTTGTCTCCATAGAGGTGCCCCCCAGAGAGAAAGATCCATGGAAAGAGGCACAGGAGAGCAGTTTTTCCCTGGCAAAGAAAGGTAAATATTAATTCAGATCCTACCCTCCTTTATAGACAAAGTGCAAAGGGGGTGATGGTCATTCTTATTCCTTCAGATGTCACATACAACATACTCAAGGTGAGTGAGAAGGGAAGAGCACAGTGTTTCCCAGGTGGGCCCCTCCCCTGATCACACAGGGCCCTTCCTCTCTCCTGGCAGCTGCTCAGGATGGGAGCCCTCTGGCCTCCAGTTCTGCCCCTCCAGAGGCTGTCTCTGAGCAGAGAACCAGGAGGATGGGAGGCCAGAAGAGGAAAAGACTGATGGATGTCAAGGGAGCTGTGGTGTCCTCAGCTTCCTTGGACCTGAACAGAACATCAGTTACTGCTGAGTAACCACTTGCTGTCTTGTCCTCAGGAGGCAGGGTTCAACCTTCAGGGTTACCTGCAAGGGAAGACTCAGGACCTCCCACGTGGGTCAGGTCTGTGCTCACACGGAGCCTTGTTCCTGCAGCCGCCCAGGAGAGCAGCCCCCTGGCCTCCAACCCCACCCCCTCGGAAGCTGTCTCCGAGCTGAAGTCCTGGAAGAAAAGCAGTCAGAGGAGGAGCATGTGGACTGTCAATCATGTTGAGGGGACGAAACTCAGGATGAGCAAGAGAAGATCCAGTTATCGTCCAGAAGACCAAGAGGCCTTCTACCGGCTTCTGGGTCTGTGCTCTGAGCCAGTGGAGTGTCAGGTCCCTTCTACACCGAGGATCCCAGAGGCTCCGGGATCATGGCCAAAGCTCCCCCTGGGGCTCAGAGCTGTGAGGTGTCCAGGTGGCACAGAAGCAGATCACTCTGTTTCCACAGTTCTACTGATGGGTTTTCATCTGAGACAAGTTCTTGGAGGGAGAAGGGAAAAAAGGACTCACGGTTGACTGTTCAATTATCAAGACATTTTAGGACAAATCAAAGGAGGAATCCCCTGCCCACATTTATCCCCTCCAGTTAAGATTTTAGAGATTAGTGATGAAAGGACAAACTAGATCTCGCTGCCTTTATGCGCAGAGTGGGAGGAGACCAAAAAAATTACAGAAATAAGTTGCTCTCAGCCAGTGACAAATGCAGAGAAGGAAAAGGCAATGACACCTAGAGATGGGCTGTGAGCAAGAGTCGGAGAGCTTTGTGACAGATACTCAGGGAAGGTCTGCAGAGAAGGTGATGTCAGGACCCAGAGGCAGGACCGAGTGTGGCAGGTTGGGGGATGACACGGAGCTGACATTGTCCAATGCAGCACCCACTAGCCACATGCAGTTATTCAAATTTAACTCTACGTGAGTTAAAATAAACTTCTGAAATTCAGTTCCTGGTTCTCACCAGCCACATTTCATAAGCTCAGTAGCCACACATGGCTAATGGCTACCGTACTGGACAGCAAGCTACAGAATATTTTCATCATCACAGAAAGCAATGCCCTTCCGGGAGCCAGGCCGCCTGGACAAGGGTCAGGGAGGGCGAAATGATCCATGACCCCTCCATCCTCCTGTCTGGGTAAATGTCATTGTCCCAGGCAAGGTGTGAAAGACAAGGAGAACCTGGCATTCTCAGGCCATCACTGGAAAATGCCACCTCCAGGGACAACTCTAATCCCAGATGAGTCTGCTGGGGCCAGGGGAGGCCAGGTCATTATCAGCAGGAAACGAAGGGGGTCC
>NW_006798273.1:2699639-2717636 GCF_000442215.2 Lipotes vexillifer
CAGGAAACGAAGGGGGTCCAGGAGAAGGAGGGTAGAATGCCCAGTGTCCCCCCCACCCAGGGGGGTATGAACTCTCCACTGCCCACATAGGATGCTCAGTTATCAGGTAGGGCAGGAAAGCGTTGCACAGTCACAGTATGATGAAGTGACAGGGATGTAGCGCCCAGAGGCCCAAGGCCACATCCAAGCTTTGGCTCGAGGAAAGTTATGTTAAACTTTGAGAACCAGGTCATATCTCTTTATGAAACACACATACCCACCCATGTGTTGAAGATTAAATAACAATAGCAAAATCCCTGCCCCACAGTTGAGACTCACTCTCCCTGGGTCAATGGAAGGAACAGCTTTGTCACTGTTAAGGCTCTGAGCCTTCCTGGGGGAAGAGAGCTGCCTCTGCTTCCTGAAACAGAGGAACTGGGAGAAGTTTCCAGTTCCCCTCCTCCCTGTGAAATGTCCCACAGCCCCAGGCTCGCTGCTCCCAGAAGGGCTGCTCCAAGGCCCTCATCACGTCTCCCTTCCTTTACAGAGGACCCTGTTATCCAGAGCTTCCTGGAAGCTGATATTTTCCTGAAAGTGTCTGACAAGGTACTCACAGCACTAAAATTATGAGGGACCAAGGGGTCTGCAGTGTCACCACCCCCTGGGGGTGGGGACGGAGGACAAGGTGTCTGCCTGAGCAGAGGCCCTGGAGAGACCCGCCCTTGGTGCCAGAAGGGAAGAAAGGACACACTGCCGGTGCCCCGGCCCTTGGGCATCTCCTCCCTGGCCTCCCGTCAGCTCATCTCCACATGTCAAAGGGCCATGAGACCCTTAGCAAGGCCCACCTGGGTGGTTTTCCCACCTGGCCTCTGGATGGGGGCGGGGCGCATGGCCCACTCAGGACACTGGCCCTGCCATCGACCCCTGGCCGCCCCTCCCCCGCCCCGTCTCCACACAGTACCTGCTCTCCATGGTGGTGGAGTACTTCGGCCGTGTCGGGCTGCCTGGTCATCTCTACAACAGGATCCACTTCTTCCTGGCCCTGTGAGCAATGCCTGAGGGCCCCCAGTGGTGGTTCAAGGCCCTCAAGGGGTCACATGGTCAGAGCAGGGGAAGGCAAGGAGGAAGGTCCTGGGATAATGAACATAGCCAGGAAACACCATTTGCTGCCCAGAGACTGAGGGACCCGAGGTAGAAAGTCCCAGGGAAATGGCGACAGCCAGAACCTTGACCTGGGCCGGGCACAGCACGGGCCCAGCAGCCTTGGTGCTGAGGACAGTCCTGCCCTCTGTGGACCCGGGTGCTCCTCCAGGGTGACCTCAGCAGCCTCTCTCCACTGTCTCGCCTGAGTCCTTGTGGGGGCCGGGACCAGCTAGCCCTCTTTTCTGATGGCAGCTACATTGCCTCCGACATGGAGGAGGACGACCCCACATCCAAGCAGAGCATCTTCCAGTTCCTGCTGGGCAGGAAGCACTGGCCAGACCTCTACAAGGAGTTCCTCAAGTTGAAGGTGGAATTCTTCCATGCGATGGAGCACCGAGCCTGGGTCACCCCGGACTTGTGTGAGGAGGTCTGTTGGGGATGAGGGCCGGGGAGCTCACCCCAGAGGTGGTGGGGCTGGACCCCTCCTCCAGGCACTCACCCTGCTGTGCTTCCCTTTCAGATCCAGGCCCAGAACCCACATCACTGGGTCTGGAGTCGGGAGCGCCAGGGCAGCCCCTAGGTTCCCAAGGAATGGAGCAGGGGCTGCAGGTGGTCCAAGTGAGTACTGGGCCTCCTGGTGGGGACAACCCCACCCCGTGCCCTGCAGTCACCTCCAGGGCTGGTGGTCACGAGGAAGTGCCACTGCATCCCTTAACGCACCGTTAGCCTAGTAAGGGCTCTGCCAACTCCCATGGTACAGAAAGTAATTACTGTGTTTATACAGAAACTCTCCAAATAGACTCAATTATGGAATCATTTACCATGCTATACAAGGTCCCAATTTGCATATCAATTTCTTTTTTTTCTTTTCTTTTTTTTTTTTTTTAGGAAAACTCTTGGAAATGCTGATCTAAGTAATGAATGAAAACCTCTGCAGGGTTTTGATCTGAGTTGATTTTTAAATATAAATACATGAAAAACACTGAGGTCATCCTTTCTGGAAAAGGAGCCATTAACATGGTGGCTCTTGGGAAAAAAGAAAACAACTCCAACATGTCAACAAAGGTTTTGTGTGCTTTGCTCCCACTTGATGCAAGCTACCCTGAGCTGGGTCCCTGTAGTATGTGTCAGGGTCTAGCCTCACGTGGACAGAAGGAGCTCCTAGGGCTCTCCAGTCTCTGAAAAAATAAGCTCGCTGGAAAATAAAGGAAACAAGTACACATGCAGAGCTGTGAGGAAGCCCGTGACAAACAACACATGCAGAGACCGATCACCTGACTAGCATCACACGCTTAAGCATTTGTTATCCTTGGCTTAAATTTCGTTTTTATGTGTGGATTTACTTGAAGTGGAGGGAGACCTTCTGTGAAATGCATAAAGAACCCCCTGCTTGGGCAGACGGCTGTACTAGGACAGTCCTGTGAGCTGAGCCCTCCGCCCTTTGCCTCATTGCAGGGGCCCATTCTGACCCCAGGACAAAGAAAAGGAGAGAGAAAAGCAGGGCATGAGATAAACCGAATTTGGTATGAAGTTTCATTCATCCCCCAGGTTTTTATTTGAGGACCAAGAGCATGTCAGGACTACATATTCCTACTGTATATATCAGGAGTCTCAAAATTAGAAAGAAAATAGTGTGTTTACTACAGTAAGAAAAGAAAAAAAGAAAAGAAAGAAAAACATCCGGGGCCCCTCCTGGATCTGGTCACTCATGAGAGCAATGAGGGTGACAGCTGATTTTCCCGGACCCCCTGTCCTACACGCACCTTGTGCTGTGGTGCCGACAGCTTTCTCGCTGGGGGGTCTGCCCTCCACTCTGATCTCACTTTCTCTCTTTGCTTGTAGCTCCCGCCCCCCTCTCCCTCCCCCACCACGGGGCCTCCAGGCAGCTGTAGAGGGACAGCACTGGGCCTCCAGCTCTCCTCAGGCCCGCGGACCATGGCAGCCTGAACCTGGGGTGTCAAAACCAGCCAGTGGCACAATGGCCCCCCAGCCTTCCAGTGGGTGTCAGCTGACAAAGGCCCTGACCCCTGAGTACTCTGAAAGGGTCTAGCAGTAACATGGAGGGGGGCACCCAAGGGAGACAAGAGAGCAGAGCAGGAGCCTCCACAGAGACTGAGGATGGGCAGAGGGAGAAGGAACAGAAAGTCAGGAAGAGGCCTGGACCACCAAGGAGGAGGAACCTGAGAAGAGCCCAAAGAAACGACTAGAAGGTAGTGAGGAAAAGAGGCAGAGACAGGAAGGAGAGAAACACCTGAGGAGAGAGGAGGAAGTCAGCATCTAATCTGCTGGAGAGCAGCCTTATCCAGCGGAGAGATGGGAACTGTCAGCCGGAGGACTGAGGGAAGGCACGGAGAACATCAGTGGGCCGATCTAAGGCTGACACAGAGTGGGAACAGAAGGGGCCAATCGTATGCTATCGTTCACTCTGACATTACAGAAATAACCCAACCTTCAAACTCAGAGAAGGGAGAGAGCAGGGGAGGGGCTCATGAATGCTGCCTGGGGGAGAGGTGGGGAGGTGCCAGGGTGCCATCAAAGCTGGAAACGAGACAGTGGAAGCCGAGGTAAGGAAAAGAGGGATTCAAGGAATCCTACGAAGGTATTAGTGTTAAATGCAGTCACAAAAACATGAGCCACCCTAAATGCCAAAGTCATGAATACAACAAATTTTGAGAGCAAACAGACCAAATATACACAGTAAATACAAGAAGTGCAGTACAAATATATAAGAACTAGACGCACCGTAGATATTATTAATAAATGTGAGCTCACTACTAAAGAAAAAGATCTTCAGATTCAATCACAAAACAAACCCAGCTGTGTGGTTTGTGAGAGCTTGTCCTTAAATCACCAGAGGTGCGAGGGGTGTACCAACAGACATGCTCAACTGGGAGTAGGAATTGTGATTTTACACCAGGGGAAGGAAAATTAAGGCTCAAAACCCTTCAGAGAGACCAAGAAGGTCATTTGGGGTCGGGGTGGGGGGCCCTGGAGGCACCTGTCCAGCATTAAAGGCCACCCCAGGGCCTGGGCTGGTCCACTGCAGCTTGATTTGCTCAGTGATGTTCAGGTTTACAGCTGTCTATATGTATAGCCCCTTTAGGAAGGAAGTTTTATTACTGGGCAGCTGCTATACAGTATTACTGGGTAATCAGACAGAAACTATCTAGCTCTTCGTCTTTTTTTTCCCCTGGAAATGTCTAATTTTGCCAAGAAATTTCTGGTAAGGTTCCCAGGAACCTCACAGTCAAGTCTTATAAAAAGCCGACTCCTTTCAGGAAGCAATACAGTTGCTCAACGCTCTCTATCCCATGAAGGTTTAGCATTTTCTTCGAGTCCTCGAAACTTCCAGCAACAAACGACCACGGTACTTTTCAGTCTGTGACACCCAGAGTCTGTGCTGCCCCAGAAGGCCAAGGTGGAAGCAGCTGGGCTAAGGGCTGGTTCTCTCCTCAGGGTGGCCGCTGAGGGGCAAACCCAGAACCAACAGGACTGGGCAATGGGCCACACTATGTCTCCATCCACACACCTGTGACTCCGTCCCAGGAAGGCTGACACCAATGGGGCCAACCCCAATGCGTTCCAGTTACTCAGCTAAAAGGTCGCCCATTCTTCCTTTAGTCAGAGAGTCCCCTCAGCATGTTAGGGGAAACCCAAGGCCACTCGGGGAGTCACTGCTGCTGCAGCGCTGAGGCTGGTGCCATTCGGGGGAGCTGGTGCAAGGATTACAGGACTGCAGAGACAGTTGGGGCTTTCAGAGAACAGCTGAGTGTCTGATAATGGAAAAGGCAAGTGAACAGCCCTGGGAGCTCAGGGGAGACAACCAAGGGGCTGGAAACTCCATAAGCAAAGCCCAGGGGGGAACAAGCGGCGGGGACTCGGGATGGGCTGTGTTCACATCTGGGTCATTACATCCCACACAGCATCACAGGGTCTGCTCAGGAACCCAAGCAGAAAGGGTGTTGATAAAGGGAAGCAGATGGAGGGGTTTTTGGAGCAGAGGATGAAGAAGCCCCAACAAACCTCCAGAAACTCCAGGGCGGGGCCCCCAGGCAGGGCTGGTATTAACGCCCTGCTGCCAGGTATGCACCATCTGCCCTCATGTCCGCCTATAACGGCTTCGCCTCCTCTCTCACCTCCCGGCCTTGCTTGGGCCTCTCTCGCTGGCACCTCCCAACGGCACACTCTTACCTGGTCCCATACAGGAAACATAGGTGGAGGCTAAGGAGAGAGGAGGAGGTGGTGAAGACGCCGAGTTGACATCCAGGCCCCTCGCAGGGCACAGGGGATGACCTACAGGTGAACCAGTACAACAGAGGGGGTGTGGAGGGAGGTGACCAGACAGCACCTGCGCCCTCCTCTGGGGACCTGCAGAGATTTCATCGCCTGAGGGCTGGAGCTCCTCTCATCTAGATCTTACAGGGCAGGAGACTGCAGCCAGGGATGCTAATTACAGTGGATTTGCTAAGGATTCTTCCTTCAACTCCAGAGTTATACACATTTGCCCAAAATATCTTCTTAATCTCTGGAATGGTACAGTAAGCAAAATTAAAATATTCTTGATAAGTGAAAGATATGCACACAAATAAACACAAATGAAAGAAAAACAAGTGGCACCAACTAGCTTCCAACCACTGTCCCTGTGATGAGTCCCCCAGTAATGTGACTCCACAGATCAGGATCTGGCATGTCTGGGTTCTGAAAGCACACGGTCCACAGTGTCCCAAGGCCCTGCACCTGCGCATAAGACTCAGGATGGCGCCACTGACTACAGAGGAATGGCGAGACACTTCACACCTGAGTACTGGAGTAAAAGCAGTGGAAATTAAGAACATGTGCTTATTTACAGATTTTCATTGCTTTTATTGAGCTTAGTATGAAATTAATTCCTTTCCTAAATTTCCTACTTCATGTTTTAATGTACCATGGAATATTTTCAGCTAAAAGAGAAAATTTTTAATTAAGATAGTTGTTGTAATGACCAAGAAAGCAACACACAGGCTAATTCAATTAATCTAATTCCAAGAAATTACACAAAGGCCTTTGTTTTTCCAAAGATGCACAGAGAAAGGAAGAGTCGGTGTGTCTGCTTTTTAAAGGTGTTCATAAACTCTGCCTGGTGCAACGTCCTTGTAACTTACATTTAACCGGCCTCTTCCTGAGGGTCTACTGGACCAGGAAGAAAGGCAGTAATGGACCAGGTTCTCGTGACAGCGTGGTCTGGGCGCCCAGGTTGGTCTGGGCTGCGCTGGGGAGCGGTGCGGACTTGGGCCAGCCACCCCTCCCTGAGCCTCCGGGTCTCAGCTGTAGAACGACCTGTCGCTCAGACTGTGCTTTGGCATGTGCTTCCCTTGGAATCGTCACAAGTCCATTCCTCTGACAATTCCTGCCTCGGCTCCCACAGGCTCTGGCTTCCAGTCCAATGCTGGCTCCCACGCTCGGGACTGTCTACAGCCCAGCAGGCTCGCCGGCCTCCCACCAAGCGTGTTTGCACACTGACCACCAGGCTGAGAGATGCGAGCCCCCCTCCTTTCTGCCTCCTGTAAGAGGTCAGGAGATCCTCTAAGCTGGGACATGTCCCTCTCCATATGCTGTGAAGTCAGCTGGTTTCTAGACAAAGGGTGAGAAAGTGGCCTTATTCAAGTAAGATTACGCAGCACCAAGGAGAAGTTCTGTGAGGCTTACACCAATGGTGTCCTGTGGCTAAGGCCTGGCCTCTGTGCCTCAGAGCTTCCCACAAGTTCATGCCTTCACTCCTTTGGAAGACACTCAAGCGAGGAGAACAGATGTCGGCATCCGTCGGGGATAACCTGAGTGTGTGTGTGACTGTACTGTTTCTTTAATCATGTCCATCTATGGAGGCAATGACATGCATTTCCATCTGTGTAAGCAGAGAAGATGGATGGACAAGTGAGGAATCATACTGTGACAGGCATTACCAGTACTCACCAGTGTCTAGTTCTCCCCTTTGTGAAAGAACACGTACAAGGTGGAGCAATTTATTTCATGCCAACAGGCTGTAGCCAGAAGTGACATGGGCCACTTCTGGGCCAAAACACTCAGAGCTGGATGCGTTTCCCCAGCTCTTCCCTGCCATGGCTGTGAGGAGGCTAAAACGTTCTGGATGGTGAGAGCCAAGATTTTTTGAGAGCCCACAAAGAGCTGGCATTGACTTCTCCGATGATCCTAACATGTTTGCTCGGGAGCAGACTGTCCAGAACATCATCTGTGCTCCTCAGGAGGCCCCAAATATAACGACAATGCTGTTTCCAGACCATCTGCAATCTTCCATCCTGCTCTCTCCCTTATAAAGCCTGATTTTTGCTTTCACTGACAACATTCCAATGACTGTTCTCCTTCGTACATGAGAGTTCATACGTGTGCAAATAACTCAAGTCATTCTTCAATCAGAGAAAAGCTTAGAAGTTATAAACAATTGAGAGTGAAGACAGCAACAGCTGCCCAATGCTGAGTTCTCTATACCCTGATTCAAATGGAATTTCCATAATTTACCATTTTAATTTTTTTCTTTTATTTTTAATTAGAAGAAAAAACTCTTTAAGTATGAAGGAAGCACATTTCACCCTCCCTATCAGCCACCTTGCCTATGCTTCACACGCAGGGGCAAGTCCCGGGGCGGGCACACAGGTGGAACAGTGAAGGTCTGAAGAGAACCACTGATGCACGCCTTCCAGACGCAAGCCCCCTCTGCAGGAGCAAACACCACATGGGTTTTTGTCAAACTCTCAATGGAAACATTTCTATTTGCTTTCATTTTTACTTTTAAAGCTAAACCCCACAATTCAGGGTGTGGAAACATGAAATCACTGAATGGACCTTGCAGCTTCGACCAGTTTACGGTCCCACTGGCCATTCAGGAGGTGGAGAGCACATCAGTATCTGGACAGCAGGGAGCCTTCTTCCTGGACTGGAAACCTGAAGCTGCAGAGACACCTTTATACGAATCCTTTCCTCAGCATCTGGTCCAGAAACTTGATACAGACGTATGTTCTCTAAATCCTGGGTGGAAATGAACTTTTTTTTTTTAAATAAATTTATTTATTTTATTTCATTTATTTTATTTATTTTATTTCATTTATTTTATTTTTGGCTGTGTTGGGTCTTCGTTGCTGCGAGCAGGCTTTTCTCTACTTGCAGTGGGCGGGGGCTACTCTTCGTTGTGGTGCGCGGGCTTCTCATTGCCGTGGCTTCTCTTGTTGTGGAGCACGGGCTCTAGGCGCACGGGCTTCAGTAGTTGTGGCACACGGGCGCAGTAGTTGTAGTTCGCGGGCTCTAGAGCGCAGGCTCAGTAGTTGTGGTGCATGGGCTTAGTTGCTCCGGGGCATGTGGGATCTTCCTGGACCAGGGCTCGAACCCGTGTCCCCTGCATTGGCAGGCGGATTCTTAACCACTGCACCACCAGGGAAACCCCTGAACTTTTATTTTAAAATATAATTTCTGAAGACCTCTCTGTAGTGGAAATTTCTTATTTTCTCTATGTAGAGCAGGCTTCATGTTGGGCAATTCTTCATTAGGGTATAAATCTCCTCTTGTTTAAGATGATCGATCATGCTATGAGGACTCCTGGCACTGTCACAGGATGTACGAACTTACTTTAGACAAGACTATGGTGACACCTTAGGAAATGCTAAAAGCCCTTCACTGCTGCAGAAAGTAAAACTATATGACAGAGCTTCTTTAAAAACTTTGCATTTCTGAGCATAAAGTCACTTCACCTGAATCACCTGAAATCTTTTTGAAAGATTTCAAAAACTAATATCCATCTCAGCCCCCACTGTTCTACTCTCTGAAACCCCAAACTAAAGTAATCATCAAGAGTTTTGAAAACAAACCAAAAAATTTTATTTACAAAAGTAAATTTTCACTCATTTTTATATTCTTATAATGTTAATGCCAACAGCAACAGAGTCTCTGGGATATTTAAAACCCTTGATTTTAAAATGCATTGGGGTTTGTGCAGCTCATTTCCCCCCCAGTTACATCACAAAACCTATGAAGGTTTCTTTAGCGTTGTTGTTTGGTCATGTTTGTGCACAAGTCACGTCTCAGGGTAGGCTTACCACCAGACATGATCACATAAGCATTGGCTGTGGATTTCCAAGAAGCAGAGGAGCCAATCTCAGCAAAGCTCGCACTGGCATCTTCAGCTGTTTAAATTTGAAGAGGAGTTCTGCGAAGCTCGTGTTCCCTAAAGAAACGCAATTGGAGGGAAGGGGTCACATATCTAAATAAATTCAGTGACATATCCTCTTTCAAGGAAGCTTCAGACACATAATCACATTTCAAGCTGGCGTTCTTCCCTTTGAAAACAATTGCTGAAAGATAATATTTAAACTAGGAATTTCCCTAATGCACTATAGGGTATGATTTGATATAAAATTTTAATTTATCCATTCTGTACTTCAGAAACTGACCTGTAACCATATGTGAAACTATTAATACTGTTTAAATACATATATTACTTAAATATAATTAATAAATGTGCCCATCTATCCTCAATTACCATAATCCATGCACTTAATAATTTACCTAAAAAAAAAAAAGACATAGGCTCAAAATGAGTAACAGAGAAGTTAACCTAACGCCTCTTCCTCTAACAAGCAATGGTTCCCAACCTTGGTCCAACAGAGTCTGATGTTAATTTATGTGGAGTACAGCCTGGGCATCTGGAGCTCTGAAAGCTGCCCAGGTGATTCTGATGTGCAGCCAAGGTCAAGAACCACTGCTCTAAGGGGACACAGTAAGTGTATTACCTGCAAATTCTATTAAGCACCATCTTCCTCTTTGCCTCCATCCTCACCACATGCCACTGTCCACAGTTCCCTTTCCTCAGCCCCAATATATACACATACGTGATCCCGATGAGTCTCTAAGCCACAACAAGCACCCTAGTAGACATGCAGACAGCAGAGTGTACAGGTGGGTCATATGATCTCATGAAGATGGACAGAGAAGAGTATCATGATATGAATCGAGTGGCTTTCTGGAAAAAGCATAACTAACACAAGAAAGAGTTGTAATGCTGCACAAAATATGAAGAAAGCAACTGTTTCTCTTTAGTATTTCCTTTTATCGACTCTGCCAGTAATCTGTGAATTAAATGTGTTTAATAAACCTCAACAGGAATTAAGAGAAATTTCCTATTTAATTGTCAACCACAGTGGTCCCAAGACCTTCCTAAAACTCAAAGACAGAGAACAAATACATATGAGCTATAGAAAACATCTCCAATGTTCTGATACACTGTGGACTCTAACAGACCATTTAGACTTTTTATATTTTTATTTTTGCCACAACATGCGGCATGAGGGATCTTAGTTCCCTGACCAAGGATTGAACCCTCACCCCCTGCAGTGGAAGCACAGAGTCCTAACCACTGGACCATCAGGGAAGTCCCCAGACCATTTAGACTTAATGTGACTATCACTATGGTTAGGTTTAAATGTATCATCTTGCTATTTGTTTTCTATTTTCACTGTCTGTTCTCTGGTTCCCCCTTTTCCTCTTTTCCTCTCTCTTGGACTGAGTACTTTTTATGATTCCACTATAGCTCCTTTATTGCTTATTGGCTCTAACTCTGTTTTCTTATCTTAGTGGTTGCTTTATGATTTACAGTATCATCTCTATCACAGATTATAC
The DNA here is from genome assembly GCF_000442215.2 of Lipotes vexillifer. Taxonomy (NCBI): domain Eukaryota; kingdom Metazoa; phylum Chordata; class Mammalia; order Artiodactyla; family Lipotidae; genus Lipotes; species Lipotes vexillifer. Next base: position 2,710,422 of record NW_006798273.1, read on the forward strand.
CTCTTCACAGGTAGTATAAGAGCCTTATGGCTGTAATTCCATTTCTCCCTGCCCAACCTCTGAGCTATTATTGTCATACATTTTGCTTCTCAGATTTTACAAACCCCATAGTACATTTTTATTATTTTTATAAGTCAATTATCTTTAAAAAGTATTTTTAAAAGAAACAAACCTTATGTATATATCCATGTAGTTACCATCTCCAATGCTCTTCATTCCTTTATGTAGATCCATATTTCAATCTGACATTATTTCTTCAAGTATTTTTTTCTGTCCCTCTACCCCATTTTTCTCTTCTTCAGGGACTCCAATCTCATGTAAATTCGGTCCTTTAAGTCCCAGAGCTTACTCCATTTTTAATGTTTTGTTCCTTTTTTTTTTAAATTCTTTTTTTCTTTTTGCATTTCATTTTGGATAGTTTCTAATGCTATGTCTTCAAACTCACTATTTTTTTTTTATTCTGCAATGTCTAATCTGCTATTAATCCCATTCAGTGTGTTTTTCTCAGAATTATAGTTTTCACCTCTAAAAGTTCAGTTAGATTCTTTTTATATTTCCATATCTCTTAATGTTCTGAAATATGGAATAATGTTCTATGGAATTGAGTTATAATAACTGTCTTAATGTCCTTGTCTGCTAACTAACATCCATGTCATTTCCAGGTCAGTTGTAACTGATTTCTCACCTCCTTCATTATAGGCTGTATTTTCCTGTTTCTTTGTATGCCAGACATCATGGGTGCTGGATATTTTCATATTTCTGTATTTTTGAGAAACACGAAAATATATTCTGAAAGTTCTATAACTTTCAGAATACAGTTATATTACTTGAAAAGAAGTTTGATCCTTTTGTGTCATGCTTTTAAGATTTTTAAGGTGGGCTAAAATATATTTCTGTTTAGTCTGTTTAGTCTAGGGCTAAATATTTCCCATCATTGAGGCAAGACCACACTGAGTACAGCCCCTTAAATTGTGAAGTTGTGGGAAGAGACACTGTTCCTAAACCTGTGCAAACTGGTTCTCTCTAAGCCACTAGGACAGTTCTTCCCTCAGCCTTGGGAAACTTCTTCACATGCATGTGCTGATTGTAAGGACTCTTCTGATATTGGAGGGGGACCCTCTGCAGACATCTGGCATTCTCTGTGTGCAGCTCTCTCCTCTCTGGCACTCTATCATGTAAACTCTAGCTCCTCTGGCTCCCCCTGTACTCTCAGCTCCATCACCTCAACTGAAGGAGTCTTCCAGGCTCTTCCTGGGTTCCCTCTCCCTCCTTCACAGTCTGGAAACTCTCAAGGCTGTTAGCTAGGCCAATCACAGGGCTTGTCTCATTTGTTTCTCATCTCTCAGGGATCACTCTTCTTTGTTGCCTGATATATGTCTCAAAAGCCACCGTTACATATGCAGTGTCCAGTTTTCTTTGTTGTTTTTTCAGCTTGTTTATTTTGTGTTGTTTTGTTTTCTTTTCAGGCAGGATAGTAAATCAGATCTCTGTTACTCCATCCTGGATGAAAAAGGAAGTCTATGCTTTCAATTTTTTTCTTTTATTTTTAGTACCTTGACTTTTATGCAACTAGGTGTGGTTTTCTTTGTATTTCTCTTGCTCAGGGGTCACTGTAGGTTGATGTTCATCATCCATTTTTCAAAATTCTTAGCCTCTGTCTCTTTAAATACGGCTTCTGTCTCATGTTCTCTCTCCTCATATTCTGGGATCTCAACTACATGCATGTTCGACTTCTTCACCACGTTCCACGTGTCTCTTACTCTCTTTTCTGAATTTTCCATTAGTTTTTCTCTCTGTGCTTCAATCTGTTTATTTTCTACACACTTGTCTTCCAGTTCATTTATCTGCTGTGTCTAATATGTTAATTAATCTACACACTGAATTCTTTTTTTCTTTCTTTTCTTTTTTTTTTTTTTTCTGCACCCACACAGCTTACAGGATCTTAGTTTCCCAACCAGGGATCAAACCTGGGCCCTGGGCAGTGAAAGCATGGAATCCTAAGAACTGAACTGCCAGGGAATTCCCTAAATACTGAATTCTTAATTTTAGTTATATTTTTCAGTTTTAGAATTTCCATTTAACTCTCACTGATTCCAGATTTCTGGTGAAATTCTGTGTCTTTTCCTCTATTTTCTTGGACCTATTAGTCAGTTATTAGTCATAGTAACTCCAGATGCTGGAGTTATGGAAGTCTGATAACTCCAATATCTGGATCACATACAAGTCTGTTTCTTCTACCTTTTATTCCTATTATGTCTTTTAATTTTGAATCAACACTGATACTATGAATTAAAAACTGTAGAAGTTTAAGACATTTTCTTCCTCCTATACAGGTTCATTCTTCTTCTATCATAGGAAGGTAGCATGCAAGCAGGTCTCCTCAATTCTGCTCCAGGCTAATTTTAGGTCTGGTGTGTTTCAGTTTTACCTTTCCTGCTAGGGCTTGGCCCTGCTACTGTTTCATGTGAATGGCTGGGATTGGCAAGCCTTGAGTACCGCCCTTTGTCTCCTTGGCACTATGCTGTTGTTGGAATTGTTGCCCACATTTTTAGCCTCCTGGTTTCTGCTAGATTTCTTGAAGTTTTATCCTGCACATGTGCAGGTTAAGATTTGGCAAATGCCTCAAGGGAAGAGTGTGTCCAGGTTTTTGAGTTATTATTCCTCTTGTCCCCTCCTATCTGGGATTTTGCTCCTCAAGTTCTAGTCCTGGGCAATCATTAATCCAACCTCTGGCTCCTCTGCCCAGTAGCACTGCTGCTTTTTGCTGGGACTCTACTTCTTGTAATGAATTGACAAACGCCTCTGGGAGAAAGCCAGAGTAAATATGGAGCTCCTCAAATGAGTCCCTTCTCTCAGGAATTCTTGTCTCTCAATCAAGTCTGGTCACTACGGTTGCCACCAATTCCTTTAAACTTTATGTAGTTTGTTCACTTTTATATTTGCTTTTGTAGGAGAGTCAGTCTAATGCGAGCAATTCCACTGTGGCCATAACTGCAACAGAAGTCTCTAAACAGTGCATTTTTATCTGAGGTTTTCAAAGCAGCTACAAATCAGTAATATCATTAAACTTTAAGTTTAAATGATTAAATGGACAAATTTTGTATCTGATTACATATTCTGAAAAATACAGTTAGATGCTAAGATTTTAAACTATTATGAAAACAATCAAATGTCAATACATACAAAATTAGGTACCTGTTCATTTCAAAGCTTTATAATATTAGAAATTAATATTATGTGTTTTAAAAAAATCCAAACTGAAAACCCAAAAAATACAGAAAAACAGCTTTAATAAAAATCAATTAACAGAGAAAAAGAATACGAACATTTAGTTTATTAGTATATACTGGTATCTGGGGCCCTGTAAAGAATCCATCCTCTTCTGAACGTAAATAAAGGTTTATGCATGTGTAAAATTCGGATAGTTTGGGTTGTTTTTTTTTTCTTCCAGAAAAATTTCTCAACAATAACACCCAAACATGAATGAAGCCAAAAACCTAACTGGAGGAAATAACTCAGTTTAGAAACACCTCCTAACAAGAAACTAAACCCATCAGCGGGTAATACAGGTACTGAAAAGAGGATGTAGATGTGCAATTACCTTCTAGTCCTATAGATGGCAGGTGCCGCGGGGCTGGCACTGAGTGGTAGACGAGGAAACAGGCCAGCATGCTCAGCTGCGACTCCTCGCAGGGCTGCCCGTTGAGGTAGCCGTGTACACACCCATCACCCCCAGCTGTGAGAGAAGCACACATGGAACAGAACCAATTGATTACAGAACTGAGAGGCACAAGGAATGCCTTCTTTTTATTATTTTCTCATCAAGAGCTCATTGAGCACTTACTATATACCACACAGGTCCTGTACTGGGCATTAAGGCTACTGTGGTAAACCAGACAGAGTGCCCGTCACTGTGGAGTTTAGAGCGCTGCGGAGGATGGAGATACTACACACCTAACGATGCAAACAAATGCTAATCATAAATGATGATGAGTGCCATGAGGGTGCAGTGGTCACCATGGTCGTCTCCCCAAACACCCATTCTACCACCCTTCCCTCCACTGTCACATCTGAGGGGACTGACTGCAGCTCCAGGACTGGATCCTGATTTATCTTGGCCAGAGGTTCTCAAACTTTAACAGGCATCAGAATCACCTAGAGGACTGATTAAAACACAGATGGGTGGGTCACCACAATTTCTTGGATGGGGCCAGAAAAACTGTATTTCTAACAGGTTCCCAAGTGATCCCACTGTTGCTGCTCCAGAGACCACACTGTGAGAACCACTGGTCTGGGACAATCAGGGCAACCCCACTTCCCTGAAACAGTGACTGGTTCAAGGACAGGCAGACCTAAGCCATTCAGAGAGACACTCTACCTCGGGGATTGATCGAGGAATGTGCACGAGTTCCAGTGCAAGCCAGAGACACAAGGAGATGCTTGAGAACATGTTTGCTAGAGGCTTCTGGGAAACAAACTCCTCATTCTTATGGCAAAGCTCCTGGAAGCAACTCTATTCTTCCTCTGAGTTGGAGACAAGGAACTGTTACAGTCAGTTCATTGCCATCAGAAAGAAGTACTCTGAGGATAAAGCCATGGCACAGAGTGTCACTGATGGAACCTCAGAGAAATGGAGCTAGAGCCACTGGAGCGACAGCCTGCCGTAACTGTGGACTTCCAATTATATAAGTTTATAGGTGTCCTATTGTTGGAGCCAGGCTGAATCAGGCCTTTTGTTACTTGCAGACAAAGGCATTTTGATACAGAGAAAAAGGATGAGAGAGAGAAAGAGAGAAATAAAGATGGCAGGAAAGCTGCCTGAGGCAGTGTGGTCTTGGAAGGCCTGTGTGGAAGGGGCATGTAAGTGGAGGCTGCAAGAATGAGTATGAGTTGGGCAGGCAAAGAATGAGAGGAAAAAGGTTCTCGGGAGGGAAAGCAGCACATTCAACAGTCCCGTGGTGAGAAAGAACTCCATGCTTTCGGGGAACTGGAAGGGACCAGGGTGGAGTTTGTGCGGAGCAGGTGGTATAGAAAGAGGCTGTAGAGGGAGACAGAGGCCTTGCTGGTCACGCGGGGCCTGCTGGCCACATGGTACAGATTTTTTTCACAACTGAATCAGCAGCCTTTGCGAGATTTTAAGCAGAAGTGTTGGATCTGTTTACTCTTTGAAAGACCACTGTCAGTTGACTAGAGACAGTGAGAGGGAGATGAGAATGAAAAGCAGGACGACTTGCAGGAGGTTACAACAGTCGTCCAGGCAAGAAATAATCACAGTTTGTTCTAGGATAGAAGCAGCAAAATGTGGACAGAGTTAGGAGATATTTAAGAGTTAGGACTGAAAGGATGTGGTAATGGATTGGCTACCGCAGAAGACAGGAGAGGGAGGGAGAGGAAGGGGCAAGGGTGGCTCCCAGAAAGGTAACAAAGGAATGACCGTGAAATAGTGATGAAACTAAGAAAGAATGGTCGGAGGGTTTTTTTAAAAAAAAAGAATTGGGAAAGTGTGCCGTCACAAAGGTCAAGGGAGGTCTGTTTCCATAAGAACGAGATGGAGCGACAGGAAGACTATCAGGGGTCCACTGAACCTGACATGAGGATGTTAGTCTGGTGGGAGTGGGAACATGTGGGGGTGGCAGCAGGAGGGCTGATAAAGGAGGCAAGAAGAGACCCTGCTGTGGCAGCTTCTCAAGAGAGGAAGGAGAGAGCACAGACGCTCACAGTTCCTCATCAACAACTTTCTCATGCCTACTGGCTTTTTTTTTTTTTTTTGCAGTGCGTGGGCCTCTCACTGTTGTGGCCTCTCCCGCTGCGGAGCACAGGCTCCGAACACGGAGGCTCAGCGGCCGTGGCTCACGGGCCCAGCCACACCGCGGCATGTGGGAATCTTCCCAAACCGGGGCACGAACCCGTATCCCCTGCATCGGCAGGCAGACTCCCAACCACTGCTCCACCAGGGAAGCCCTTGCCTACTGGTTTTTTGTTTCACCGATTTTCTCTACACTTGTTCTGCTTCCAATTTCATTGATTTCAGCTCTTATATCCTTGCTTTGGGTTTATTTTGCTTTTCTTTTTCTAATTTCTCAAAGAACTTAGATTAGTGATTGGAGACTTTCTTACTGTAAGCATTTAGCACTATAAATTTCCCACTTTAGCAGGAAGACTTACACTACAAAATTTCAAAATTTACTCTAAACCTACAGTAGTTAGGAAAGTGTAGTACTGGCATAAAGACAGACATACAGATCAATCGTACAGAATTGAGGCCAGAAACAGACACACTTATACAGACCACTGGTTTTCAACAAGGCTGCAGAGCAATTCAATGAGAAGGAAAAGTCTTTTGCACAAGTGGTCCTGGAACAACTAGATATCCATATTTAAAGTTGAGAAAAAAGAAAACTCCCAGCTCATACCAGGCATAAAGTAGGAGAACATATCTGCAAAACACATCTGACAGAGCTTGCAGCCAGAATACGTTAAAAACTACAACTCAATACTCAAGACAGCCAATTTTAAAAATGGGTTAAGGTTTGAAAAGACACTTTGCAAAGGGTATATGAATAACTAACACATGCAAAAATAATTAACATGATGAGTCATGACGGAAATGCAAATTAAAACTACAATGAGACACCACTACGTATTCAGTAGACTGTCTAAAACTACAGACTAACAATGCCAAAATCTGCACTGCATCCCACTGCCGGCAGGAATGTAAAATGGCACAATTTGGAAAATAACTGAGCATGTCAATGGGTGAATGTACAGATGATATAAGAATGGCAGAATGTTGATACTGTTGAAGCTGGGTAATGGGATTTATTATACTATTATGTTTACTTTGCATTATGCTTTAAATTTTCCATAATAAAATATAAAAGTAAATAAAACTTTTTAAGTTCTTCAACTTTAAACCCATTTTCTTTGTTCAATTAAAATCCATTTGAGGAGATAAATCACAAAACATGTACACAATATGATCAATCTGCTCCATTTTCAGACTTCATGGCTATAATTTGGGTTACTAGTGAGCCACCTTAAAAGTCCATATATGCATCTGTGATTTCACTGAGACACAAATATGAATGACATTTTCCAGTGCTGTCACACGGCCTCTGCATCGTCATTTAATTTATTGTTCTCCACCCCAAAGCTAATAGTATCTATGAGAGGAGACCACATACTTAAGAGGCTTTTTTTTTTTTTTTTTGCGGT
>NW_006798273.1:2717646-2746382 GCF_000442215.2 Lipotes vexillifer
TGTTGTGGCCTCTCCCGTTGTGGAGCACAGGCTCCGGACGCGCAGGCTCAGCGGCCATGGCTCACGGGCCCAGCCGCTCCGCGGCATGTGGGATCTTCCCGGACCGGGGCACGAACCTGCGTCCCCTGCATCGGCAGGCGGACTCTCAACCACTGCGCCACCAGGGAAGCCCAAGAGTTTTTTTAAAGTGATAGTTCTTTTTAAATAAAAAAATAAAATACACATTTTTGGCAATCAGAGTGGCAAGTCAAAGCTGGTGAAGGTTACTTACAATGCTGTAACCCACCACCACCAAATGCTCTAAAGAGCTGTGAGGAGAAAGCAATTCAGGGCACTGTTTTAGAGAACGCTCTAGTCACTGCCAAAGCTTCATCACATTATATGAAACATGCAAATCAGAGAATCTGCAAAGGTTTAAGGACTTATTTCTTATCAACAGCAAGGGTCTGCTATGGGCGATCAAACACTAAATTGAAGTAAAAAAGAACATCAACATCTATAAAATAACATGTATTTTTTTCCCAAACATGAGAACAAAATGATTATCATATTTTTAGAAACTGAAACTGCACGAGCTTTCAAATCCCAAGAAGAAATACCAGAGCACATGCCGGTGTTAAACATAAACACTGGGAGTCTGAAATTGCTGTTTTCCATATATATCACTCACAATCTGGTTTACAGTTAAATCTTTTAGGAATTTTTTTTTAAAGAAACAAATAGCGTATTCATATCGGGGGAGGGAAGGGTGCAGATGGGAAATAGGGAGGCAAGGGTCCCCCTCACGTTTGCCAAAAACCACTGCCCCACCCGCCTCCACCCTCACCTCCCTCCTCTGGGGAGGGGCCCTGGCAGGCTCCCCGCTTCTAGTGGGTCTCCCTCTTCCTCCTCCCCTGCACCTCCAGTGCCTGGGCAGAGCCCACCCCGGCTCTAAAGCCGGGTGAAGACAGGCTCAAACTAACGTTCTTCCCCCTTCCTCCACCTCCCCCTCACTCCCATCTCTTGTCTAACTAAAATACAGAAAAAGCAAGAGCAGCTGGGACCTGGGAGCATCAGTCACCCGGGGGCTGGGGCAGGGCAGGCAGCAGAGCCTCAGCCAGGTGTAGTGGAACACGCAGATAGCTTTAAAGATAATTATATTCGAATTCCTGGGTTCTACCGGTTACTAACAACTTTACAGAATTAGGAACTGTTCCTACTGATACCACTAGAGTTAGTATTTACTCAAAGGAAGTTGCTGTCAGATACATACTGGAAGCATTAGAACTGAAAAGAATAAAAAGATCAAGGGGTTAACTACTAAAAATCAATTTCAGGCATATACCACACATCAAACAGCTTTCCATATATCAAAAGGCCCCATCACTCGCCTCCATGATTACCTCTACAATGTCAGGAGTAATTTCACAGTCTCCCTGCAATCACAAGGCAGTGCTTCCACTGACAGAAAGCCAGTTACATATGCCCCAGGTCCTCACTGACTGACTCACAGAACTGGTAAAAGAAGCATTCACTCTAAGTCCACATCAAGTTTTCGGTGTACACAGGGTAAAAGGCAGAAAAAAGGGCCTCAAGTAGGTGACAGGCCACACCCCTAAGAAACAGAAGGGAGAGGCACTGGAAAGAAACATGGTCTGATGTTAGAAAAAATAAAACAAGTTCCTAAGTGTCAAGTGGCATTTAAAATGCTATATATATATATTCTCCCCGTGGCTTATAAAGCAGAGTTAAATATATTTGTTAAAGAAGTTAAAGTAAATAATCAATGTAATTCATCTAACTGGAAACATTACATCTATAGACATTCGGGATTGTACTCAGGCTTATCTTGCTTTCCAATGAAAAAAAGGTTAAAACGGAAACACCTGAGTCCCAGTGTAGCTTAAACACGAAGGGCGCAATGCTGTTATTACCTTGTAGCCACTGGTCCAGAGTATTATCAATAGTGCATTTGACAACAGGGAGGAATTCCGAGTTCATAAAGAGCCCTCGCTTAGGGTGGTTCTGCAGCCGCTCCTGATGGCTTCTGGAGCTGAAAAACTCTAACACCAACTTTATCTGCCAAAGTTCACATGTCTCGGACATTTCCCTTCTTCCCAGTCTTCTTACAGCCTTGCAGAGAAAAGAGAAACAGCAATCCACTTAATTAAAGAGTAAAGATGCTAACTGTCACTTGCTCAGAGTTGCATAGTAGAGTATTTTTTAAATGTGCCTCATAAGATCAATAAAGGGCAGAGGGGAACCCATTCTGGGTTTTGCTGCAGTCTGCCCCACAGAGGAGCCCCCTACTGGGTTTACATATATGGCCCACTCTCTTCAAAATGAACATGAAAAGCTTTCAGGTGAAAAAACAGCAAAGGCAAATGAGCTCACTCTTGGCTCAATGGCTCTGAAAAATGAAGACCAATAGGTCTACAGCCAGTCACCTCTGGGAAACCCAGGTTGGGTACAATGACATGGCCAGGATCAGGCCAGGGATTCCAGGGGTCAGAAGGCAAAAGTATTACTGATAGTGCTGTTCTTGGGACCCATCTGCAAAGTCACCACGGCTGCGACCAGAAGGGATGTTCTTCTCTAGATACACACCCACAACTGCAAGGGGTGAAGAAGGTGCAGGGCGTAAAAAGAGAACACACCCTCAGCCAGCAACTAACAAATACAACTCATTACTTGGCTGTTGTATAGAGAGACACTGTGAGAAGCAGTACCACTGTGGACATCATATATTCATACTTATCAACCAAAAAGGTGGATACCTAACAATAATGGCATTCTAGGCCTACTCAGTTACACTGGAACTGGCCTTTTAATTAAGATTGTTACTTAACACAGGTTTTTGGGAATTATCTCCTGTGTTTTCCCACTCAGTTTTTCAGTAGAGATTATTTTTCCATTAGAGATTACTTCCTTTGACATTAGACACTGAGCCCCAAATTCTCATCTGTGAACTCATTATATCATAGTCACTCGAAGGGCTGTTTAAAACTACAGATCCTGGACTTCATCTCAGAAATTCTGATTCAGTAGCTATGGAATAGGACTTGAGGATCTGAATTGTTAAGATTTCCCAGATAAATTTTAGCCAAGTTAGAAAACTACTGGCTTAGTTTAACTGCAAATTTGAGTCTGAAAGATATGACACTATTAAAAAAGCCGTATTTATTACTAATAACCTAAAGTGAATAAATTAGTCCGATCCTTTAGCAAAGCTGTTGAGCATTATCTTCTGCATTACCCCTTTTAGGCTCTTTTAAAACAACAATAACACAAAAGAAATTTAAAAATGAACTCCAGCTCCCTAAATCCCCACATGCTGATGCTGTAACCTCTGCGAGTTTAATTACGCAGGTGTAACTGCACACTACTGCTATCATCAGGGCACCGTTTATTCACTTACTGCTCACTTGCATAACCTTTTCCACGAAGAGGCTTTATCAGGAGGAAGGCAAGAGACATGAGGATGCTAGGGGAGAAAGGAACGGACGTGCTCTTCCTCTACTCGTCAGAGGAAGAGGCCAGAAGAGGCGAACCCCTGGAGTAACCCCACTTGTCATCATAACCTCTAAGCTATACAGAGCTTTCAACTTTGATAGGGATTCCTTTTGTAAAATTCTAAAAGCAAATGAGAAACTAAAGAGATGGACATAGAGAGACTCTTACCTCACTGTTCGTATGTTATGTGAAATACAGGATAAATCTCATCAGAATTGGAATAGGTTTTTTGAACCATACCTGATCCATTGCTATGTATGCAGGTAACATCTCCGGGGTCTCCTGGGTCACACATTCATATAGTACTGAAGAAAAGAGATCCAGAATTTCCTGTTTCTGTGGAAAGTCAGAATCTTTTTGTAGCACATCAATGTATATTCCAAGATCAATTCAAAAAACAACTGTAGAGCAATTACTATGGCCCATTCTTAAGTTCTGCAGTGAATGATATAAAAGGGCAAAACAGCTAGGTCTTTATAAAATCAAAGTGTATGCAATATTAAACACCAACAAAATATAACCAAAATTAAGTCCCATGGGACGGTTAAGGCTGTAAGTGCTGTGGATGAGAGGAGTGAACCAAGCTGGGTAAAATGAGCAAACAGGACATCACAGAGCTATGTCTTGGGTTGGGCTGGCAAGAACAGGATCCAGAAAGGGCACCCAGGATCCACCACACCAAGATGCAGTAGAAACACTGAGCAGAACAGGTTAGGGGAACCCTGCAAGCCCAGCTGGGGTTAAGGGCAGGCATGGGCTTTCGCCAGAGACCTGTGGTCTTGAGCGCAGGCCCCAGCCCTCACTGGCTGTGTGATCTTGGGCATGTGACATCTCTCAGTGGCAGTATCCCCATCTGTAAACCCACAACAATAAGGTACCTACCCTCTGGGTCAGAATTAAAGGAAAAAAATTACAAAGAGTACTGAGCAGAGTGCCCAATATATAGTGAAAATTCAGTAAGTAAGTGGCAGGAAGGTTATATCACTTAACTTTCAAAGCAACAAGGTAAGGTAGGTTCTATTATAATCCCACTTTTAGAGATAAGGAAACTACATCTCAGAGAGGTTGAAAAATTTTCCCAAGGCTATATACACTTGCAGGCAATAGGCCAATCAATCCTGGATCATCTAATTCCTACATCCAGTCCTTGCCATCTGAAATGATGGATTAAATCAAAGATCTACCAGCAAGTACCCTTTGAATCCTTAAGAGAACGGTTTTATGACCAACAAAAAGAAGAGTTACAAAACAAATAGAAAACAAAATTAATAAAATTATGTAAAAACAAGAGAAGGGTAGTAAACATTGAAAAAATGAATTAGTACAAGAATGGACATTAAGTATCACCCATCAAAACTAATGTCTTAGGAATTTTAAGTTGTTTTCTTCTATCAAGGTAGGAAGCTACTGAATTTAATAGTTTTAGACTATGAAAAATCTATACTTGCCAAACAAAAATCATCCAATGTGCCTGAGGCATGTTATCAATATCAAAGCTAGATATGGATATTTTAGGTTTTTTTGGTGGTCCACAGATAGAAACAACAAAGTCTAGCAAACCACATAATATATACCTGACCCATGTTCACAGTTGGTTTGCAGAAATATTCAGCAAATGACAGAAGTGCTGGATCAGAAGTGAATGCTGAAATCGTTTCAGGCTAAAAAATAAACAAGCATAAGTGAGATGATAAAGATTTTTTTCATTACTACTCAAACTGTAATGCATGCACCTGTAACCTATCTTATTTTTTTCACACAGTGTTCCCACAAAACCCAAGGTAAAACTTGCTAGAGCTTCGTCAACCTCTTCTGCTGAGAAGTTTTAAGAAACTTTTTTTTTTTTTTTTTTTTTGCGGTACGCGGGCCTCTCACTGTTGTGGCCTCTCCCGTTGCGGAGCACAGGCTCCAGACACGCAGGCTCAGCGGCCATGGCTCACGGGCCCAGCCGCTCTGCGGCATGTGGGATCTTCCCGGACCAGGGCATGAACCCGTGTCCCCTGCATCGGCAGGCGGACTCTCAACCACTGCGCCACCAGGGAAGCCCTTAAGAAACTTTTTGCACAAGCTACCATGAGCTACTGATTTATCAAAACAGGTGCTTCTTACACAACTCACCCAAAAAAGGCTTTCCCCCTCCTTCCTTAATGAACTGAAAGGCAAACTAGAAACTAGAATTGTTACTGAAAAGGTATGGAAGAAAAATTATCACTCTAATAAGCCACTCACAAAAAGACAAATGCTGTCATAAGGTCATTAGAGTCATCAAAGTCAGAGAGAGAGAAAGCAGAATGGTGGTTGCCAGGGGCTGGGCACAGGGGGAATGGGGAGTTAGTGTTAACGGGGACAGAGCTGCAGTTTTGCAAGATGAAAAGAGTCATGGAGATGGATGGTGGTAGTGGCAGCACAACATTATGAATGTACTTAGTACCAATGAACTATACACTTAAAAGGGTTAAGCCAGTATATTTTATGTTATGTGTGCTTTACCACAATAAAAAAACTGGAAGGAAGGGTGAGGAGGACTGTCACTCAGGTTTCAAGACTGAAAATAAAATATGAAGGTATTATCACTTTCCACTGAGAGTTACAGTTTACTTCTGAACTCCCAGCAGGCAGGAAATGGAGGTGTCTTTTAATTTTTATAAATTTGCCCCATTCAAACTCAAGTCTAAACTTATCCATTTTCTTTATAAATTGGATTAGGATCTTTGAGATGGGCCCTAGTTTATAAATCAAAGCAACAGTGCTAATTCAAGTTAAACTTTGCCCAAAAATCCTTCAAAAGTATTTCATAGGGACTTCCCTGGCAGTCCAGTGGCTAAGACTTCGCCTTCCAATGCAGGGGGTGTGGGTTCAATCCCTGGTCAGGGAGCTAAGATCCCGCACGCCTCCTGGCCAAGAAACCAAAGCATAAAACAGAAACAATATTGTAACAAATTCAATAAAGACTTTTAAAAAAAAAGGTCCACACCAAAATAATCTTTAAAAAAAAGTACTTCATAGAGAACCTATTGAATACTGACAAACAAAATTCACTGATGTCAACTATATCTATTTATTCCCTGGAAACTATTATAAAGGCTCAGTCATAAGAACTAATAAGTGCTACCTTGCAAAAATCTTTTATTTGGGCCATGTCTTAAGTAAATCTTAATGGATTTGAGGATTAATTATTAAGCTAAATTTTTTTTAGTGTTAAGATATATTCTGACTGTCCCTGCCACTAAATGTAAATCATCCTTAGAGTCCGGGCAGATGGCCCATATTTTATAATGGCTGTCACAGAAAACAGCCAACAGGCCCAAGGTCATTCATCCTTTATAATATGCAGTGATTAGAGAGAGCAGATCTACCTAAACAGTACCATAAATATTATCATAGAAGTACATGCTTGGGCTTCCCTGGTGGCGCAGTGCTTGAGAGTCCGCCTGCCGGTGCGGGAGACGCGGGTTCGTGCCCCGTTTCGGGAGGACCCCACGTGCCGCGGAGCGGCTGGGCCCGTGAGCCATGGCCGCTGGGCCTGCGCGTCCGGAGCCTGTGCTCCGCAAATGGGAGAGGCCAGATAGCTAGTGGGAAGCAGCCGCATAGCACAGGGAGATCAGCTCAGTGCTTTGTGACCACCTAGAGGGGTGGGAGGATGGGAGGGAGGGAGATGCAAGAAGGAAGAGATATGGGGATATATGTATATGTATAGCTGATTCACTCTGTTTTAAAGCAGAAACTAACACACCATTGTAAAGCAATTATACCCCAATAAAGATGTTAAAAAAAAAAAAAAAAAAAAGTACATGCTTTGGGTGGACTAGTGGGATTTGAACCTATTCCCTTTCATCATTCAATTTTGGGTTTTTGTTAAACTGAGATATAATTGACATATAACAGTTTATTAGTTTTCAGGTGTGCAACATAATGATTCCATATATGTATATATTGAGAAATGATCACCATAATAAATCTAGGTAACATCCATCATCACACAAAGTTATAAATATTTTTTTCTTGAGAAGAGAATATCCTTCAGTTTTTACCAATTACTACCTTGAAAGCCCGAGCTTCAGAGTTCCTGTTAGCAACAGTCTGGGCCAACAGACTTTGCCACCCCATTGGATCTTCCTTGTACGAGAGCTGACCCGCTCTGAGCTTAACATATAAAACCCCGTCCTTGGAAAGAATTGACCTGAAAGAAAACAAGAATGAATTTAATATGAGGTATTACTGGCAGTTGTTGGCTGGGAATGTAGTGTTTCCCAATAATAGTATTGGGAAATAAGTGAAGTCTTAAACAAGACTTCACATGAGGTGAAGCCTTCACCACTTTCCACTAAGATATATGATTATTTACTGTGTCTAAACTCAATCAGTCCCTACAACAAAGTCATAATCAGGTTCTGCTTTTCTCTGCCATCTAGATTCACAGGACCTGGTAAATAAGAAGTCATTCTGACTATCGGCTCAAGTGTGGACTTCAAAGGAGGTATTTTATCTAACATGTCTTCATATTCCCTTAAATATTTATTGATTGGTTTATAGCAAAAAGAAAAGGATGCTGCAAATCTCAGACAGAACAATACAGAAACAGCTACTATACAGATAGTCTGGGAGAAACAGAAATGAGGACTGTACTTTAAAAATTGTTACAAGCTTGTTAAACTTTCTGGGAATTTAAAGACTTAATTTACACACTAACTGAAGTGTAAAATTATTAACACTCTCTGTTCTTCAAAGTAATTACTTGCATATGACTATTTCCACCCAAAAGCAATCTACCATAACCTCAATTTTATGAGAGCAATATAACAAGAGAATGGTAAAGAGATGCAACAGAAGATGTGGTCTGACAAACACCAACTGTTACAAAGTTCCCTTTGTAGACATATATAAATCAGCCTCATTTTCTTAAACTAAATCTTTCATTATTGCTCCAAAAGACAATTCCATTACTGCCCCAATTTAAGTCACTTCAAGTTTCTCAATGAATTAATATAAATAGGATTTGACTTCCAAATTTAAAATTTTACTTTCTAATACAAACTGTTTCAAAGATACAGACCACTTTATTCAACACTACATATTGTCCTGGATGACATTAAAGGGTGACAAGGAGCATTCTACATAATAATCTATAATTTATACCTTCCCATATATTTCTATTCCCTTCACAGACACATCTGAGAAATTCTATATACTTACTTCAAGTGTTGGGTTCCCTTGCTTAAATCTATGAGCAGTTCCCAGTATCGTGGGCCTTTAACTTTAATCTGCCAAGATAAATGTAAACAGTCAATCCAATGCTGGGAAAGTGTTAGTTTGATAAAATGAAACCCATGCTTCTCAGAGGAAACAAAAATAAAATGGGCTAGAAAGAGATACTGAGAGGTTAACAAGCCCCATTTCCAGACGAACATGTAAGTGAATCATGTTCTCAGGCCATCTCGGCCATCAGTAAAGAGCCCCCAGTAAAGACCTTCTCTATTCTTCAGGACTATTCCTCCTGCGCTGCTTTCCTATTTCTTATAAAACACTGAGAAAGCATAGGCTTTTATTTAGCTATCTTTAAATGCTATGCTGTTCTGGCTGAATTTACCCCTTGGATAAATCTCCCTATTCACATCCTACTTACCTGCTTTAAAAGGTGGAGTTCTGGAAGGAGGGTAGGAGCCATCAATTCTTCTTTGGTTTGTTCATACCACTGCGTGCCCTTTACAAATGTAAAAGAAGAGTCACAGCTCACTATATAGTCAGGGAAAAGTACAAAAAGAACATCACTCTACACTTCCCCTTCCCTGCAGTTTGTAGACAGATTGTCAAACGGCACAAGTGACTGATACTCAAGTCTGGAAGGGCTACTGTCTATAATCCTTTGCAGAGCTAGCACCACCTTCCAGCCCTCCGAGCCCTGCACTTCACCTGCCAGCAGTACTGAAGCTCTGCACTTGCGAGGCCTCTGTGTTTCTGCATGTTGTCTCCTCTGCTGGGAACGTGCCCGGCTTAGCTGGCAAATCTCGGCCCAGACACCGTGTCTACTATGACGGCCTTCCAACCCCCAGAGATGCTGGATGGGAGCACGTCTCCGCTCCCCCTGCATCCCACACAAACCTCCAATTATCACAAGCTATTCTTAGTGCATCCGTGCCTGACTCCCCAGTGACAGAAGTTCCTTAAGGAAAATGACTATGTCATCTAAACTTTGTACCCCAGAGCCTAGCATAGTTTTCATATACGGAAGGTACCTCACAATTGTCTGAAGGAAGGATACATGACTTGTAATCTATCTGTACATCTAAATCAAAGATCTCTCATCACATACACAACCTTGGGCTTTAAAGCACTCTGCTAACAAATCTAAGAATCATTCTAATAGAATTCATTTTTTAGAACACCGCTATCAGCTACGTAAAGTTAACAAGGACATTTTCAAACTACAAGCTCTAAAGATAAAAGAGCAGCTGATGGTCTCTAAAATATTACACCCATAGACTACAAATGAGCCTGAACGGACTGGCAGAATGTACAAGAACTTTGGAAGCTTCAATTTTTAAGAGAGTTCAACTCACTATTGTCATCTTTTAAAAGACACCACTTTCAAAATATTTTGATTTGCAAAGATGGATGAGTGGCAGTAAAATTACAAATCAACAACAGGGGGAGAGAGTTACCTTATAGGTCACTTCTAAGAGGGCATAGCAGGGTGTGTTTGTGTCCACATCCACGGGCACGAGAAGTCTCGGTTCTGCAGCCAGCACATACAGGTGCCGGAGAGCCTGGAGGTGATACCTGCTCAGAGAAAACACAAAAAGGTGGTAAAAAAACAGGTGATGGCACATGAGCTCTACAATCTGCTGTGGTCTACAAGTTAAACCAAGTCAGAGCCAAGTGATACCTTCTCAGGACAGCAATCCTAAAGGAAGATGATGAGGTTCAATTAAAAAGTAATGGAGAAAAGATGTTAAAAAAAAAAAAAAATGGAGAAATTCTCTTTAAAAAATTAGACACGTAACCCTTGACCCAAGAATTCTTTGAGTCTTCACAGTTAAGAGGTTTTATAGGGAAGTAAAAATTATCTAAACATGAAAATATTTAGTAATAAATTGATCACTTATAATGTTAGTTTTCAAATCCTTTTCTGCTCAACACAGCCATCTCCTTTTACCTTCTATGGGATCTACTTCTTCCTTTCTTTTTTTTTCTTAAGGTTTGGTAGGGAAAAGGGGGAAAGAAAGGATGAGTTTTCCTCAGACAGCAGAGCTCTCCTACATATACGTCCCTAGACACAAGTACACACACACCCAGGACACAGGGCACCAAAAATCAATGGGTGACATTAATAGGTAACATTTTTCTTGCTGTATGTGTGCTTTTCTGAGTTTTCAAAAAAAAGTTTTTAACTTTAAAATTTATATTTTAGAATTTAAACACATATAAAGCTATTACATTTTAAGATCCCATAAAAGGATAAAACGAGACTCCAAATTTACTTTTCTTTTAGTTATATCAATACCTTCCCTCTTCCCACCCAAATCTACCCACTCCTATAAATCTACTAGAAACAAAATCAATCAAGGCCAGAAAAATCTGATACATATCAGCTACTAAAGGTTCTTGTGCTTATCACCAAATTGCTTTGTTTAAAATAGCTGATACTCTGACCAGCAACATGTGAGGGCAGCTCTCCCTTGTACCCTAACCAATAGCTGACTTCAACCACTCAAAAAACCCTTCCCTAAATTGACAAATGATAGACCACCTGTCCGAGTTTTATTAATTTAACAACAATATTCTCATGTACCACCTATCACTAAATTATGGACTTCAGATCAGGCTACTTTTATAAACAGCTACCTTTCTATCATTATTGTCTCTCCCTTACGCTGTAGTTTTAGACAATGGCTTATTGCTGCAAGGAGTGCTCCCCCTCTTGAACCTTCTCTGGGCAGATCACTGCGGGTGCCTTCAGTTGAGCTCACAGAGCACCCTGGATGTCACTGGGATATAAGGAGCTATTTTCTTCCCTTCCTCCACAGAGACTGGCTAGGCCTGAAACTCATAGGGAAACGGAAGTGTTGGTGGTTCTTTCTGCAAGCCTTTCCCATGGTCTTGGTCTTGGGGTCTGAAAGCATCTGGTCTTCTGAGGCCCTTGGCTCCTTCCTCTTGAGCTCAACTTGGGTTCTGCAGGTTCAAAGAAGGAAAAAGTGGACGCAGTAGACGAGCAAGATGTGATGAGGGGAGGAGACCTCCACCCCCTCCAAGAGGGAAGACCACTTTCCAGAGTCAGGGCCAAGGGGGTGGTGGGGCTCAGGCCATCTCTCCGCCACACACAGTGTGCCGCCGAGGCCGTGGCCGGTGGGCCAGGGGGTCCCGACCAGGGCAGGAGTGGCATCGGCCCAGAGAGGGCTTAGGGAGAGGTGCTGGGGGATTCTGGTCTTGAGCCCACCACTGGCAGATAGAGGGCCGGGGACCGATAGATGCAGTGCCCTCAGCAGCCCCGGACTGCTCGGCCTCTGACGTGACAATCTTCAACTCCAACTTCATGGGGGGTGATGAGGGCGGGGGGCTTTGCTGGGCGTGAGGAAGATGTCAGCAAAGCCCTCCTGCTTGGAGCGAACGGAATGGAAGGCGGGGCCAAGCCCCAGGGACTGAGGTGGGGGCATAAAACTCCAGATGGCGGTGGGGTTGATGAGGGCTCCAGAAGAGGATCTGGGGCTGGTGGTGGGCTCTCCGGAGGGTTTGCAGACAGGGCAGATAGCTGGAATGGGGGTTCCAGGTCCCTGGGCAGAGGTTTTGGCTGGTGAACCCAGTTCTTCTTGCTGGAACGACGAAGCTGGGAGTCTCACTGGCAAAGCCCTCCGCTGGGGGTCTGGAGCTGGCAATGTCCTCTAGCATCAGCACCCGCGTGGGCTGGGGGGCCTGGTCCACCGTTTGTGAAGGGCCCTCCTCCGGGCCACGTGTTGTCCTTGATCACCACCTCAGGGTGGAAGAGGGCCGATGGACACGGCTCAAGGGCTCTAGGCATAAGTGCAGTGGGTCGGAAGGCCTGGCCTGTGGGGACCACGTGGCTTGCCTGCAGGGCGAGGCAGGTGTTTGGCTGCGAACAGAATCCTCACGTTTGCTGCGGCGCCGTGGGCTGGAGATCTCCTCTTGGGGCACCAGGGGGACCCTGTGGGTGGCCACGACATCTTCCAGGACTATGGCCAGGACCTGCCGAGAGGCTTTTTCCAAGGGCAAAGAGGCCCTGAGGGGCTGCAGATTCGGCCGTTTTGGGCTCCTGGCTCCCCATAATGCTCGAGCCAGGGGTTGGCGGGTAAACAAAATGGGGTCTATCCCTATAATGAATATTATCTGGCCATAAAGGAAAGAATTTTTTTTCTTTTCTTTTTTTTTTTTTTTTTGCCATGCTGCGCAGCTTGCAGGATCTTAGTTCCCCAACCAGGGATTGAACCCAAGCCCCAGCAGTGAAAGCGCTAAGTCCTAACCACTAGACTGCCAAGGAATTCCCCCCTTTTTTTAAACATCGAAAACTTTAACATATGCAGAGCTTTTGTATTATCAGACTGCTTCTACGTGTTTGAGGTTCTACTGCTCACTTCCACTTCTAAATTGTCTAATTCTTTGCTGCATTTTGCTTTTCTGTCCCTTCTTTGTCAATTATACAAAGCTTCTCAGCATTCACGTAAAAGAGAGAAAAAACAGAATTCATATAGACATTGCCGCTAAATCAGACAAATTCCTCTCTTGGAACTAAACAATTTTGCCAAAACATATTCATCTTCTCTTAGCTGCTCTCTTTTGCATGATGAGTTTTTCCCTAAAGATAACCCTCTCTGGCCTACTTCTGGGTTTAGGGCAGTTCTGTTGCCTGGAGAAAGGGAGAAGACTGATCAGTCATCAGATGCCCAAAGTTCTCTTCCGGTTTAATATTTTGTGAGAGAAACTTTTTAAAAGATTTACCCAGGGAGATAACTAAGTTGAAGAACAGAATAAAGCTAATTTGGAAACAAATCCATGGAGCCAAAACACAATCAACTTACCCCCTTAGAGAACTTAAGAAAGATCACGTGAGGAAAATCACTGGACTCACCGGTTGTCAGTGCTGTGAGCTGGGAAGTGCGGGTAAAGGGCACAGAGGAGAGCGGCAATGGAAGAGTTTGATGTGCTCAAAGAGTACCTGCAAAGCAAATTCGGGAGGGACAGACGCTGTTAATCATACTGTGTAAACTTGCACGGCATTCTCGAGAATCATGAAATTCGGGTAGTGTGGCAAGGCACACTGATAAAGCTAACCCTTGATCAATACAAATGCGTCAACGCTGTGAACACTCGACTTTACAGTCAGTCCTTAAGCCACTCCAACACCATCTACTATTTAAAGCAGGGGTGACTTTTCACAAATATTAAAATTTAAAACTTGAATTAGTAAGCAAAGTTTTAACCTAAAAGAGAACAGTATTCTAGAGATTATAGATATTGAAATTCTAGAGATTATAGATATTGAGATTATAGATATAGATTATAGAGATTATAGATATTGAAAAAGTCAAGTGTAAAGTATGCTACCTTCTCCAGTTTTATATATACCTATTTATAGAAATATGAACCTTTCTTCTAAATATACAAAGTTTCTTTACTAGGTATCTCAAACATTTTTTTCCTTTCTGTAAAGCATAAGCATTTCCTTAGAATGCTAGACTAAATAAAACAGGCAAAAGCTACCATTAAAAATTTACAGTGAATGGATAAACAACTATTCCTTGAAAAACAGTTTTTTTTCTTATCGATATGATAAACTTATTTTACAAAGGCCACATACTCTTAGTAAAGTAAAATCTTTTGAAATTTTCGTCCAATTATTTTACTGTTGCTCGAATTCAGCATGGCAAACAGGCAGATTTGTCTAAAGTTTTAGTTTTCCTTACAAATATTTTGAAATAAATATGGTTCAGAACATCACATAAAACTACTGTTGTCACTATTGTATATACATATACCTTTTATTATACATATACACATACACACATCCCCAAATCTCTTTCCTTATATTTTTAATAATTAGGGTATCAAGTAAGAATTTAGCATTTATCATATACACATATATTTAATGAAGAAGAGATTTCAAAATTTAAATATGGAAATATATCTATGTTGACATGTGAATAGACTAGGCCATTCCCACTTTACCATTCTGATAAAACCAAAATCCAAAGATAAACATTAGATATTAATGTTAGAAATTTTGGGATTAAGCATAAGGGTGTAACTATGCTATGAGAAATGTAAATGTTCTTACAGAGTACACATAAGCATTCAAAGATTTAAGAAGTCACTAGAAAAGCAGCAGCAGAATGGGAGAAAATCTACTCAGTATGAAAGAAGAACAAGTAGGGTCATGCAATGTGTGATGACAAAAGATGAGACTGAATAAAGATAAAATAAATGTAGGGGCTTATTTTGAAAGGAGATAAATTTTCAAAAATCATAAAATAAGAATTTTCATATTTCCTTAACCACTCTTAATTTTAAACAATTAAAAGAAGAAACTTCCACAAAACCTGTCAAAAGGGAATGAATGCACACCTTTCTAATAATCTTTACTTTCTGTACTTCTGAAAGGGTGAGTTCCAATGTTTTAACTCAGTCTTAAGAGTGTAAAATAAACCTGACTTAGAGGAAGTATGACAGTTGTCCAAGGTCACATACTAAATAAATGAAAGGATACACCATACCCACAGATTGAGAGACTCAATGTTATAATAGATTTCAATTCCTCCAAACCAGTGGATAGACGCAATGCAACTCCGATCAATATTCTATCATGTTCTTTAGCGTAGAAAAATCAAAAACAAATTCCACTATTTATATAAAATGCAAAGAGCCAAGAACAGAAAAACACATTTTTGAAGAAGAAATCTCAGTTTGGAGGATTTACTCTAACTGGATATCAAAACTTATTACAAAACTACAATACTTAAGACAAGTGTGGTACTGTACAAGTACAGAAAAACAGACAATTGAACATAACAGCCCAGAAATAAACATATGTATATGGACACTTAATTTATAACAAAAGTGGTACTACAGAATAGTGGAGAAAGGATAAACTTTTTGATACCTGTAAGGTGTCAACTGGGGAAAAAAACACAGAAAAATCAGTTGCAGGTCAACTTTAAATCCAAATGTGAATGGAAAAGCTAAAAAACTTCTAGAAGATAAATAAGCAAATATCTTCATTTCTGGTGGATAAGAATATATTTCATCAGAAGGACAAAGAACTACAAACCATAAAAGAAAAATATTAATAATTCTGTTCATCAAAAGACAAGACTAGGAGAGTTAAAAGGCAAGCCACAGAGTAGAAGATAACTACAACATACAAAACTGACAAAGGTCTTGGGATCATAATGATAAGCTAATATGGAATAGTCATACCAAAAGAAACAGAGAGTAGGGACTTCCCTGGTGGTGCAGTGGTTAAGAATCCGCCTGCCAATGCAGGGGACACGGGTTCGAGCCCTGGTCTGGGGAGATCCCACATGCCGCGGAGCAGCCGCGGAGCAACTAAGCTCATATGCCACAACTACTAAGCCTGCGCTCTAGAGTCCATGAGCCACAACTAGTGAGCCCACATGCCGCAGCTACTGAAGCCTGCATGCCTAGAGCCTGTGCTCCACAGCAAAAGAAGCCACCTCGGCGAGAAGCCCGTGAACCACGACTGAAGAGTAGCCCCCGCTCACCGCAACTAGAGAAAGCCTGCGCGCAGCAATGAAAACCCAACATAGCCAAAAATGAATGAACGAATGAATTAATTAATTTTTAAAAAAACAGAAAGTAGAACAGTGGTTGCCAGGGGGTGGGCGAAGGGGAAATGAAGTGTAGCTGTTTAAAGGGTATAGAGTTTCAGTTTTGAAAAATGAAAAAGTTTTGGAGATTGGTTGCACAACAATGTGAATATATCTAATACTACTGACCTGTACATTTAAAAATGGTTAAGATGGGAAATTTTACGTTATGTATATTATACCACAAATAAAAATTTTTAGATGAATAAACCAATATGAAAATGGGTAGCAAGAGATTTGGACATCACAAGAGGAGACTTTTCAGTTGGTCATTAAAGATATAAAAAGGTGCCAAATACCATTATTCAGGAAAATGGAAATTAAAACCTCAATGAGATACTACCATGTGCCGGCTAAAATTAGGAAGGCTAACAATAACAAGTGTTGACAGGATGGGGAGCAACTGGAACTTCATATGATGCTGATGAGTATATAAAATGGTAAAACCACTCTGGTATACTGATGGCATTATTTACTGAAATAGAACATACATATATACACTATGACTCAGTTCTACTCATAGATCTATACATAACAAAATCAAAAACATGTACAAGAACATTCATAACAGTATTATTCATAACAGTCCCAAACTAGAAAACAAACATACCCATCACTAACAGAATAGATTAATAACTGTGGTATAACCATACAGTGGAATTCAACAATAATGAAACATGAATAAATCAATGCTACACGCAACATGGATGAATCTCAAACATAATGTTGAGCAAAAGAAATAAAGCACAAAAGGATACATAGTATATGATTTCATCTGAATTCCAAAAACAGGCAAAACCAGTCAAAGGTGTTAGAAAGCTAAATAGCGGTTATCTTTGGGCAGAAGTAAAGTAACAGTGAATTGGGAGGGACAGAGCAGGGTTGGAGATGGGTTGTCTCAGTTACATCTTGATCTACATAATATCAAACAGATTTTCATACTGTAGGTAGTTCACTGAGTCATGCTCCTATGATTTGCACACTTTACTGTGTATGGATTTTTATTCAAAACAGATCATTAAAAGCCAAGGAAGTCTTATAAAGGGATGAGGTGGTCAGGAATGATAGATGCTGGGAAGAGAGCAAGAAAGTTGAAAACTAAGGCAATCTCATAGGATTTGGTGACTGAAAGTGTTCATGACCATTATGAGAAAGCAATTTAGTAGAAGAGTAAAGTCATTAATGAGTGGGAACAAGAGGTGATGCAATGAAGTACTGAGTACAGACTCTTCTGAGAAATGCAGTGATGCCAAGTGTGTTTGAGAGAGGATGGTAACTCTACTAAGTGGGGCATAAATTGGTGGTTAAACTATGAAAAAGCCCTTTTTAAGTGTAATAATGCCCTGAGATAAGCTAATAGCTAGTCAGAATTGAAAATTTTCATGCATCTTCAAAATCAAAATAAGTCACTCTTTGAGATCTTGCTCATGAGATCTTTTCACTGAGGAAAATATATATATATTCATTTACCTTCCTCCTCCCAAAAACAGAAGTCCAAGGGCCATGTGATGGGCTAAGTGGAAACCATAGTTCATTTCACCACCTGTTTTCATGTGCAAGAAGCGACAAAGCTGCAAAACCTTCAGGTTCCCCGAGCCAGCCATCACCATGGCGAGAGACAGCAGCACCACACTCAGGCAAGTCTCCAAGTTGTAAGGACCTGTCTGGAGACGCAGAAGGTGACATACTATAACCGCTGTGCTACCTTTTCTTTATATTATCAAAACGAAAGCAGCCAGCATTAGACTACAAATGTTCACAACTTTAAAAAACCTGAAAAAACAAATACTTTCCCTGATTATGAAATTTAAGTTCCATGTTAAAAATTCAGAAAATAAAGTAGCAAAAGGAAATAACAATCACTTGGAATACTAACAGCTGTAAACATTTTGGCTTTCTTTTTCTCCAAATCTTTCCCTGTACTGAGATATTACTATACACAGCATTTTTAAGCTTTTTAATCTATTTTATTATGAGCAATCTTCACTCATAAAAAATTCTTACAGAACATGATTTTGATAGCTCCTCTATATAACAGTGTAGATACACCACAGTCCATTTTTTGACTTTTAGATATTTTGATGTTTCCAATTTTCTAATATAAATAATGTTGATTAAATGGGTTGCTGTTTTTTTAACCAGGAAATAAAATCTTGCAGTCTTACTATCATCAGAGCAGCAATCCTCAAAAGCAACTGCATTTTTACTAAGTACTAATTTTTTCAAAACGCAGTTACCATGATTCAGTACTGAGCATGGCACAAGGTATGACAATCCATGAAGGTTATGGCTTTTCTTATTTATTTTCTTGTCACAAGAATTAGATACCTTCAAGCACAGTCACATTCTCACCTAATATCCCAGAACTAAAATACAAAGATAAGCCAAAGCTTCAAATCTCCCATTCTAAATTCAAAAACTGTGCATATATTTGGCAACACATAAGTAATCGAATTATCAGTGAATTTTCTTCAAGTTTAATTTTATTCCCAAGGAAAATCATCATAAAAAGACTTACTACAGAAGCATTAGGTGCGGACAAATAAGTCATAAAATCTTTTGCAAATTTATGCTGGAAAAACAAAAGAAAAAATTTAAGGTTAAAAGAAGCATACTAAGACTCTGTAAAAAAGAAAACAGAACACAGTAAACCAAGATACTTCTTACCAAACAGTTAAATGCTGATAAGTTTTCTGAGCCAGCAAATCGAAAACCCAGAGACAAACAAGCTCCTGCAATTATGTAGACATGTGCCTGCCTGAAAACAGATCACAAGAAATTTAAATACTGTCCTTGTCTTCCTTTAAAATTCACTATTACTATTATTTGGGGATACAAATAATAAATATTCCTGTTCTCTAAATTATCAAGTTTATATTCTTCTGGGAATGCTCAACTGTGCCTCTACTCAATCAACTGGACAGATTTCCGTCCGGTTTTCTTCAGTGGAAGCACCATGCGGTTCTTGCTGATAAAGTCGGCCTCTTGCCTGCACTGTTTCATATGCAGCAAAAGAAGATAATTTTTAACAATCACTGCCAATTTTTTTTTAATGGAAAGGATAAAAGAGGAATATGTACAAGTTAAAACTCAGACACCGTTTTTTGAAGGTAAGAACTCTACTTCAGAGAGCCAAACGAAAAACAAACTTGTGAACATCTGGTAAATAATGGTTAGAAACATGGGAGATTCAGAATAATTACTCAAATCAAGGACAGTATTACTCCTACACAGTATATTCCAATTCATTTATCTGACAGATGCTAGAGTAGCTGATTTGTACTACATGTTTTAGGACTTACGACAAAGTTTCCAAATTCAAATCCTCTGAACACGGCAATTCGATTTCACTGAGAGAGATACTATTTTCTCTTATAATCTGTCAAGACAGAAGGCAAGAATACTTGGACATTAACATTCAAGTTACAAGTATTTAATAATTTGAAGAGTAACATATTGCTTATGGCCATATTTATATAAAATAAGCTTTACCAAACCATCTCATTCAAAGGCCTATATTTTAATCACATTGAATGCAATCCAATTTCAAATCTAAGATGGGCCAAATAACTGAATAGGACTGAACGAATATAAACTGGAGGACTTAAGTATATTCTGAATCAATAAAAGAGTAATAATGTTTCATGCAAGTGAACTGAAATGCAAAGATGATGGCCACAGAGCAGAGCTGGGGCAGGAGTGAGGGGAAGCAGCAGGGAAAGTGGAAAAAAGCAGGTGCAGAGAACTCTAACCAGAGACATATATTTCTTACTCATGAATGTTTCTAGTATTAAGCCTACCTACCTACCAAAGGTGAGGTTAGTCACCAGATTAATTACACAAGCTAAACTAAACTGTCAATATGTGAATCTGTAACTATTGTTTAGAAACACATCCCTTTCCTTTTAGTATAAGTGTGAACAAGAATTTATTTTTTTTTAAATATAGACAATACCTAACTTTAACAACCAAGAACTGATTTGATTCTCTTCACTTAAATACAAATAAAAAAGATAAAGCTATATATTCTCTAAACTTATGAATGCAAGTACATAGATGTAAAACTCTGAAGATTTATTCCTATAATTCTTCTTAGAAGAGTGTTCAGGGGAGTAATATTTCAGGATGCTTTCCATAATAAATCAGTAAGTACTCAGAAGTCGCTTATGATACAATCTTCCTACATACTGAATATCACCAGATCAAAAAACTTGAAATACCTTGTCGCTTTGATAATCTCAGTGAGGTAAGCAACTATGTTGGCTGTGTAATATAGGCTGATAACTACTTCCATCTTTCTTCCTTCCTCTTGTCTTTATTTTCAATTTTGGATGTATTTACTCAGAAATTGAGCGACATTCTGAAAAACTGATATAACTCCAAAGTGAGTAATTAATATATTCATGGATAAGCTGATTATAACATTCATATAAATTAGCAATATCATACAGGAATGGAATATTTCTATTTTGACAGCAGACATTACAAGCTCCTTTTTGTCTTCAAAAGAGCATGTAGCCTGGAGCTTGAAGACCTAGGTTCTAATCCCAGCAGGGCCACACACTAGCCCTGGGACCACATCTGTAAAAATGAGCAAAAATCAACTTCCTACCTTCTAGGTGTCTCCGAGAATTAGAGGGCTTAACCGACTCAAAGCTCTTAAAATTAATGCTTGGCACATATGCTTTGCAAGTGTTAGCTCCATTATTATCATTATTATAGATCTGTACCATCGCTATCACAAGACCACACTTGATCATAACCACTTTAAAACATCACTAAAAACTTGGGTTATAAATAACTGTGGGGGGACTTCCCTGGTGGCAGAGTGGTTAAGAATCCGCCTGCAGGGGACACGGGTTCGAGCCCTGGTCCGGGAAGATCCCACATGCCGTGGAGCAACTAAACCCGTGCGCCACAACTACTGAGCCTGCGTGCCACAACTACTGAAGCCTGTGAGCCTAGACCCGTGCTCCACCACAAGAGAAGCCATAGCAATGAGAAGCCTGCGCACTGCAACGAGAAGGGGGGGATAGGGAGGGTGGGAGGGAGACGCAAGAGGGAGGAGATATGGGGATGTATATATATGTATAGCTGATTCACTTTGTTATACGGCAGAAACTAACACACCACTGTATAGCAATTCTACTCCAATAAAGATGTTAAAAAAAAAAAGAGTAGCCCCCCACTCCCGCAACTAGAGAAAGCCCATGCGTAGCAACGAAGACCCAATGCAGCCAAAAAAAATTGTTTTAATAAATAAATAAATTTATATATAAAAGAAGAAAGCATGCAGTCCAATTATGTCATAAAATAATCCTGTTTTAAATAAATACACAGCTGTGGGGGTGGGGAGCACACTTCAACCCAGTCCTTGTAACCTTTTCCATGGTCTCCTAAAGTTTAAAAAATAGCAAGAAATATAAGGAGTAATCAAAGGGAAACATGTAATCACTTAAAGGCAGGTTGAGGCACACAGGAAACGAACAAGAAAAGACCACCAAACTGCCCTGTTTTGTACAAAGTCTTATACAGAAACCTCAAGCTCTGAAGTCCTAATAGCTAGTTTCAGTTTTGCCCCACCTCTTACTAGCTGGATGGTTTTGGACCAGTCTGTCCTCTTTCAATGTAACAGTGACATACTGAACTCTAGCTACTGTGCGCGAGTCGCTAGGAATGAAAGATGGAAAAGACACGGTAGCTGGCCTTGAGAAGTTCATGGTCTAACAGATACCCAAACAGATAATCAAAAGTAGTACATCGTTCCCACCCATACAATGGGGGCAATACTTGAACAATTTATAGCACAACACCGCATAAAACATTAGGCTGTAGAGGAAAGCTTTTTATGAAGGAAAACGTGCTATGAAGATGCTAGTTATTGTATTTGACACATGCCTTAAATTCAAACAAATAAGCAGTTTACAAAGTGACCTTTTTAATCCCACCTTTGATGCTAAGTTGCTCCCTACAAGGGACCCTGCTACAGAATCAATGAGATGAGTGGGCGAGAACTAGGAGAAAGTGGAGAGTGACAGGCAATATCAACCAACAGAACTGTGAACTTATTATATGTCCTACTGTGTATCCTTGATGTAATAAAGACCAAATTTAAAATTATTAAGTCTGAAGTAAAATAAATATCAGAGAGATAACTTTGTATTAAAAGTCCAAGAGACTTCCCTGGTGGTCCAGTGGTTAAGACTCCATGCTCCCAATGCAGGGGAACTAGATCCCTGGTCGGGGAACTAGATCCCGCATGTCGCAACTAAGAGCCCACATGCCACAACTAAGTGCCCGCATGTTGCAAGTAAGAGACCACATGCCACAACTAAAGATTCCACATGCTGCAACGAAGATCCCACGTTCCACAACTAGGACCCAGCACAGCCAAATAAATAAATAAATATTTAAAAAAAAAAAAAAAGTCCAGGGCTTCCCTGGTGGCGCAGTTGTTGAGAGTCCGCCTGCCAATGCAGGGGACACGGGTTCGTGCCCCGGTCCAGGAGGATCCCAGGGACACGGGTTCGTGCCCCGGTCCAGGAGGATCCCACGTGCTGCGGAGCGGCTGGGCCCGTGAGCCATGGCCGCTGAGCCTGCACGTCCGGAGCCTGTGCTCCGCAACAGGAGAGGCCACAGCAGTGAGAGGCCCGCGTACCACAAAAAAAAAAAGTCCAAAGACTACATTTCCACAAAAGTTTAAAGAAAGAACTGACATGAATTTTCACCTTCAATTTGAGAATAGTTACTTGTGTACATGTTTAACTTCACTTTGTAAACAAAATTTAGTAAAATAAAGTTTTCTCGAAGGCAGTCTACATGTCAGATGCATCTTAAATGCAGCATAGAATTTAATATAGTGTCTTGCATTTGCAAAGGTTCAACAAACATATGCTGAATGAAGAAAATGTATGTTTTCATCCTACAGTGTACATTTACTTTCCAAAAGGAACTGATACCTCTGACATCTAAATGTGCTGGGAGTTAAATGTCTTCCTGACCCATGAACCATGTGTGATCAGGGCAGACTGCCTCCAGAGGATAAAAGAACTGAACTAAAATTAGAACCGGCAGACAAGAGACACGGTTTGACATTTGATTACAAGTAAATTAACTGCCTGCTTTAAAACAAAATGTATTTGTGTGTGTGTGTGTACACAAATACACACACAGAGATATGTATGTACATATGTATCAACACTCTTTAGAGGAATACAACAGAAACTAGAGTCTTCAAAGACAACATGCACAATGTCCCAGATACAAATCAAAATTACTTAACATAAGAACAAGAAATGCAACATATTCTCAGGAGAAAAGACCATGGAAAACAATCCTGAAATGACCACACTGTTGGCATTAGAAGAGAAGGATTTTAAAGCAGCTCTTCTAACTAGAAGGACAGTATGCCCATAATGAGTGAAAACACAGAAAATCTCATCAAAAAAAATAGAAATTATTTTTAAAAAAAAAGGAAAAACTAAAAAGTACAGTAAATGTAATTTTAAAATTCACTTCATGTACTTAATAGGAAAATAAAATGCCTGAAGAGTAAATGAACAGAAAGAGAAATCAATAGAAACTTGCAATCTGTAGAAAAGACAGAAAAAGAATAAAAGACCAGTCATCTCATATATACACTACCAAACGTAAAATAGATAGCTAGTGGGAAGCAGCCGCATAGCACAGGGAGATCAGCTCGGTGCTTTGTGACTACCTAGAGGGGTGGGATAGGGAGGGTGGGAGGGAGACGCAAGAGGGAAGAGATAGGGGAACATATGTATATGTGTAGCTGATTCACTTTGTTATAAAGCAGAAACTAACACACCATTGTAAAGCAGTTATACTCCAATAAAGATGTTAAAAAAACAAAAAGAAGACGAGTCATCTAATTTTTGACAAAGGAGGCACAGGAATACAATAAGGAGAAGGTGTTTTTAACAAACAGTGTTGGCACAACTAAATATCTATATATTTTTTTAATGAAAACCTTAACCCTTATCCTCGTACCATCAACAAAATTACTTTGAGATGAATTATGTAATTATACATAAAAGCTAAAACATTAGGGCTTTTAGAAAAAAATAAATCTTCAGGCTAGGCAAATATTTTTTCCAAAGGACACAAAAAACAACCATAAAATTGAAAGTTGATAAATTAGACATCATCACATTTTTAAAATTTTCTACTCATCAAAAATAGTACTAAGAAAATGAACGGGCAAGTCAGATAAGGAGGGATATTTGCAAAACATTGATCTGACAAAGGATAGCTTTCCAGAATATATAAAAAATTCTAGCATCTCAGTAATAAAAAGATAAACAATACAAAACTTTTTTTTAATGGGCAAAAGATATAAATAGACATTTCATTAAAAAAAGATTATGAAGCAATAAGCAAATGAAAACGTTCTCAACATGCAAATTGAAACTACAATAAGGTATCATTACATATTGACCAACAGAGCTAAAATTAAAAAGACTAACACCACCAAATACTGGCAAGATGTGCAGCAGCTGCAGGACATGCAACAGCCAGCATTCTCATACACTGTTGGTCCAAGAGTAGAATGGTGCAACGTCTTTGGAAAAACGTTTACCAGTCCTTATAAAACTAAACATACTGCTACTCTATGCCTCAGTAATTCCAATCCTAAGTATTTACTAAAGAGACACTAAAACATAAATCCACATGTATATCTGCATAAGAATATTTATGGTACCAAAACCTGGAACGAGCCCAGGCATCCAACAGAAGAGAATGAAAAAAGAAACTGGGGTATATTCATACAATGGGATACTACTTAACAATAAAAAGGTTGAACTACTCATATACTCAATGGTGTCTCAAAATCATACTGAGTGAAAGAAGTCTTATACAAAAGGGTATAATTGTGATTCCAGTAATATCAAGTTCTATATCGGGCAAAGTAATATATTATGGAGAAAAAAATCAGAAAATTGGCTGTCTTGGGGATGGGGAGTGAGTGCACAGACTGAGTGAGAAGGGAACTTCTGGCCATTTTGATAAAGGTTTGTTTCCATGAACTTATACATTAGTTGAATCCTATCAAATAGTATAATTAAAATTTGTGCAGTTCATTATATACAAATTTTACCTTAAAAGGAAAAGAAAAGAGGTAAATACTGAATTCTAGTTAATAACACACATGCTGAAGTACTTAGGGAAAAGTGTATGATTATCTGTAACTAACTTTGAAATTCATCAAAAAATAATGGGTTGGATAGAGGAAGAGATAAATGGATAGATATGTGATTAAACAAGTTTATACAGTAAAATATTAATTGTAGAATCTAATTGGTTGTATGGGTGTTTGTATAAAGTTCTTTCAGCCTTTATTTTGAAATTTTCTCATTAAAACATTGGAGGGAGCACTCTAGCATTCTGAAGGATAAACAGATTTATTTTCTAAATAAAAAGGTATTGACATGGACAGTTAATTAAAGGGCAATATTTAGTTACAATACTTACAACATTTGATTTGGAGTTTTTACAAAAGAGTCTGTTTATTTTTAACTATTTGGCTTATTGCGTAAACATGCCATAAAGTAATTAAAACAACTTCTTACATACAAGATAAAAAATTGTCACAAAGTATAACAGTAGTTTTAGATAAATGTATTCTTATTTAGGATAAAAATGTCAAAAATACTCTTTTAGAGTTCTTTGATACATTTAATTTTTAAAAATCAGCATTTCTATTGCTCTGTAACCGAAAAAGGAAGGCTGTGGTCTGTGCTCAGATACAATCTTAAAATGACAGTTCCTACGTTTTCAAGAAATATAGTAATCATAACCATCACTATTGCCTTCAAAAGAAAAAGTATTTTATAGGTTTTAGAAAATCCCACAGGAAATCATAATTTTATGTGATTAAAGATATAATAATATTTATTATACATACGTACTTGAGGAACGTTGCTATCAACCCACTTGGAATTTGGTAAAATATCATCCCACAAAATCAGGCATCGAGCAAGCGTCTTAAAAAATGCAATACAGAAAAATTAATTACAGCAGGCAAAGTTAATAGATTTTGTAACAATGATAATACTGTTAATAGAACAATTTAAGAATTAGCTCCCAACTGATGAAAATTTTGAAAAACAAAGTATATAGTATCAACCTAAGCCACTCATTAAAATAAACAGAAAATTTACATTTATCTCAAAAAATCTCAAGTTGACTTGATCATCACTGAAGTTTGGAGGAGTTGGAGAGTTTTTAAAACTGGCTCCATAGAAGAAAAATCATAAAGAAAAGAATCATACATAGATCTGTCTACATAATTTAAAGCCTTTCATATGCTAAAAGCATAAACATTGTAGAAAAGGGAAAATCTGAATCAAATTTATGTCAAACAGTTACTGTAACTAATTATACCCTTAATAGTATTATTGCATTCTTAATAATAATGAAAGAATGTAAAATAAAGTAGTAATGAAGCCCCAGTGTCTTGTTACTTAACGTTAAAATGTCACTCCAAGTATTATATATCAAGGTGGCTGTCTTTCCTGGCAATTCCTACAGTTATATTTGGGAAATTTCAAAAGAACACTACCAATTATATATACACATGATGGATTAACAGTAAAGCTCCCTTGTGGAGAAATTTTATAGACTCCTCATGTTAACAGAAATTACAAATTGCCAAGTACCATACCCTAAGTAAGAGAAATTCTGGCTTCACAAAGTCCAGCAAATACATGGTGTCGGGAGCTCGGAGCCAATCTGCAATGGATCTGTTGGTGGTGGATACCAGTAAGCGTTATTGCTCAGGAAGAGAATAAGAGCATCAAGACCACAAGACCGATTTCAAGAATTTTCTTTCCACTCCAACCACTGTCCTATTTTTTCCCATAGTACCTCACGTCCTCCAACGTAATACTTAGTATGTATGTATTTCTTACTATAAGTTTCCTAAGGGCAGATATTTTTAGCTCTCTTTTGTTAAATGAAACACCTCCAGTGCCAAGAAAGCAATGTCATATACTTTCATCCAAAAAGTAGATGAATAAACCTGTTTTCAACCACTTTGTTAATTTTGCAAACATTCACTTTGTCTAAAAAAGGAATTTACAACATTGAAAACTTTCTTTAATCTCAGAATGTTTTTTAAATTAAAAGATTTAAAACCCAACTTACTCTTCTATACAAAATGTAAAAGAATAAACACCAAACATCTACTTTCAAGTGTCAGCACTAATTACGGGGCTTGAGGAGGCAGACAGAATAGCTATTAGGAAAGCTCTTGAACTAAGCAGAAACCATTTTTATGAATGGTAACCAGGAATATAATAATGCTAAGTATTTCTGATTTACCCAGGCCTCATAACAACAAGCAAAATTAATGAAAGGAATTTAGACATTGTTTGATTGTCAGTGACATCAACTATAAAATAAAAGTGAATAGAAACTGGCAACTGTATTATCAAGTATCATTAAAATAACCAAATGTATTATTTCTAGATAAAACTCTATATAACTTGTAGTATCTGAGAGCACTAAAATCAGGCTGATCTAGCACAGGAGAGGTAAACACAGTAAGATAATTTAGTTTTACTACTGAGGTCAGAAAGGAAGTCACATGGTCATGGCAAGGGATGGGGTGAGGAGATGCAGTACCTGTTATTGGTTTTTAAGTAGATCATGGCCAAAGCGAGAGTGGCACCTGGACAAGTTACATCCACATTTATGGTATCTCCTTCCTATCGAAAGAAAAGTTTGTATAAAAGAGCTCTGAATTATTATAAAATTCTTCTGAATACTAACCTATGCTTAAAATTAACATATTTACACATGTTGGTATGAAAACCACTATTTTCAAATTAACTTCTTAGCTTCCAGAAGTTTGATCTGTTGCTTGATTTGGACTTACTTTGATTTGATAACTTGGAGATTTATGTTTCTCCCTGTGCATCCCTGCTTGAAAGCGCCTATGGCCTCCAACCATGTACTGATAAAGCTGCTCGGGCACATTGAGATCAGACATACCTATCAAATTACTGCCGTGCTGTAAACGAAGTAACAGACAAGGGAAAGGAAATTTTACAGAATAAGATCCATAACACATACCCATAACAAAGAAAACAATATACTAACTTCAAAGCCAGTCTTCTGGGTTTTTTATCAATTAAAATCTCTTGAGTTAATAGTCTGTTAATAATTCACATTAAAAATTATAATACATACACAGGCAAGTTAATACTTTCATTTCATAAAATACATAAAGGCTTCAAAATACAGTTAACTGCATTAACAGTTAAAGAAAATATTAGGCAGGTAAATGAACCCTGAACTATGAACACCTGAATCCTTTCATTATCGTGCCTGTGAACTAGTCCAGCAACAATAACCATAATAATAACTTACTGAACGCTTAACGCTCTT
>NW_006798273.1:2746392-2763305 GCF_000442215.2 Lipotes vexillifer
ATGATTCTGTATGTTTAACATGGATTAACTTACTTAATAAGACAATTCGATCAAATAGCTACTATTTTACAGGTGAGGAAAGGGAGACACAAAGAGATTACGCCCAAGGTTACATAGCTAGTAAGGAGCAGCAGTGTATATAAAACAAGGCAGTCTGGTTCCACAGTCTATCGAGCTGCTTATCTACTAGAAAATACTGTAGTTAACTGATGTCAGGACTCACTGGTGAGGACCAGAATTCACGTCCCAATTCCCAGTATGATGCTTTTCCATTGTTTTATCTGCCTCTTTAGGTCATGTGTCAAATGCGAAGAGTCAAAAGCCTGAACGACAGTCGACTTTCTTTATGTAATTCAGTTTCAGTATAACAATGTATTGGTGGTTCTTCAAAGGACCCACATTCCAGGTGACACAGTCATTTAATGTTTCTCTGGTAACCCTACACTACGTCTACTGGATGGAGTTAAAGATGGGGAGTCAGAATGATACTGCATTCTGTCACAAAGGAGCTACTATTGTGGCAACGTTCTGGGATACCTAGTGAACACCAGGGCACCAAAAGAGAGTTCTGGTTTATCTCTAGTCCTACAGACTCTTAAGGCTCCCCATCATACACCCATTTTCACTTTTTTCTGTTTTCTTACTGAGTGAACTGTCATTTCTTCATCTTATGTCTTGAACTCTTTTCGAAAAACTTCATTCCCTTAGTTCATTCATGAACACTTATATCTAAGCTAGGGGGGAAGAAACCTTAAAGCCCCATTCTTCACTACAATTTCTCTCCATTCCCAAATCTGGCACTTTGAAAAATATCCAGAAAGAAGAAAGAGCTGAGAATCACAGTAAGTTAAGTCACAGTAAGGCAGAGTGGTATTCAGAGTAAAGTGTCAAGGCTACTTGTCTCAACAAGCAGAATTTGTAACCGAAGCATCTGCAGGCACAGACTCTGCTTACCCCCAAGCAAACCATGCCCAGAGCCAAGCCAGCAGCCAAAGAGTAAGACTCTCTGTCCGTGCAGTATTCCATTTCAGGACCAGGGGGCCGTCCTATAAAACAGAAAGTAACACAATTCAAACCAGCCTCTTAAAACCCCAACTCGTAAAAGTTTTAGAGTTAACTTTCTAGTAAGTTGCTTAAGAACTATGGATTCAATATAACCCCACTAAAAAGATCTGACGTTATCACAAATGGTGTCCACAACTATCAGTTTACCACAAAATAAACCCCAAACATAGTTCTTCTAATTTGCCAATATGAAAGCAATCACTTTAAAATACTGTCAAACCTTGAGTTTTATAATAATAAAAAAAAATTACCAAAAAAGGGGAGAAAATTTTTAAAGGGGAGGGATGCTCAAAAAACTTCAATTTGTAATTTCTTTCCTTTTGTTCTTGTTTTGTTAGCTTCAAATCTATTCAGATGTGGTAAAAAAAAATGTTCAAATACTGATAAGGAACAGGAAGGACACTTCCTTTAAGTTTTTAAGAATGTTAAATATTATGCATCCAGACACTTATTTTGAATCAATACTGAGCCTTACTATGATAGAATTTCTCTGTATCAATGCTTTAAGTTTGACTGGATGCAAAATTCATACTTTAAAAAGTACCCCCTAATTCTAACTCCACCCCTTTTAGGGCAGCAAAATGTATTATATATAAAGACCCCTTCCACCAAAAAAAAAGTTCACATTCCTGGAATTTCATCCCCAGGAAAAAAATTTTTTTAAAAAGAAAAAAAAATTATACACAAGTAATCAGTGTAATGTTTATTGCTTAATTAGCAAAGAATTAAAAACCACCTAAAAGTCCTGAAAATAAGACAATGATTAGGCAATTTATAGAAAACCAACTCAATGAGCTATCCCACAATATAAAATTCATTTTAAAAGCTATTTATGACAATGATATATGAAAAGGGCAGTACAAAAACAGTACGTACATTCTG
Source organism: Lipotes vexillifer (assembly GCF_000442215.2). Classification (NCBI taxonomy): domain Eukaryota; kingdom Metazoa; phylum Chordata; class Mammalia; order Artiodactyla; family Lipotidae; genus Lipotes; species Lipotes vexillifer. The sequence goes on from NW_006798273.1 coordinate 2,748,340, forward strand.
ACTGTAATTATACAAAAGAGCATACGCATATGAATGCAGATGAAATCCTCTGTATACAATGTGAAGGAGGTGTACTATGGCTGTGAGATATGTATAATGTTGGCGCCATTAGATATCATTATGATATAGCCAAAGAATGTTAATTACCTTGCAGATAGTCCTGAGTATCTTCTGAATAAGTGTTTCTCAGACCAATCACTTATGCTATTACATATTTTGCTGACAGGAAAATTTTAGTTTTGTGAATATTTCATCACTGTAGTTGACTACACTGTTGATTCCAATTCTTCACTGCCCTACAGTGCCAGTTATAAATACATTCACACTCCTGACAGAGTTTCCTCTGTACCTGAACGTGTGACTGGCTTTGAACTAGGATCCTGGCTGGCACAAGGTAAGCAAAGGCCTAAAATGCGCTTCCATTATTTGGTTCTCCCTCTTGCCCTTCTGACATCACCATAAAAGAAGCCTGGGTCCCAGAATAAGGCATTTGGAGCAGAGCCTGAGCAGCAGACCCATAGATCTACAGCCTGAAGCAGACATGCCCGGGAAAATTTTGTGACTATCCTGAAATATATGTAGAAAGATCCTGAACAGGATAGAACAAGACATGCAGGTATGTATCTAAATTACTGAACGTACCAATAATGCTAATAGCATTTCCATTTCTCAGAAGAAGATGATAATACGTAAGACATGTTTCCAAAAAATGCAGACTTACGATAAAACATAAAAAATGCCTTTTATCATGAACATACCCACCAGCATATAGAGTAAAGCCGGAATCAATCACTTCCATTCTGTTAGAAGTGTTGTGGTCCAATAGAATAAACATTGTGCTTTTAGGGATTAAAACAATCAACTTTAAATTTTAAGTGTAGACCGTTGCTAGACATTGTCTGGCAAAGACAGAGCAGGATAAGCAGCATGCTCACATGTGATTAAGACCTTAGGCTACCTCGTTAAATGGGACCACTGGAGCTCAATAATGGGCTGGCCAAGTAAGTATGCAGACCAATAACCTGCATAGTAACATCAGCCTTGGAAAACATTACTTTGTAGTTTTTTGTTTATTAGTATAGCTCATTCTATGCTCACAAAAGCTACTATTTTTTCCTTAATTTTTATAATCTTACTATCATTTTTACTTTGGTTCCTGTGGAATGGTAAAACTACACTTACGAAACCACAGCACTATTAATGCCATACCTATTTCAGCCAACAAGACTTCTGCGGTATGCCTATGAGCTGTCCCTTGATAAACAAGGCCGATGCCAACCACTGCAGCCACTTGGACGTTGTGAGGAACATCAAGCTCTGTGGACGTTGGGGGCAGGAGAGCAGGAATGTGGATGCTAAGAAGCCGTGTAATCGACATATCCATGGTGCCTAGTTTAGCAGCAGAAACACCAAGGAGCAGTCCAATGCTTGTCATCTCATGACCCTAAGACAGAAAATAGAATGAGACTTAAGTCACTACCAAAACAAATATGTAGTTTTAAATAAAATACTGCCTGCCAGTACTGTGACAGGCACAGTGAGAAGCTCCAAGAATACATAAGCAAACTAAACAGACAGGGTCCTTGTTCTGATGAAGTTAGTGCCCTTGGGGAAGGGAAAGCGTTAAACAAAAAATATATATTATTGAAAACTCATCAAATGAAAAAGTATAAAGATTATGAAAGAGTATTTTAACAGAGCCTACTTTAGATTAGAAGAGACTGGACAATTATTAAGAATCTCTAGGGCTTCCCTGGTGGCACAGTGGTTGAGGGTCCGACTGCCAATGTAGGGGACACGGGTTCGTGCCCCGGTCCGGGAGGATCCCACATGCCCCAGAGCGGCTGGGCCCGTGAGCCATGGCCGCTGAGCCTGCGCGTCTGGAGCCTGTGCTCCGCAACGGGAGAGGCCACAACAGTGAGAGGCCCGCATACCGCAAAAAAAAAAGAATCTCTAAAAAGTAAAATTTACAGAATGAGTACAAATTAGCCAGGCAAAGTGGCAAGAAGGGAGTGCACTCAAATTTACAAAGTGAGAGAGAATGATGACAGGTGAGGGAAAAACATGTAAATGACGCTGAGATGATTTTTTAAAAAAATCCCTCACATTGATATTCAATTGACTACAAGGGTGCCAAGACAATTCAATGGGAAAAGAAGAGTTTTTTCAAAAAGCGATGCTGTGATAACTATACAGCCACTTGCAAAAGAATGAAATTGGACCCCTTCCTGATATCATACATAAAAATTAACTTCAACTAAGATGTAACTAAAAGTAAAAAAAAAAAACTCTTAGAAGAAAACACAGGTGTCAATCTATGTAATAGATATAAATCCAAGTGATCTTGTGCTAGGCAGTAACTTCTTAGATATGACATCAAATGCACAGTAACCAAAGAAAAAGTAGATGAACTGGACTGCATCAAAATTTAAAACTTTTGTGCTTCAAAGACACCATCAGAAAAAGACAACACAACGGCAGAAAATTTTTGCAAATCATGTATCTGTTAATGGACTGGTATTCAGATTACATAAGGAACTCTTACAACTCAACAACAAAGACAGCCAATTAGAAAATAAGCAAAGGATTTGAATAGACATTTCTCCAAAGATGACATACAAATGACCTTAAGCACATGTAAAGATGTTCAATAACATTAGCCATCAGGGAAATAAATGCAAATCAAAACCACACTTAGATATTACTTCACACCTACTAGGATGACTATAATTAAAAAGACAGATAATAACAAGTGTTGGCAAGAGTGCAGAGAAATTTGAACCCTTATGTATTGCTGGTGGGATTACAAAATGGTGCAGCCACTCTGGGAAACAATTTGGTAGTTCTTCAAACTTTAAAACAAAGAGATACCATATGATGCAGCAATTCCACTCCTAGGAATGTACCCAAGAGAAATGAAAACATTCATCCACACAAAAATGTGTGCATAAATGTTCATAGTAACATTATTCATAATAGTCAAAAAGTAGTAATAATTCAAGTATCCATCAACTGATGAATGGAAAAATAAAATACAGTATATCCATACAATGAATATCTATTCAGCAATAAAAAGGAATGAAGTGCTAATACATGGTACAACATAGACAAACCTTGAAAACATTAGCAAAAGAAGCCAGTCATAAAAGACCATATATTGTTTGGTTCCATTTATATGAAATGTCCACAGTAGATAAATCCATAGAGACAGCAAGTAGATTAGCAGTTTGCCAGGGGCTGAAGGGAAAGGGGAATGGAAAGTGACTGCTACTAGGTAGGGGGTTCCTTCATGGGGTGATGAAGATGTTCTAAAATTAACAGTGGTAATGGATGCACAACTCTGTGAATATAATAAAAACTACTGAATTGTGTACTTCATATGGGTGAACTTTTATGGCATAGAAGTGGAAAAGTTTATGCCAAGAGAAAGAGTTTGGTTGGCCAAGGAGCTAATACAAGCAGTCTCTATGGCTGGAGCATAGGGAGCGAGGAAAAGAGAAACACAAAGTAAGGGCTGGGGAAGTGAGTAGGATCACACAGGCTCCTAGCATGTACATTAAGAGCAATGGAAGATCACTGAACAGTTTGACCAGGGAAGTGATATATTCCAATTTACACTTTCAAAAGATTTCTCTGCCTGCTATGAGAAGAATGCACTTAGAGGTACAAGATTGAAGAAGAGCAAACAGAACAACAAGGAGCTACTTTAATTAGCCCAGGGGAGGCACAACACCAGGAGCTGGCAGCACGAGTTCTCACCTTGGTCAGGTAGTCATGGATATTGAGAGTAGCCAGCTTGGTAAGGTGCCCATTCAGACCCAGGGCCATGAGAAAGCCAGCATACTCATTGGCTAACTCGGCGTGCTTGGGCTTATTGTAGACAATCCAGGCTGAGTCGATCTGGGAGGCAGGGGCTATCTTCAGGCCGGCAGCCACACCATTATGGAAGCTGGCCCAGCTGGTCATGTTGGGAGGCACATCGATGTTGCCACTGTTCAGGTCTACTGTTGTGTTCCGAGGGGGTGCCCGCCCTATTCAGGCAAACAAAATTTAAAATTGAGAGAAGAAAAATTCAGAAACCAAAATTGTTACATTTAGATTCTTTGAGAACAGAGATCACTTTTCTACATTCAAAACCTTTAACCCCATAATACCTGTAATAATGTTAGGTTACTACGCATACTTAAAGTTTTATACATGTGAGTCAAACTTGATGCAAGGTGGAAAAACCTTAACTGTATAAAATAATTCACTGTCCTTTCTGCTAAAATATATGGGACTATAATAAGATAACTGATACCAATTTAACTGTGTACAGATCTGATTAGGATACCCACTGCTTTGAAATCTGTCTTTCAAACAGCAGGAAGCTCACCGAAAAATAAAATGAAAATTAACATCACAAACTACATGAATAATAATTCCAACACGTGACTGACAACAATGTTGATTTCAAATGTGCCATCCCATCTTTTTCTCTGGACGTTACGAAAAAATGATTATTTTTAAAAAAGACAAGGAGGGCTTCCCTGGTGGCGCAGTGGTTGAGAGTCCGCCTGCCGATGCAGGGGACACGGGTTCGTGCCCCGGTCCGGGAAGATCCCACATGCCGCGGAGCAACTAAGCCCGTGAGCCATGGATGCTGGGCCTGCGCGTCCAGAGCTTGTGCTCCTCAACAGGAGAGGCCGCAACAGTGAGAGGCCCGCATACCGCAAAAAAAAAAAAGACAAGGAGCTTTATAAATTTGCTCTATCTCTTATCTATACATCTCTCTATATGATATAGAAATCTAACTACATGCTATTGGTAAAAATGCCAAATTGCATTCAGAGATACCTATATAAAAAACATTTTATACACTTGAGTTACCCAGTGAACCATAAAAGAGTATTCACTAAATTTAAATTTGTGGTCAACTTATTTAAGAACAGTATAAATTAAATGTTCATGATGCTATGTTCTCTTTGAATGCCTTTTCTTGAGTGTTTTGACTACACTGCATACCTGCAAATACTGAATTATCTCTATATTTTTAATATTCTGTATTAGCTCAAGTCATGGCTGACTATTTAAAATAAATATTCTAAATACAGTAAGTCCATCAAGATTCACTAATTGTTCTGATTCTGCCATAGCTGTTTTATCTCTAAGAGAGAGAACAATTAAAATACTGAAGGTAACTCTGTTTGCTGTGTCTGTCAATGAGATTACGGCTCCAGAAAAGGTGTGATATAGGATACGGGAATGTGTTCTTCACTAGTCGATCTCATTCTCTGCATGCTGCTAAAAACACAAGCTCTTTACAAATCTCAGTGGGACCCTGGGTTTTTTAATTATGTAACTTAAAATATGGTGGAATGGTATTTGCATATACTACATCCTATACACTACTGTATGTATCATACATAACGTTTTGTACGGGTCACATATACTATATACTTTAAGGGATTTTCAATAACAATTTCAACTGTATACAACTGTCACATTTAGTATACATTCAAACCAGATCAGGTGGATGTGCACTATAAAACCCATTATAATCAGTAACGCTGGGAAACAAGTACACATATCTGGCAGAAGTAAAACCTCATGTAACCAACCAGAAGGGAAATTTGACAATATGTTACATCAGTCTTAAAATCTTGCTGATAAGATAAAAGATAAATATAATCCAACAATACGTTTGTAATGGCAAAAAACAATAATTTCCAAAAATACCAGGTGGTTTATATAAACTATATTCCATTAAGCGAAATATTCTGGAGCATATAAAAATGAAGTTGTTGATTAAAAATGTGTATAAAATACATATACATAATTGTACACATATATATGCTAGACATAAAAGGATGCTCACTCACTATATAGTAAATTTTTAAAAACAATTTCTAAAACAGGTTTAAATTTTCTGATAAACAAATATAAAATTATAAATGGAGAAATTAAATTGGGAAACAAATAAACCAAAGTGTTATTTAACACTAGTGAACTCTAACAAGTTGGGACTACTATGAGTGACCATTTTTCTTTTTGCTTAGTATATTTTCTTGTTTTTGTACAAGCATCATCTATTCATACTAAGACATAACAAGACATTTTAAGACTAAATATTTTTACATATTGACTTTAAGATTATTTAAAGTTTAAAAATCTCACCAATCAATAGTATCTTTCTAAACTTCCCCAAGTGCCTTTTTGTATCTTGAAATGGTCTCATTAAAAACAAAATTTAGTAATGGGCTATATTCCACTTCCCTCAATGTTTAATTTGATTTGCTATTTGAGCTTTGATAACCACTACAGTAGCTATTAACAATAACCACTACAGTAGCTATTAACAATATTTAAAATCACGGGGGATAGAGCACTTCTTTGGTTTTAACTACAATGATTCAAAACAACTCCACTAAACATACACCCATTTTCCTTTCTCACTGAGCCCAGAATTTAACATACCAGTCAAATTCAACTTAGGAATAGGCAATGGCTCCGTTGGAACAGGATGGTATGAAAACAAGGTAAACATTCCCCGTCCTACTGGAAGAGCCATAGTTCGCTGACACAACTGGAGCAATCTATAATTAAAATTAAAACCAACATGTGAAAAAATTTTAAACAAAAAAAACTGGAATGTAATCTGTAGGCAAGTATTTCAAAAGCAGCAGTGCTGTGTAAGATGAAGCCACATCAAAGTAAATCCATACAAAGTCTTGAGTGAGTCATCTAAACACAGTTGTTCTCATTTTAATACTCTTACTCCCATCAGAAACTCTAAAGGGGAGACACATTTCTTTCTTCTGTTTCATATTTGCTTTGAATTAAAACCAGCTGTTCTATAAACCAAGCCAACTCTCCCTAAGTATTCAAAAAGTAAAACCTATAATTCTACTTAAACGATGCTAACCCTCTCAGAGGAAAATATATTTGTTGGGTTTCCTCATTGTGCTGTTATCAGTTTAGCTGGGATCCTCCTCTCATCCTTTTTGTGAATATAGCCGAAGTGCCACCTCCATGGGTGCACACAAGGTAAAAAAGGAAGTCCCTGTTTTGGAGGTCAGTGGATTTCATGGTGTCTCCAGGAAACACAGGAGTTTCATTTACTTGATGGTAAGGACTTCTAGGACTAATAGCACTATATGTCAACTATGTTCAAGGTTAAAATGGCTTCTACAGGCTATACTTTGAAACTAATACACTACTTTTTAATTTGTTTCTATGTTAAAATAAATGGAAGCAGGGGCATTCATAACCAGGAAACACTTAACACAAGTTATATCTGAAGACAGAGAAACAGCCCTCCTCCTTCTGAGGCTAACCAGAGGCTGAAATTCTCTCTGCAGACAAAGTTATTCACAAGCACCCTCTCTCCCTAACTGTAAATATATATAGCTGCTTTTCCAGTTCATTGGTGTGGAAAATTTTGCTGTCCTAAGATTCTCTGGGAACACTGCTCCACATTAATTTAAAATCAGGGAAATTTAGAATCAGGCCAGCAGACTACATTCCATAACATGTTTAGCAGAAACATTATACATAATCTACAAAATTATAATAGTGAGAACAAAAACAGTATATCCCCCCCTTCCATTTAAGATGCCACTGATTTTAAGATGCAGCACTATTTCATGAGGTACTAAAAAAGAAAAAACACTGCCATTTAAACCATAACACCTACAAACACCTACAGATTGAAAGACATAATCTGACTTCAGAAATAGTAAAAGGTACAAAAACAACTCAGCATCATCCAATCAATGACCTCAGATGATAATCGCTGACTGCATAGAGCTTTACTATACTATGTGCTGGGCAGTGTTCTAAGCACCGTGCAGAAATGACCCACCTGATTCCCAGAGAAACTCTGTGAAGTGTGAATGCTACAGGCATGCCTATTCTTACAGTTGAACAAAATGAGGCAGTACTTAATTTTTTCTTTAAATTTTTACTTAAATTACAGCAGTTAAGGTTCTCCTTTACCTGTTCTCTTTTTCCTCAATGAACTCGTGGTCACTGAGCTCTGGGTACTGCACCACATTGACGCGGACAGGATGCGCACTCTGAAGAAGCCTTCGCACATCCTGCACCCTTAAGTCTTCACTCCATATTAGTGACATCACCTCCTGATTCATGTCATTCATGCCATCATCTTCCTCCTCAGTTTCTGTTCCTGAAGGAACATCTGATGAGAGCACCTGAGTAACAGACTAGGTTGTAATATACTAATTTAAAAACCATCCAACACACACTTACTGAACATGAGGATACACAGGATGAGGTACCAAGTCTACGTCAGTGCAGAGAAAAAATATATTCCAAAGCAGGGCTGGCTTGGGTTCCCAATACATACTGGGACTCTATCCTAAAATCTTTTTTTTTTAAGTATAATTATATTGCCCACTTGGAAACGTTCTTTACTGAGCCAAGGGGAAAGCTTTCAACTTACGACAATAGTCGGGAGGCTGATTCCATTGAAAGATATATTCTAAATAAACTGTAAAACTCTAACTATATCCTAAATATTCCAAAAAGGACACAAATTGCTGCAAATGGAATATTAACCCCACACACTAAAGAACCAACACCAATTTAAATACTGTCTTTAATTAATAGAAGCAGAAGAAAACAACCTGGAAGGATATAAACCAAGGGCTGGAGGAGGTCTGACAACACTTTCTCACTTCTGTGCTTTAAGTAGAATAAATCATGGTTGGTTTTCACTTTTTTTTTCCCTAAGTATGTTCCAACTATATTTCTTAAAAGGAAAGGGATTAAATGAAGCAAAACAAGTGAGGAGAGTTAATTCCTTGCTTATCATTCTGTCCTCATAAGCTCAGCATGTACTTTACTATGAGCCTTCCCAGTCCAAATAATTCAGTCAGACTTTAAGATAGATGTTAATGGCAGAAATCTCATTTTCTCTCAGAGTTTTAACTCCTTTCACAAAAGATTAACTCCTAGGTGAAATGCTAAAGTTCTGCAACATTTAATGTGGAAGCAACATTAGCCTGAAAAAAGAATAAAGGTAGATATGACTAGATAATCAGTCTGACTTTAGTTGATAAAAATTTATTATAATTCCTATGGAATATCTAATTTCAAAAGAAGCTACATTCTAATAGGTGAGTTAGCAATAAGATACAGACCCAAATAGCTGATAAATTTGAGACGAGTTATAAAATGTAACCTCAAATAAATGAACAAATTTAATTTAGCCAGAATTACTTAAAATGACATATAAATATAAATGAATAATTATCAATACCATTTGGCTTTAGTGCTAACGATGTTCTCATTCACAGTAATAAAAGAGGTCTATAAATGCTAAAGACTTCTCTTGGCCAAGGTAAAGATAACCATATTATTAGCAAAAAAATTTGGTTTTCTGTTTAAAACAAGCCAAATACGAATTCAACTAAGAGTTGTTATTTCAGTACAGATTAAAAGACAGATGTGCTGGTACAACCCTGCTGGAGATGGGATCCCCCAAGGAAACTGCTTCTGTCACAGATCCATTATACAACTCTGATGTTGGGAATAAATTTTGATAACAGTCTCTGAAGAAGCGTTAATAGCCTAAGATCTAACGTGGATTATGAACAGTTATTGATTATTAATTGATTATTATGTGTTGGTTCAAAGGTTAATAAGAGATGAGCCAAATCTGCACTGTTTTCTCAGAGACATAAAGTACCAAAGTCACCAGGGGTGATTCACCAGGGGTGGAATAACCATCCCTGAATCCTCCTTGATCCTTAGAGTGAATGCAGTGCTACCATTTCTTTTTAAGTTAACTGGAGTTCTAGAAGAAGTTTTAAAAGTTCCATTTTTAAGTTTTAAAAGAGGCTGATTTTAAAAAGAAAGGAGGATAACGATATATTTCACCTTCTATGTGTAGGGTCTTAGGACCCATTCTTAAAAAAACAGATTTGAACATTGATGAAGGGCACCGTTTGAGAAGGGATAACATTAAGACAGCTTCTAAACAACTTTAGTGCCCCCCTGCAAAAAAACCTTTTTCCTGGGGCTTCAGTGTTATGTGATTAAAGATATATTTACACCTATGTAAAAGGTTAAATTTAAGAAATGTAACACATCAAAAAATATGAAGGAGAAAATAGTTATAATTTATTCAAATTCAGGACATTATGTGCTCTCCCTATTTCCACATAATAATTACAAAGTAGTTAATTACTAACATGGTCCAAGCAGGGAATCAGTCACGGTAGCTGCTCTACTGACTCGGCACTTGTCCTGACTCAAGGCACAGAAAGGTCCAGGCAAAACAGAGCATTCACAAAATCTGTTCCCATGTTCGATTTACAATTAATAAGATTTGTCCAATTTTAAACCGTATCTAGCATATAATATAAAAGATAATCTGATATATACACTTGCAAAAAGACTTAAGGGAAAACGGAGAACATTTCTACTCTGACTTTATTGAGGCTAAATCTGAATATGGACTTTCCAGATTGATACTCACAGATTTCCCTTTGGGCAAGTTTCCTTCACAGGCCTGCTTGGAAAGATCCTGACGTCCAATCAAGAGGCAAACAGCTTCTGGCCAGTCTGAAGCAGGCTGCTCCCGACAGTGATAAATCGCATCTCTGATGGGAAGAGCAATTCCAAAGGGAAGGGTTTCCAAGTCTCTTAAAGCGAAACCTTGTGGTGAAAGGAAGGGAGAAAATTTTTCACTTAGACTTACCACTGTCCCAATTATTCTGAGTGAAGTTAGTAAACTCTATCCTAACAAATAAGCAAGAAACTGATTTTATTCATCATACTATCAGTGTCTTGACGTCAGGGATGAGTATAAAATTTTGTTTTAAACAAAAAATTCCTGAAAACTTTAAGAAAAAGACAAACAATCCAATAGGAAAAACACAAAGGACAAAAAGACATTTCCCTAAGAGGAAACACAAATGGTCAATAAACATATGAAAAGATGCTCTATCCAATGAGTGATCAGGGAAATGTAAATTAAAACCACTAGAAAATAAAAGTTCACACTCATTTGACAGACACATATTAAAGTCAATCGATACCAAGTGTTGGTAACTATGTAGAGCAACAGTAATTCTCTTCCACAGCCAGTGGTGGTGTATACGGCTCCAACCACTTTAGAAAACATTCAGCACGTAGAGTTAGGTCCACCCCTACGGTCCATCAACAGACATACAGAAAGTTGTGCACATGGCACCGGGACATAAGCATTAAAATATTCATTAGTAATGTTTCATTATGGCAAAAAAGGGAAGGGAGGAAAAAGCCCAATTGCTATCATCAATAGAATGGATAAATAAGTTGTGATATATTCAAGCAGTAGATCATACAGCAGTGAAAATGAATGATCTTCTGCTACATGAGTCAACATGGATGAGTCTTTAAGTAATAATATTGAGTGAAGAAAGTAAGATAGTAAAAAAAAAGTTTATATCTATTTACATAAAGTTAAAAAACATACAACACTAAGCAATATATGAAGTGATAAAACTCAAAAAAAAATGACAGAAGGTAATACAAAATTTAGGTAGGGTACGGTACAGGAAGTTGACCTCCAGCGATGGGTGTATGAGAAAGGGAGGCCATGCAGGAGTAGCTCCACAGGGCTTTCTACTACACTGGCAATGTTTTATTTCTAATGGTGGGTCACCAGGACATCAATGTTCATTTTATTATTATTCTCTAAATACATTTTATACACTCTTATATGTATACCATATTTCATTTAAAAAATGAAATTTTTTAATTTCTTCTCAGGTTAATTAATTTCTTCTGTAATAATTTTCTAAATTTTATAATATTATACATTATTTATTAATATAGAAAGTTGATTAATTATTGAGGTTAAAATGTTACCTTATTTGAGAATAACACTTTTATTAAATACTATGTAATATACAAATGAATAGAACTCATATTTTTCAGCATAAGTATCACATCTGTAATACTATATGACAATTATTGGAATTGTCAAGGAAGCATACAAAAAAGAACAGTGAAAAACTAAGTCATTTAGAACATTCCCTAAATAAGAATTCAGAAACATCCTGTAATATTCATTAAAGCATTACCTTCTAACATACTACTCTATAACATTCTCCTTTTCTACATTTTCATATCAGTAATATTTTTAAAAAATTTTAGTTCACTTTTATAGGAAACTTTAGTATTTTACTCAGCTTAAAACCTAAAGGCACAGGCTTAGGAAGAGAGAATAAACTCTTTTCCTTCCTTTCCCTTGTCCCAGGTGAATCTGCCTCTTGGTGCATAAAATCCCTGGCCTGTATCATTCAAAAGCATACCCTGAAATATTTACACATTACTTTTAGATTTTGCCAGAAATACTCATTTCTGATAGCCCAGATATTAGTATAGGGAAGCTGTGAGACTGTCAGGGAAAGGAAGGGTGGCTTGATGGGCCATCATCTCCATCCTGTGGGATCCTTCTGTAGAGCAAGAGGCCCTCCCTTTCTCACGCCTTCCAGCTCTAGTGAGCTCTGAGGATGCAGGGCCTACTTAGGAAGGAGAGCCCAGGGAAAGGCTTTCAAAGACACATGAAAAGTAACAAAGACCACCTTACCTACATTAGTCATCCAGACGACTAATCTCTCAGCTAGACTAGAAGCTGATGTAGAATGCCTGAAACTAGACCTGTAAGAGAGCAAACATGCAGTTATTAAACATGAAGTTATCAGACAGATTGTGTAAAAGCACATCTGAATAAAAGTCACCTGTTCTCCTCTTGCTCCGCTTGTGGCTTCTGTGGGACTGAAACGAAACGAAACTTTATTTTGATAGTTATCCTGGTAAAGAAAACACATAACATGTAGAAAACATTTGCAAATAAAAATCCATTAAAAAAACAACTGCTAAAAAATAATAAGCAGTACTCTGGCAGGCTGGAAAGTATAATCATTTCCCTGGGGCTAAAACAGTCCTTTTTAGACACAATGAAAATGTAAAATTTGTTAGATTTTAAGCAAACTTGGTCTCTAAAAGTCAGATGTGGACTCCAGACTAAAACGGTGCAATTATGTCACCTCTAAAATGAAGCAAGACATGGCCTCTAAAGTACACTTAGAAAATTTTTAATTTTTTTTATTTCAACTCTGATATCAACATCTATAAAAATTTGTTTGGGGAAGCTTAACATTAGACTGACTTACCTATATTTATTCTGGATAAATACTGTGAGGATTCATCAGAAACAGAACTTTCATCACCAAGTATGTAGAGTGCAATACTCTGCATAAGGAGAAAGTTAACATTTTTTAAACTACTGGGGCATAATTACATATAGGAAAATTCACCCACTTTAAACGTACAGCTCTGTGTTTTGACAAATGTTATACAATCATATAACCACTACCACAGTCACGATACAGAATGCCTGCATCACACTAAAAAGTTCCCTGGTGCCCCCTGGAGTCAATCCACTCCCTCCCCTACACCAAGCAGTGGAAACAACGCATCTTTTTTCTCTCCCTAAATTTTGCCTACTCTACAATGTCACGCACATGGAGTCATAGAACATGTAGGCTTCTGTGCCCTACTTCTTTAACTCAGCACTCCTTTGAGATTCATCCACGTTACTGCATGTATCAGTAGTTTGTTTCTTTTTACTGCTGACGAGTATTCCATTATACAGATGTACCAACCTTTGTTTATCTACTTATAAACTGATTGATATTTAGGTCATTTTTGGTGAAGTACACCCTAACTCTCTACCCCTCTAGGCCTAACCCTTCTCTGCTTCAGCCTTCAAAGTTCTCGTTTGAATACTTGCTACTACCACTAAGATCTACGCTTGCAGCTTTTTTTTTTTTTCTGAAAGAAAGTAGCAGCATGGTCTTATTAAAGTTTCAGCACAATGCTGGAGGATCTTCAAGTCCTACATTCTAAACCAATATAAGCACTGCAAATGATATATTCCTAAAGCTAGCTGACATCATATCTAACAAAGATATAATATGAATATCTACAAATCGACTACTATTATTTAAGTTGGAGGCTGAACAACTCTGGCTTATTCACATTTCTCTAGCTCCCTTTTGGATAGATATAACACTGAGTCTAACCCATTTCAGCAGAGTTGGACAGGATCAATAAATCTGGTGATTTCACCTGAATGTTTCCACACAAGCAGCAAGGAATGAAAAAGTTCTGGGATTAAGCTGCTCTTAATACATTGTGAATGTATTTAACACCACTGAATTGTACACTTAAAAATAGTTAAAATAGGGGCTTCCCTGGTGGCGCAGTGGTTGAGAGTCCGCCTGCCAATGCAGGGGACACGGGTTCGTGCCCCAGTCCGGGAAGATCCCACATGCCACGGAGCAACTGGGCCCGTGAGCCACAATTACTGAGCCTGCGCGTCTGGAGCCTGTGCTCCGCAATAAGAGAGGGAGTGATAATGAGAGGCCCGCGCACCGCGATGAAGAGTGGCCTCCGCTGGCCACAACTAGAGTAAGCCCTCGCACAGAAACGAAGACCCAACACAGCCATAAATAAATTAATTAATTAAATTTAAAAAAAAAATAGTTAAAATAATAAATATTATGTTATGCATATTTTATCAGCATTTTTTTTTAAAAAAAGCAGAATTACCATTCTGCGTGTCAATTTCAGAGCCACAGCGGGTTCTGAAGCCTTTCTCAACATGAAGCAAAGCAGAATGCAGAGTAAAGGAAAAGATGGGTGGGGAGCAAGGACATTCACATACTCCAGTGACATCTGGGAGAGGAGACAAAAGATCTGGTTCTCCTCTAAGTCTGGGAAGGCTTCATCTCCAGAAAGGTCCACAAAAGACCTGTAGGCAGGCTACTCCAGTAGGGGGACCAAGAGAAAGGAGTGTGAAGGAACTCACCTTTGCCACCACCCTCCGGTTCTATTTGAAGGTCTGATCTTGGATTAACTATGTATTAACAAAATGAATTAATTTTTTTTTTTTTTTTTTTTTTTTT
>NW_006798273.1:2763541-2792335 GCF_000442215.2 Lipotes vexillifer
CGAACCCGTGTCCCCTGCATCGGCAGGCGGACTCTCAACCACTGCGCCACCAGGAAAGCCCCAAAATGAATTAATTTTTAAAAATAAAAATTATTTTATTTTTAAAAATGCAAGTAGGATTTTTTGTAGCTATGGACAGGCTGATTATAAAGTTTAAATGAAAAGGCAAAGGAATTTAAATAGCTAAAACAATTTTGAAAAAGAAAAGTAATGGAAGGAAAAGTCATACTAACCAATTTTAAGACTTACTATAAAGCTACAGTAATCAAGAGTGTGTGGACCACAAAACAGATCAATGGGCCAGAATAAAAAGTCTAGAAACAGACCCACAAGAATGTGGTCAACTGATTTTTAATAAAAGTGCAAAAGAGAAAGAACAGTGTTTTCAACAGATGCTGTTAAAAGAACTGACCATCCAAATGGAATAAAAATCTCAACATAAACCTCACATCTTATAAAAATTAACAAAATGGATCATAGATCTAAATGTAAAACATAAAACTATAAAACTTCTAGAAGAAAAGTGGAGAAAATCCTTGTGACCTAAACAATGAATTTATAGACATGACAGCAAAAGCACGATCCATAAAAGAAAAAAAACTAGATAAACTGGCTTCATCAAAATTAAGCATTTTTGCTTCACAAAGGAAACATTAAGAGAACAATGGAACATGACAAACTACAGGAAAGAATACTTGAAATCCATAGATCTGACAAAACCTCATATCTAGGAATACTCAAAATATCACTAGCCATTAAGAAAATGCAAATTAAAACCATAATGAGTTTATCACTACACATCTATCAGAATGACAAAAATTACAAATCATGACAATACCAAACACTGACCAGGATGCAGGGAAATTGGAACTCTCACACATTGATGATGGAAATGTAAAATGGTACATATACTCTGAAAAACACTTTACAGTTTCTTAAATATACATATATTAATCTTAAATATATACTTACTACATGGCCATCAATCACACCTCTGGGTATCTACCCTAGAGAAATGAAAACTTTTGTTCACACAAAAAACCCGGACATGAATGTTTACAGCAACTGTATTCATAATTGCTAACAACTGGAGTCAACCCAAATATCTTCAATGGATGAATGGATAAACCAATGTGATATATCCACACAATGTATAGCTGGCACTCAGCAATTAAGTGTAATGAACTGCTGATACAGCAACACTTGGATGAATCTCAAAAGCATGAGGGAATTTTCTGAGGCGGGTGATGGAACTGTTTGTTCTGAATCCTAATTACGGTGGTCATTACATGAACTCTACATTTGTTGAAATCCTCAGAGCTATACACAAAATGAAAAAAAAAAGTTAACTATGATAATTTAAAAAATTATACTGAAAAAGAAAAAAGCAAGTTTGGCAACACTTTGAATACATACCAAGACTACAAGTCTGCTTCTTTCACAGATGATGGGGAGGTAAGGATAAGGTGGCATTCCTTCACCCTTCAGACAAGAACTCACCCACTGATAAATACTTGGTGGCTCAGAAGTAAAAAATGATGGATGATGCATAAATCCTGTTTGTCCTTTAAAATTAGATAAATGTTTATAAAGATACATTAATACAATACTGTTTTATTCTAAAGGAAAAATAATCAACAATACCTATGATTTGAAAACTATCAGAGTAACATTTTTCCATAGTCTCCAAAATGCTTCATGTTTTCTGCCACAGTAACTGACCATATTATAATATGTGGAATTTAATTGACTAATATTTTATCCAATTCTGGAAGGAAATTTAGAAAATTTTTGTGTTCAAGGCATATAAAGAATCTAACCAAAAATTTCTGCCCTAACCCTGAAGATGAGAAAACAGACAAGACACCCAGGACTGTGCTCTGTTTTAACAACTGGGCCCCAATCCTGAGCCGCTTTAACTCAGGGTCTAAGACAGTACAGTGGTTATGGAACTGTTCTCTATCTGTACTGTCCAATATGGCAACCACTAGCCCCATGTGGCTACTGAGCACTTGAAACGTGGCCAGTGCAACTGAGGAACTGAATTTTTAATATAATTAACTTAGCACATGGCAGGTGGCTACTAACTGGGCAGCACAGGACAGCAAAGCACCCTTGGCACTGGAAGCTCTAAGCTTTTGCAAGGCAGAAACTTAGGGATGAGTAACATTTTCCCCCTACACTGAAGAGATTATGGCTTACTACAAGTCAGAGATCAAACACTACAAACTAAAACCTGCCTGGTGGAAAGACACTGCCCCTGATTTAGAGGCTAATGGTAAGAAATATATCCTCTGCTATTCACCAAGAAAAATACAAGCAAATGTCACTACATTGTTCAGAAAACCTTTAACAGCACACTTACCTTGATCAATTGTACACACTTGTCCAGTAGTTCTGACAAGTGTTGGGTAATCTCTATAGTAATGATCTACATAAGCCTCCAATTTTAAGTCCCTAAAACAATAAGAACACAAAAAAAAGAAGTAACAAGGAAGGTATTATAGCATTTTCCTCCCAAAGAGTTAGAAGGACTCATCAGTTGAACTTTTCAATTAAAAAAATTTACTTATGAGAAAGAAGACAACCAGATCTAGAGCCTCTGTATTCTATTTCTGGACTTTAAAGTGCCCAGTATGACAAATGAAACCCAAACTCCTTTTGCTAGATGAATTTTGTGGATAAAACTACTGTGAACACACTGTGGTCCATTTTCTCCTCTTTTAATTTATTAGCTGTGTGATTGTCAGCAACTCAACTCTATGAATCTCAGTATTTTTTCTTCTAGAAAATGGAGAAACACCAGTTAACTCGCTCTCAAGTTTTTAAGATTAAATAAGATAACATGTGTGAGAAATACTTTACAAAATGTAAAACATTTTACAAATGTTACCCGTTTCAGAGAGCCATGATTAGGGTTTGAAAATCATTTCATTACAAAAGTATTTTCATCATAGTAATGAATCATCATTAAGAGAAACTGACCATCAATTAAAACTGCCATGTCTCAGGAAAGAACTTCAGTATCTCAAGGAAGATAACAGAAATTAGAAAACATACTACAACCTTAACACAGAGGTTGGCATTTTGATTCAGTTAACTTTCTTTATCACCAAGGGTCACAAAGGCTCAAATAACACCTAAGTATGACCTTCCCAGTTCAGTGCCAAACACAAGGTGCTAGAAAGGCTTTTAAAAATATTATCAGAACAATCTTATTATGGATCCACTACGAGAGCCTGAAAGACGGGGAAGACCACAGACTGAGACAACAAAGGAACAGCAAAGACAGCCCACGACTAGCAAATGACACCTGTTCTTGGAAACAAACTTGAGCAAGTTTCCTCAACGCTAAAACAGGGATTGTAATACCTACTTTGACAATTCCTACATGTAAATTACGATTTTGTTCGCTGTAAACACTATCTGAACATAGGCATTACTACGAAAACAGCAGGTGTCATTACAGACCTTTCACCACAGTCATCGTGTCAAAATGAAAGCTGAGCAGGTCATCCTCACCGTGTAACACACTCCGGTGTCTTCCCACTCATCTTAGGACAAAGACCAGCAACCCCAGCATGACCCACAGGCCCTTACACAGTGGATACCTTCAAACAATTCCGTGGTTTATAGAAAATGCTGTGGTTTGTTGAGACGCTAGAGTTCAGAAGTTTATTTACAAGCTTCCTATATGATATTCATGTCTAAGATCAAGTCAGCTAACAACCTCTTGAAGTTTCTAATCTACAAACAACATTTACCTTGCCAACTGAACGAGAAGTTCAACAAGTGAACGAATTCCTTCTCCCATTAGAGTGTTCAACTTAAGCTCCTCATAGACCAGGTGAAGAACAAAAAAAATTGCAGGTATGTGAGTGAAAAGAAGTGTAGCAGAGTCCAAACTGAGATTCTGTGACAAATCCTCATCCTTCATCTGTGAAACTTCCAAAGGACTCAAACATAAAGATCTATTCAAAAGGTGAGACTCAACATTCTGGTGGTAGTCTGAATTTAGTAAATATTCCCAGTCCTGAGAAGAATAAAAAGGATATTAACTTTTTAAATAATCCCTCCTTGTAATGTCACCATTAAAAAAGAAAATCAAATTCACTTAAAACAATTCAAGTTCCATTTTCACATTAAGTTGTTGATAATATGAAAAATCACAATGCTGAAAAATTAGAACCAACACTTCAAATAGCTAAGCAGTTTCCAGGTGCCAGCAATAACTATTAAGACAAGCCACCTTTAAAAACCACTTGAAAAAATGTAGTCACGCCCTTTTAGGGAAGAGACTTTGGAAGAAAAATCCTACTACCTAGGTAGAGATTGAGAGAGAAAAATTTAAGATTATCTTAGGCAATGTCTTATGAGCCAAAAGTAAAGAAGGAAAGGTGGGAAGTGTAGACAGACAGGTATAAGGACCACTACATTGACTTGGGTTTTAGTAAGAGGAGAGGTCTACTTGTATCCAGCTGGTATATGTATCTTTCAATGTTTATAAGATGATGACGCTAGTAATGTGCCTAATAGTCAACTGAATTTTATATTCAAACTGTGCTACACTTTACCAGTATTAAGTGTGTTTTAGTTTCTACTTGTGATTTATTGTATTGTGTTGAGAGAATGTGGTCTATGGTTTTGTCACAACTTGGAATTTATTGGTGCTTTTGTCAAGCTTAATACAGTGTGTTATTCTAACTTAAAAACTCTTGGAACAGATATAAAACCAACCATAAAAGTAAAAAATTTATAAGTTAGACAACCAAAATAAAAAATTCTGCTCACCAAAAGACACTGTTAAGCCACATACTGGAGAAAATATTCCCAAATACACATATGACAAGGAATGTCATATTCAAAATATATAAAGAACTTCTACAGCTTAATAAATATTTTTTTAAATCCAATTTAAAAACAGGTAAAACATCTGAACGGAAACTTCACACAAACATATGTAAGTAGCTAATAAGCATATGAAACAGTGCCTAACATCATTAGTCATTAGGGAAAGGCAAATTAAAACCTCTTAGAGAAACTGCTTTCCACATATCCAAATGGTTAAAAGGAAAAAGATTGACAGCAAATACTGGCCAACTCATATATTACTCATCAGTGTTAACATGGTATAACCAGTCTGAGAACCAGCAATGACCCAACAAGTTCATTGCTAGGTATTTAGCCAAGAGAAATGAAAATATATGTCCACAAAGACTTATTACTGAATGTTGGCAGCAGCTTTACACATAACAGTCAAATAATGGAAATGGGCTAGATATCCATCAGCGGAAGAATGAATAAACAAACTATGGTCTATTCATACTACCCACCAATAAAAAGGCACAAACTACTGATATCTGCAACAACATGGATGAATCTCAAAAGCATTATGCTGAATGAAAGAAACCTTATGCCAAAGATTACATACTATATTCCTTCATTTATATCAAGTTCTACAGCTGGCAACGCTAACATATGACAGAATTCAAATCAGTGGACGCTTTGAGAAGAAAAAAATGATTTAAAATGGCACGAGACCTTTATGGAATGATGGAAATGTTTTGTTCTTGAGAGGAGTGTGGGTCACACAAGTGTGCATTTGTCAAAATTGATCAAACTGCATACTTAAGATCTGAGCATTTCACTTATGTAAATTAAACCTTAATTTTAAAAGGTTTAAAGGTTAAAAGGTTTAAAAGGCTAAAAGGTTTGAAACAACAAGTATACACCCATGGAATCTGATACGTTTGAAAACCTAAATTAAAGAAACACTGCCTAAAAAGGCAAATGCTGTCACTTTAGGTGATCAAGTGGCAGTAAAACATCTATAAACCCAAATTTAAATCACATAGCATTATGTATGTTTAGTAATTTTTAGATGATCATTAAAGACAAAAGTTAATAAATAGCCACAGAAAATGTAACAGGTCCTATCCTTCAAAATAGCTGTCATTCAGTATTAAAATAAGTAAAAGGTGTTAGAAATACATGCAAATCAACAGGAACACTACAAATGTGGGGGACCAGTATAATACTCACAGATAATTTTTATTAGCAAGAAAAAACAATGCTTACATCATCAGATCCTGTCTCAGAAGGTCTTGCTTTTTTGGGTGCAATGACTGGGGAAAGTGATCCTTCAAAGTCGAACTGGAAGATAACCCCAAAAGAGAAGACATAATCATGTAAATTTATCACTGACAACTGATCAACTTAAATGATTCTGAAATCAGTTCTACCGATTGTGGAAACTGAGCAATGTCACCAAAACTCATTTTCTCATCTGGAAAAACATGGTACGAAAACCTTTCTTCTAGGATCATTGTGAAGATTAAATGAAATCATCTATGTAAAGCACCTAGTCCAGTGCCTGGGCTCACAGGTACTGCAATGGTAGCTTCCTTTCCTCCCCTACTTCTCTGATGACACAATCTTCACTCCACTGGTAGAAAGAACAGGACCATTAGCTATACCCAAAATACACCAAGTCTCAAAGAATCAACCCAGTGTCAGCCAAATGTCAGAACTTAGCAGACATTTATTTAGAGTCTGTCTACAGTGACAGTCTAGCAATTCTATGGCAGAGATGGGTAGCTACTCTCCAAAATCTGTGTTCTCCTCTTTCTCCTGGACCCACAGCCAGGCTATGTATCCCTGCCCCCTCACAGTTAGCTGTGGCCCTCTGACAGTGTGATTATGAATGAAAGCAGATGTCACCACTGCCAGGCCCAGTTCATGAAAACCTCCCATTCATGCTCCCCTAGGCTCTTTCCCTTGGATCTAGCATCAACTCTAAGGCTATCTTTGAAGCCTCACGTTGAAGAAAACAGATGCTCCATCAGCCTGGGTCCCTAATAACCACGAGGACTGTTTACCTGCTAAATACTGTTATATGAACAAGATACACATTTTTATTGTGTGTGAGCCCTTATATCTTTTGAGAGCTTTCTGTTATAATAGCCTATCCTAATGCAGTTACATAAAAGCAATTTTCTAAAAGTTCAGTCTTATTCAATTCCCTCTGGCATAACCTTTGCCACCTGCTACTTTACACAGGCACTGAACTACCAACTAATCAACCATAACCCTATAAATAGCAATAGCTATTTTGCTACGCTATAAAAACTTACGTATTTATCAATTAATCTCATTCATCTGAAAGTTGATTTCTATATAAAAACTAAACATAGATAGCAATAATTTTTAAAACTGAATGTTTAAATATAAAACTGCATAAAGTACTTTTTCAAACTGAATAAAGTAATTTTAAAAACTGATCAAGAGAACAGGTTTTCTTGTGAAGCATTTAAATAAAACACAGCCCAACTTACATACAATATTATCAAAAAACAAAAGTAACAAGAGCAAAATCAAAGCAACAGATGAAATGATAGCTATCTTACCTAAAACTTCAACCAAATATAGCGTACGTGTGTGCACGCGTGCACACACATAGTCTTAAGCCCCACGGTCAGAAAGAATGTCCCAGCTATGGTTATCAGGTTCATTAAGACCTGGAGTTATGGGAAAGGACAGTGGAGATTGTCTGATACAGATACCTCTTTGTGACATATATGGATCTGTCTTATTTTCATTATTTTAATATGTCACAGGTTAGCCAATCCTGTTATATAATTCTGTGGATCCCTGACCTTGATCTATCACAACCTGGATATAAAATATTCATTTATCTGCCTTCCCCTAGGACAGTCAACTCCATGAGAGGAACTATCTGTCTTCCCTAATGCGTAACTGAAAAGCCTGGCTTCATGCCTGGCCCACATCAGGGACTCAATATCTATCTAACGAAAATATGAGCATCCCAAAGGACAGAAGAGTTAACCCTAGATGCAACCACTCACAGAATGTAAGAACCAAAAAGAAACATCTGGCCCAGTCCTCTCATTTAACTAATTAGTAAATTAAGGAAGGCCCAAAGAAATGCCAAAATCGCAGAGCTAGTCACTGGCAGAAATTCGGTACTCTACCCTCCATTCTATTACTTAAATGAAAACAAAAAAAGAGATATATCTGGACAAAGCAAACTAAAAACCATTTGCCACTGAGGACCATTTCATCCTGAGCTTTGACGGTGAGGACAAAAGACAGCAGGGTTTAACTATGCAGTCCTACAAATAAATGTCAGAGCTGATTTCCTCGTCCCTTCCTTTAGGGCTATCATGCAATAAGTAAATCAAAGAATCATGTTCTTCTTTACAAAAGAAAAAAACTGTGGGTGCTCAGTCCTAACCACAACATGGAAACATGAGGGGGCACTGGCTCTCTGCTAGAGAACAGGGCATAGTGATCTGTATTCCTCAACAAGTTCCACAGGACAGTAACATACAAAAACTACAAGAAGCTGAAGTGGACTTATTCATATTGTAGAAATCCTCAGTTTCTATAAGGCACAATTTTTTCATATTTAATAAAGAATGGAAAAATCTGGAATGAAGTGGCATTCATGCAATTGTTTGGAATAAGAAAATTGTCCCTATTTTCCCAGAAAAATTTTTCCCAAGGAAATTGCAGAGGGCGATTCTTTCATATGATGCAACAGACACAAAATGTTAAAAATACTTCATTCAGGTGGAAAAGGGCATTCATTCAACCAATGTTCACTAAGCACCCACCTATGCCAGGCACTATCGTAGGTCCTAGAGATAGAGGAGTGAACAAAACCAGACAAAAATCCCTGCCCACACAGAATTTACCTTCCTGTGGGAGAAGAGACACACAAACAAAATAAACAAGATATACAGCATATTACATATAATTAGTGCTAAGAGAAAAGAAAGGTAAAGGGGATAATAAGGGGGCACGGAGCGTAGGTACAATTCTACACAGAATGGACAGGGCAGGCTGCACTAAGGTGACATCTGGAAAAGGCCTCAGCTTGTCTTGTCTAAGGGAAGTCATATACTCCAGGGGTAACAGCAAGTGCCAAGACCCTGAGGCAGGAACATGCTTGGTGTGTTCAGGGGAAACAATGGAAACCAGTGTGGTGGGGACAATGAGAGCAAGGCAGGGACGAGTAAGCAGTAAAACCAGACGTAAGAGAAGCTGGGTCACATGGTGTCTTGCAGGCCTTTGGCTTTTACTGAGTAGGATGGGAAGGCACTGGAGGGTTTTGAGCAGAGGAGTGACTTGATCTGACTTTATTGGACAGGATTACTTTGGTTGCTCGGTGGAGAGGAGAATGAAACAGGTAAGCCATGAAATGCAAGTCAAAAAATAAAAACTATAGGGGGCTTCCCTGGTGGCGCAGTGGTTGAGAGTCCGCCTGCCGACGCAGGGGACGCGGGTTCGTGCCCCGGTCTGGGAGGATCCCACGTGCCGCGGAGCGGCTGGGCCTGTGAGCCCTGGCCGTTGAGCCTGCACGTCCGGAGCCTGTGCTCCGCAACAGGAGAGGCCACAGCAGTGAGAGGCCCGTGTACCGCAAAAATAAATAAATAAATAATAAAAACTATAAATGACCAATGAGAATTTTAAAAAGCCATTCCCATTTACTTATACAGAAATAACATAATAGTTCTGAGTTGGCAAAGGTTCACCCCACTCAAATAATCAATGTGGTGAAATGGGCACCTTTAAATGATGCTGGTGAAAATGTTGATTGCACAACCCTTTTTGAACATTACTTGACCTAGTAATCCCTCTTTTAGGGTTCAATTCTTAGGAAATGACTAGAGATGTACAGATTTACATATAAAAGAATGTTTGCAAATTACTCATAAGAAAAAAACTGGTTCAACAATGTTCAGTTATTAGCCATTAATCATTAATAAAACCACATGGTAGCCTATAAAATGAAGGGGGTTTTTTGAAGAATTTTTAATGATATAGGAAATTTTCATTGATATCATGTTTATCTATAAAGCAACAGCAAAATGTTTAGAGTGGTTGTCTCTGAGTAGCAATATTTTCCTCTTAGTTCCTCCATTTTCCAAATTCTCCTCAGTAAGCATGTATACTTCCATAATAAAAAAAAAACATAATTTTTTTAAATGGATTTGCTGGTACGAAACTAAAATGTATAGACAAGTACAGCTGAGTTACCTGGAGAAAGGTAAGTGTGCTCTACAGTGATTTCTTCAGAGTGACCCAGGCAAGGCTGTCCTGGGAGTGATCTCCAGAGGCAAAAGGAAATCACCAATACTGAAGAAGCCACCCTGATTTTGTAAATAACCTATTAAGGGCCTGGATGAAAGTTTCTAGGGAGGGAGATGAGGAATGCAGCTTTGTATCATTAGCAGACTAGATACTTAGGCTAAAGCACTTTAAATCTCCATCAAATCAAACCTTCCTCCTCACACACCAAGCAATTGTGTGTGAAAACACAGTCTGGGCTTCAGAAAAGAACATTAAGCCATGAGTCAGAAGATACAATGAAGGCCCAATTTTGAGCAAATCTCCAGTCGGTGATTTCTTCGTGATTCAGTTTCATCAATAAAATCAAGACTACTACTACTAATCCAAGCATAACTTATAGCCATTTTACAAAGATGAAATGAGAAATAGTAGCTAAAGTGCTCTACCATATTATGAAAATGCAATAATTCTAATTACTAGTAAAATGTTATTAAATAGTAATGATATTTGACTTAAAATGTATAGACACAATAAGCCTTAACATATTCCATTTTGTTGAATGAGGTATGCGCATTAGTAAACTGATGGATTTGTTTTATGGTTTGCTTGCTCTCTTCTTTCTTTCTTTTTTATTACATGTTTTAATATTTTTTAATAATTATTTTTTATTTTAAAAACTTTATTTTATTTTATCTTCCTCTTTCTTTCTTTCTTTTTTTTCTCCCTTTTATTCTGAGCCATGTGGATGACAGCTCTTGGTGATCCAGCCAGGCGTCAGGGCTGTGCCTCTGAGGTGGGAGAGCCAAGTTCAGGACATTGGTCCACAAGAGACCTCCCAGCTCCACGTAATATCAAACGGCGAAAATCTTCCAGACATCTCCATCTCAAGGCCAAGACCCAGCTTCACTCAACGACCAACAAGCTACAGTGCTGGACACCCTATGCCAAACAACTAGCAAGACAAGAACACAACCCCACCAATTAGCAGAGAGGCTGCCTAAAATCATACTAAGTCCACAGACACCCCAAAACACACCACCAGACATGGACCTGCCCACCAGAAAGACAAGATCCAGCCTCATCCACCAGAACACAGGCACTACTCCCCTCCACCAGGAAGCCTACACAAGCCACTGAACCAACCTTACCCACTGGGGGCAGACACCAAAAACAACAGAAACTATGAACTTGCAGCCTGTGGAAAGGAGACCCCAAACACAGTAAGTTAACCAAAATGAGAAGACAGAGAAACACACAGCAGATGAAGGAGCAAGGTAAAAACCCATCAGACCAAACAAATGAAGAGGAAATAGGCAGTCTACCTGAAAAAGAATTCAGAATAATGAGAGTAAAGATGATCCAAAATCTTGGAAATAGAATGGAGAAAATACAAGACATGTTTTACAAGGACCTAGAAGAACTAAAGAGCAAACAAACAGTGATGAACAACACAGTAAATGAAATTAAAACTTCTCTAGAGGAGATCAACAGCAGAATAACTGAGGCAGAAGAACAGATAAGTGACCTGGAAGATAAAATAGTGGAAATAACTACAGCAGAGCAAATAAAGAAAAAAAAAACAATTGAGGACAGGCTCAGAGACCTCTGGGAGAACATTAAATGCACCAACATTCGAATTATAGGGGTCCCAGAAGAAGAAGAGAAAAACAAAGGAACTGAGAAAATATTTGAAGAGATTATAGTAGAAAACTTCCCTAATATGGGAAAGGAAATAATCAATCAAGTCCAGGAAGCACAGAGAGTCCCATACAGGATAAATCCAAGGAGAAACATGGATTTATCCAAGACACATATTAATCAAACTATCCAAAATTAAATACAAAGAAAATATATTAAAAGCAGCATGGGAAAAACAACAAATAACATACAAGGTAATGCCCATAAGGTTAACACTTGATCTTTCAGCAGAAACTCTGCAAGCCAGAAGGGAGTGGCAGGACATATTTAAAATGATGAAGGGGAAAAATCTACAACCAAGATTACTCTATCCAGCAAGGATCTCATTCAGATTCGATGGAGAAATTAAAACCTTTACAGACAAGCAAAAGCTAGGAGAATTTAGCACCACCAAACCAGCTTTACAACAAATGCTATAGGAACTTCTCTAGGCAGGAAACACAAGAGAAGGAAAAGACCTGCAATAACAAACGCAAAACAATTAAGAAAATGGTAATGGGAACATACCTATCAATAATTACCTTAAATGTAAACGGATTAAATGCTCCAACCAAAAGACACAGACTGGCTGAATGGATACAAAAAAAGACCCATATATATGCTGTCTACAAGAGACCCACTTCAGACCTAGGGACACATACAGATGGAAAGTGAGGGGATGGAAAAAGATATTCCATTCAAATGGAAATCAAAAGAAAGCTGGAGTAGCAATTCTCACGTCAGACAAAATAGAGACTATTTTGAGAGACTGATTAAAAGAGACTAATTAAAACAAAGACTATTACAAGAGACAAAGAAGGACACTAATAAGGATCAAAGAATCAATCCAAGAGGAAGATACAACTGCAAATATTTATGCACCCAACACAAGAGTACCTCAATACATAAGGCAAATGCTAACAGCCATAAAAGGGGAAATGACAGTAACACAATCATAGTAGGGGACTTTAACACCCCACTTTCACCAATGGACAGATCATCCAAAATGAAAATAAATAAGGAAACACAAGCTTTAAATGATACATAAAACAAGATGGACTTAACTGATATTCATAGGACATTCCATTCAAAAACAACAGAATACACTTTCTTCTCAAGTGCTTATGGAACACTCTCCAGGACAGATCATATCTTGGGTCACAAATCAAGCCTTGGTAACTTTAAGAAAATTAAAATCATATCAAGTATCTTTTCTGACCACAATGGTATGAGACTAGATATCAATTACAGGAAAAAAAAATCTGTAAAAAATACAAACACATGGAGGCTAAACAATGCACTACTTAATAACCAAGAGATCACTGAAGAAATCAAAGAGGAAATTAAAAAAATACCTAGAAACAAATGACAATGAACACACAACGACCCAAAACCTATGGGATGCAGCAAAAAACAAGAAACATCTCAAATAAGCAACCTAACCTTACACCTAAAGCAATTAGAGAAAGAAGAACAAAAAAAAACCAAAGTTAGCAGAAGGAAAGAAATCATAAAGATCAGATCAGAAATAAATCAAAAAAAATTAAAGGAAACGATAGCAAAGATGAATAAAACTAAAAGCTGGTTCTTTGAGAAGATAAACAAAATTGATAAACCATTAGCCAGATTCATCAAGGAAAAAAGGGAAAAGAAATCAATAGAATTAGAAATGAAAAAGGAGAAGTAACAACTGACACTGCAGAAATACAAAGGATCATGAGAGATTACTACAAGCAACTATATGCCAATAAAATGGACAACCTGGAAGAAATAGACAAATTCTTAGAAATGCACAACCTTTCGAGACTGAACCAGGAAGAAATAGAAAATATGAACAGACCAATCACAAGTACTGAAATTGACACTGTGATTAAAAATCTTCCAACAAACAAAAGCCCAGGACCAGATGGCTTCACAGGCGAATTCTATCAAACATTTTGAGAAGAGCTAACACCTATCCTTCTCAAACTCTTCCAAAATATAGCAGAGGGAGGAACACTCCCAAACTCATTCTACAAGGCCACCATCACCCTGATACCAAAACCAGACAAAGGGGGCTTCCCTGGTGGCACAGTGGTTGAGAGTCCGCCTGCCAATTCAGGGGACATGGGTTCGTGCCCCGGTCCGGGAAGATCCCACATGCCGAGGAGCGGCTTGCCCGTGAGCCATGGCCGCTGAGCCTGCACGTCTAGAGCCTGTGCTCCGCAACGGGAGAGGCCACAACAGTGAGAGGCCCGCGTACCACAAAAAAAAAAAAACAACAAACTTACAGGACAGCAGGACAGAGAAGCCTATCCAAGTATGTTGCTACTTAATGTCTCAGCACGAGCTGAGACTGTAAAGCATTGGCTAATACAGGGGACCAAAGATGTCACAAAGAAAGAAAACTACAGGCCAATATCACTGATGAACATAGATGCAAAACTTCTCAACAAGACACTAGCAAACAGAATCCAACAGCACATTAAAAGGATCATACACCATGATCAAGTGGGGTTTATCCAAGGAATGCAAGGATTCTTCAATATACGCAAATCAATCGATGTGATACACCATATTAACAAATTGAAGGAGAAAAACCATATGATCATCTCAACAGATGCAGAGAAAGCTTTAGACAAAATTCAACACCCATTTATGACAAAATCCCTCCAGAAAGGAGGCATAGAGGGAATTTATCTCAACATAATAAAGGACATATTTGACAAACCCACAGCCAACATTGTTCTCAATGGTGAAAAACTGAAACCATTTCCACTAAGATCAGGAACAAGACAAGGCTGCCCACCTTCACCACTATTATTCAACATAGTTTTGGAAGTTTTAGACATGGCAAGCAGAGAAGGAAAAGAAATAAAAGGATTCCAAATTGGAAAAGAAGAAGTAAAGCTGTCACTGTATGTAGATGACATGATACTATACATAGAGAATCCTAAAGATGCTACCAGAAAACTACTAGAGCTAATCAATGAATTTGGTAAAGTAGCAGGATACCAAATAAATGCACAGAAATCTCTTGCATTCCTATACACTAATGATGAAAATTCTGAAAGTGAAATTAAGAAAACACTCCCATTTACCACTGCAACAAAAAGAATAAAATATCAAGAAATAAACCTACCTAAGGAGACAAAAGACCTGTATGCAGAAAATTATAAGACACTGATGAAAGAAATTTAAGATGATACAAATAGATGGAGAGATATGAGATATATACCATGTTCTTGCATTAGAAGAATCAATATTGTGAAAATGACTATACTACCCAAAGCAATCTACAGATTCAGTGCAATCCCTATCAAACTACCAATGGCATTTTTCACAGAACTAGAACCAAAAACCTCACAATTTGTATGGAAATACAAAAGACCCCCAATAGCCAAAGCAATCTTGAGAAAGAAAAACAGAGCTGGAGGAATCAGGCTCCCTGACTTCAGACCATACTACAAAGCTACAGTAATCAAGACAGTATGGTACAGGCACAAAAACATAAATATAGATCAATGGAACAGGATAGAAAGCTCAGAGATAAACCCATGGACATGTGGTCACCTTATCTTTGATAAAGGAGGCAAGAACATACAGTGGAGAAAAGACAGCCTCTTCAATAAGTGGTGCTGGGAAAACTGGACAGCTACATGGAAAAGAATGAAATTAGAACACTCCCTAACACCATACACAAAAATAAACTCAAAATGGATTAAAGACCTAAATGTAAGGCCAGACACTATAAAACTCTTAGAGGAAAACATAGGCAGAACACTCCATGACATAAATCACAGCGAGATCCTTTTTGACCCACCTCCTAGAGAAATGGAAATAAAAACAAAAATAAACAAATGGGACCTAATGAAACTTCAAAGCTTTTGCACAGCAAAGGAAACCATAAATAAGATGAAAAGACAACCCTCAGAATAGGAGAAAATATTTGCAAGTGAAGAAACTGACAGAGGATCACTCTCCAAAATTTACAAGCAGCTCATGCAGCTCAATATCAAAAAAACAAACAACCCAATCCAAAAATGGGCAGAAGACCTAAATAGACATTTCTCCAAAGAAGATATACAGATTGCCAACAAACACATGAAAGAATGCTCAACATCATTAATCATTAAAGAAATGCAAATCAAAACTACAATGAGATATCATCTTACACTGGTCAGAATGGCCATCACCAAAAAATCTACAAACGATAAATGCTGGAGAGGGCGTGGAGAAAAGGGAACCCTCTTGCACTGTTGGTGGCAATGTAAACTGATACAGCCATTATGGAGAACAGTATGGAGGTTCCTTAAAAAACTAAAAATAGAACTACCATACGACCCAGCAATCCCACTACTGGGCATATACCCTGAGAAAACCATAATTCAACAAGAGTCACGTACCACAATGTTCATTGCAGCTCTGTTTACAATAGCCAAGACATGGAAGCAACCTAAGTGTCCATGAACAGATGAATGGATAAAGAAGATGTGGCACATATATACAATGGAATATTACTCAGCCATAAAAAGAAACGAAATTGAGTTATTGGTAGTGAGGTAGATGGACCTAGAGTCTGTCATACAGAGTGAAGTAAGTCAGAAAACAAATACCGTATGCTAACACATATATATGGAATCTAAAAAAAGAAAATGGTCATGAAGAACATAGGGGCAAGATGGGAATAAAGACACAGACCTACTAGAGAATGGACTTGAGGATATGGGAAGGGGGAGGGGTAAGCTGGGACAAAGTGAAAGAGTGGCATGGACATATATACACTACCAAACATAAAATAGATAGCTAGTGGGAAGCAGCCGCATAACACAGGGAGATCAGCTCGGTGCTTTGTGACAACTCTGAGGGGTGGGATAGGGAGGGTGGGAGGGAGGGAGACGCAAGAGGGAAGAGATATGGGGATATATGTATAACTGATTCACTTTGTTATAAAGCAGAAACTAACACACCATTGTAAATCAATTATACTCCAATGAAGATGTTAAAAAAAAATTATGCGAACATTACATTGATAACAACAGAATATCTCAGGAGGAAGAACAATTATCTGTACTTACATTCCTTGTCCATGCTAAGCGGTCTGTGTTATAACCCATCATGTTCATGAGACAAGTCACAAATAAGTTCCACTCTGAGTGATAACTGGGTCCTCCTGGAGCACTGTGGACACTGTACCACTTGACAAGCATCTGAACAGCTACTTCTTTTGGCAGGATAAATTTAATTGCTTGCAAACAAGTTTGTACTATTAAAAGCAAAGATTAATTTTAGTATGCTCCCTATGCATGCATTCCTTTTCCCCTTTCACTAAGAACATTTTTTAATTACTACTATATAAAGGCAAAGCACTATGAAGAAAGAACTGCCATTAAAGAGCCAATGGGATGCAAATCTGACCTAGCCAATCAACTGACACTGAACTTAACAGGGCTTGCGAGAGGTCTCAGGGCAGCTTTCTGATCATTAATTTTGGATCAGAAATCGAGTAACCAATGAGCTGAGATTACCTAAGACAGAAGTGATTGACATCCATGGCCCTGACAGTTATTAATAGCTCCCCATTTCACTCTCAAAAATGTCCTAGTTTGGACAATAAATTAAAGGCCATTCTAACAAAAACATACAATTCCTACATTAATAAATTCATACAAAATATTGCTTCAATACTTCAGCAAATATGTAATAATCAATATATACCTCCTCAAATAGCAATGCTTACCTAGCATTAAAATATGTTCTGAATGACTGAACATTCTGGTTAACCAAAGCTTTATAACTTTTCATTATTTCTGACAGCATTGTTTCTAAAATGTTTCACATGCTCTCTGATCAATCATACCATGTAAACTATAACTTTCTTAATGACTCAATATCATTAGTATGGCTATCACTTAACAGTGCTACACTGTCATACAGCGACCCCCTCAGGGTGGTAAGTGCTACTGCTATAAAGAGGCCCGGGTCTGCTTTTAGTAGGAAATGGCCCCAAACTGCAATGCTTTCGTATCCTCCCATAATCTCTTTAGAGGATTCTTTTCTTCCCTTCCCGCTGGCACTGTCACCGGGGCCCATCCTCAGCAGCATATGCTTTTTCTCATCAATTTGCTACGTGTGTGCATACACAGCAAAGGTTGGAATCAAATGAAACCAATGTTAGAAAACCTAATAATCAAGTTTGTCATGACTGAATCCAAATTAAGTGTAAACCAGATACTGCCTGAGGGGCTGCGGAAAGCTTTATAAGCAAAGTACAAAAACTTACGTGCATGAACTATGTGACTTCTACTTGCTCGTGAAAGAGTAAGATTTTTTTTTTTAATTAACCTGTTATTTGTTTTTATGTACTTTGGTTAGGCTTATACTTCTTGAGATCACTGGCTAAATACCTTTCAGAAAAGCAAGGCATCTCCATACGAATTCAGAATATCATTTACTACACCAATGAAAGATACTTCCTAAAACGCAAGTCATTCTAGCCCACTTAGCAAATTCCAGAATTCACACAATCTGCCAACGCTCTGCTCTGGCAGTTAGACTTTGAAACTAATAGATGTCCTGAATTTTCTTATATCATACAAGCATTCTTTTCTTAATTTACATTTGTTGGCAAATCTTTTCAATTCCACAGTTTTCTTTACTATTCTGTGTTCAGAAATATTTTTCACCTAGTACTTTCCAAATTGCATTTCAATAATAATTCAAGCAGACTCCAATTTTATCAAAATACTCCTGAGTGTATTTTTACTATAATGTTAAGTTTTATTCAGTTAAAGGCAATTGTGTTAATTTTCAATGTATCTAACAATTGAGAGATACATTTTTGGATTAAAAACCATCAATATGCCAAAAACTATTTTAGTTGCTTGGGCTTCCTTGTTTTTGAGATTTTCTTGCAAGAGGCACGTCCATACACTGTAATCTTACTGCATGGCTTCTTTTTCATAAGAAATCTCACAGAAGCAGAACCAGCACACACTTCACGGCTTCCCCCAGCCTTAGAGCACACATGGAGCGGGCAGCGCAAAGTGCCCCCCAGCTCTTTTTTATAGCTTCTCAGCACAGTAAAAAACTCCATCTCATGGCTTCAAAACAGCAAAAATTTTTAAAACCCCAATTATTCATGTAAATCAGCAATTACTCCAAATATTTTAAATCAAACTAAGAACACACAAAAGTGAGGTTTGATTCTTAATCATACCTAATTCAGAGGTGGCAATTTCAGGAATAGTGATCCTAACCATGGAGCCATTACTCAGTTCCTAGGGAAAAGAATGGAAACAAATAAGAGCGAGTAAATAGAAGCTGTGCATTCTAAGTCTCTGAATGTATTAAAAATAGCTGATGCTTCACAAGACTGTCTGTCAAACAAAAATGCAATAAAATAAATGAAAAACAAGCAATATTTTTCAAACAGAATTGAATACTTCAAAGTTTTAGAAACAATAAATGTACTTATTTGTAAAACATTTACAAAAATTCTTGTCTTTAACAAAGTGTCTAATTTTCATATAGACACTTGAGTCACCATCACCAAAATTAAAAGGACAAAAACCATGCCCATATAAAATTCACCTGATTGAACAAGCTTTGTTTTCAATAAATTTTTTAAGAATACATGAACTTCAGAAAAGTTGGCCAGAACTACTTTAAAGTAAAATACGGCAAAAAAATGACGCATTACAAGAGATTTTAAAAATCACAAGAAACATTTGTTTCCATTCTTCACAAAATTCTGTGTTCTGACAAACTTTAAATAACAGCCACAATTCTTGGAAAGTTGCCTAACCTTTTAAAAATAAATATGCATACTTACTAGCGTTACCCTGTTATGGACAGGGTCTCTTATAGAATGAATGTAAGTTCCAAGCTGTTGGAAAGTACAATCCTCATTATAGAGAGAATCATGAAGCTTTGAAGAATCCCTTAGTTCTGGAACTGGGGACAATAGAACAGCCTGTAAAAAGTCATAAATACAATACATGTGAAGCATGTTTTGAGAAATTAAGGTTAAAGAAACTATATACCTTTTTTGCATATGGTCTAGCAATTGTACATAATGATTTAAAACCATTCTGCTCTAATCATGACTAAGTACCTTGTAGCAGACCAAGGTCCTCACCAAAGCAACTAGAAAAAGTCGATAAAAATAGCACATCTGATGGACAGCACTACAAAGCTGTGGAGACTACCTGGACTTGAGGGACCAAGATCAGGAGAGAAAGAAAGGAATCGGAAGGAGGTGGCCCCAGAGTCTTACAGCACTTGGGATCTAATTGGTCTACCTGCAATCCCAAGATAAACCTATCTAAAACACAAATCCTAACATTCTTAACTCCATGCTCAAAAACCTATAATGCCCTGGAGACTGCATTCGGAATAAAAACCTTTTCATCCTTTCTTTTTCAAGAGCATGTTAGGAAGACAGTGTAAATCCTAGCTCTACCATTTATTAGCTGTATGTCGTTGGACCAGTAACCTCCTTGTACCTCTCCATGTGCCTATTTGTAAAACAAGGATTAATATTTTGCTAATAAAGCTGTTTTAAGGGATTAAATGAGTTAATACATATAAAACACTCAGAACAGTGCCTAGTACACAGATAACACTAGAAAACAGGTTATTATTATCCCACCCCCTGCCCTGCCTCACCCAGGAGACTACGTGTACTTTTATAAGCATTCATTCATTCCACAGACTTCTTGAGTCTTCACTTGAATGCTGGGAGATGGAGATACAACTATGTGTTAAAATGTTCTGCACTGTCCTGCCTCCACGCCCACACCCATGCAATTCCGCTTACCCCAAAGTCCCCTTCCATCTACAGACATCCTACTTACCCTCTGGGTCCAAACCAAGGTAGACACATCTCTGGAAGAGGAGCCTTTGATTCCACCACATCATCCCATCAGAATGTATCTTCCTATCAGTGAATCTCCTATGGTACTTTCTGTTCCTCTTAAGTCTTAATAGTCTACCTATCTTACATTATAATCTCTTAAAACAGACAGTACATCTGTTCCACCCAAGTAAGATCCCTAGATGAAAAAGAATGCATCTCTTTCCTCACTGCAGCACCTTCAAAAAGTACCTTACACATCAGAAGGGAAGTCAATGTGTGTTTACTGAATCATTTGTGTTTGAAAATATACACATTCTACAAGCATTAGCCAAACTTCCAATTCTGTCATCGTTAAAACAGAAAAAAGTTAACCATGGGAAGAACTAATATTTGACCAAACTTCTTTAAAACACTATTAATTTTTGACAACACCTACTCCCTGTCTTACCTCATCCAGGGATCCAAGCAGCTTACTCAGAGGGTTAGGAGTACTAACGCTGTCAAGTGGGGTGCTGGGCCGAGGCATCGTGTTCGACATTGTCAGGGAGGGAGCTGGCAGCCCAGGAATAAAAACCTTTCCCACCTTTAAGCAGTAAAAAAATTTGGAAAGAAATTAGCTTTAATTTGTTGTTGTTGTTGTTGTTGTTGTTTTGGCCACACCACATGGCTTATAGGATCTTAGTTCCCCAACCAGGGATTGAACCCTGCAGTGGAGGCTCAGAGTCCTAACTACTGGACCACCAGGGAATTTCCTACTGTATCATGTTCTTAAATGAAACGATAAGGCATGTAAGCATATATTTCTTTAAATATTTCAAAGTCTATGATCACCAAACACAACTAAAAAACAAAGAGAATTAAAATTTTAATAATGTATCAAATTCTACCAACCAACTATGAATATCTTGGCATAAATTCTTAATCTGATTCCTTCTTTTCATAACTAAGGACTTCTCTGGGGGCAGGAAACAGGGGGAATGTTAATATAGTCAAGACACTACACAAAATTCAAGTATACTATGCATTTTTCTACCTCATTGGTGGTAAAGGCAGCAGAGACACTAAGCTTTCAGAGACTATAAGCATCAGTCTTGTTAAGTATTTTCCTGGCAGAGAGAAAGACACCAATTACTTCTTGGGAGCCAAAAAATTTAGGCTGAAGCGATACTCAAGAAATTAAATCCAACCTAATTCAAACCGTGCTCTCTAGCTCACAATCTATCTTCTGTCATAAACTTTCAAATACTTCTTCCTCAAAAAAAATTTACATAAACTCTTCATTGACCTTAAAAGAATGAGCCAGCAACCCATGCTACCCACTCCTTCCTTTTAGCTACCCACAGGGTTCTCAGGAAAAACACAGAAATTCACACCCACACAGGCTGAAAACTCTTGATAAGACTAAAAGGAGATACTCAGAACTAAAGTGGAATTTTGACAATATACATATTTATGTCAATATACTACCTGAAAGCTAATAGAATTACAGAAGTTGCCCAAATAAAACCCTTAGGATTAAAAAACAAAAATGACAAGAGAACTAGTACATATAAAGTTTTTAAAAAGCCATCAGAGACCACCCCCCTCCAGTTCATCAAAATATGCAATAAGCACATTCCCTGCTATTCCTCCCACTAATTACCACAACAAAATCTGCATAAAATGTATGATGCAACTAGCAGAAGACTCTAAAAGGTGAGGAAAGAAGACTGACTGGCTAGGGGCCTGAGAACCAGGAATGAACTATGAATTCCCTAGCTTTTGTTTTTGTTTCTCCAACTCCCTACATAACCAGGCCTTGGGCTCTCAAGAGGCCTGCAACCCAGAAATGTCCACAGGCACACACCAAAAGAGAGCCCATGAAAACCTTGCTCTTTTGGCAAAAACTTGGTCAGGAAGAGAGACTAAGCAGGGCAGAAACACTTTCGCCCCACCTGCCCCACTTCAGGCAAACACACGGAAGAAGCCACAGCCCTGGGTGCCCGCCCCATCAGGAGCTGTGCTTGGAGACTATGGGCGGGGTCCTGTCATCCCACCTGCAAGGACTAGGTGGCCCTGCCCCAGCACAGAGGCGAAGCCCATCTTACAGCCCAGCCATGCAGTACCCAGGTGGCATCGCCTCCCCTCATCAGGCACTGCAGCTGCAGACACTGCGGACAAGGCCCTGCTCTCGTTGCCACGAGGTAGCCCCTCTCCACCTCCCCACCGTGTGCAGCAACTGTCAACGAGGAAGAGCCTGGCTTTCACCCTCCCTCTATAATAAAAAGCAACCTACCTCTCCCCTCCCTCTTCCAGAGACTGTGGGTGGAGCAATCTATTCCACCCCTACCCTGCAATAACAAAGCAGCAACCCCTCGCTGTCCCAACTAGGGACTGAGGGGAGGAATGGAGAGGGAGGAAATAGAGAAAAGGACTTTCTAAATACGTGTATGAAATCCTGGTGTATTTTTTAGGATTAAAAAACAAAAATGACAGAAGAACTAGTATATATAAAGTTTCTGTGAAACTGACCAACAATGACACAGTAAAAGATCTGAGAACTAAACACTGATCTATAACACCATTCGGTTCTCAAACTGGCTTCTAGGTAACGTGGAAGTTGAGGCAGAGCACAGTCTAATTACAGGGGCAGACAGGAAAAAGACCCAATCAGGAAAGGAATAGCTAGAAAACTTTTAGACAATGACCAACCTACTCCAGACAAACATGATAGGAAAATAGTGCACCCCACCCCTCGGCCCTGTAAGCAAAGGCCAGGTGGGGACCTGGACTTCCATTATCACCTGGCTGTAATGAGGCACCAATTTGGGAAAAACAAAAACAAAAAGCTAACAGTACTTCAGGTTAGCAAGAATGTAAAGAAACTTCGAGAGCTCTCATACACTGTTGGAGGCAAGGAGTACAACCTTGCAACCGTGATGCAACCTACACTTCGGAAAACAATGTGGCACCATGCGGCTAAGTTGAATACGCATATATTCTAAAGGCTAGGAGATATATATTTTAAAAAAACTTTTTAAGCATTGTTTATTAGAGGAAACAGCAAAACAACCCTAGTGGCTTGTAAAGTTCTGGTATAATCATACAACGGAAAACTAGGTAACAGTGCATGAGTCAACAACAGCTACACGTCAACACAAATAAATCTAAAAATAATATAATGTTGAGCAATATAAGTCAGAGAAGAGTATGTGGTATGTTTTCTTTATATGAAAATCCAAAAACAAGAAAAACTAAACAATTTACTTGTCAGTGATACATACATAACTGCAAAAACTAGTAATAAAAACAAGGGACTGATTTATTCCAAGTAAGGATCTCTGGGGGATGAGGATACAATGAGAAAAGAAAATCCAAGAGACTGTAAATATATGGCAACATCCTATTTCTTAACCTGGGTAGTGGTTATATGAATGTTTGCTTCATTATCCTTCAAACTGTGTGTATTTAAATTTCATAATTTAAATTTGTAAAATTTACATTATTCTGTATGTAAAGTTCACAACTGTTTAAAAAGACACAGACAATATATATATTACATATTTAATACAATGAAACTTTACCAAAACTTTGAGATTTAAGAAAGCTACCCATACATCAATTTTAAAACTGTATTCTTTATAAAACTTCAATTAACTTTTTTCTTTTTTTTTAAATTATCTATATTCATTAAAGCTTCCCCAACTGCCCTGTTTTCACAGTGCCAATCCATCTAATGACAGTGAGTCCTAGACCTCCAAATAAGGCCCAACCTAAATTGAAGACTTCATTGTCAACTCTTACAAGAATCATCTGCCAAATCCTATAGACAGGAGGTAACAAATTTTCAATATCAAACTAAAGTAACATTAAAAAATAATTATTAAGGAAGCAGTCCTACTAAAAGCATGAAATGCTATTTATTACTTACCCGAACCACTCCTGTGTACAGCACCAGGTTTCCACTGCCTTCCAGGACCAGCATAGTGTCTATCTTCTAAAAACAAAAACAAAAAAAGGCAAAAATTTTATTTTCCAATCTGTGCAAATTATAAAGCACAACGACTTTCAACTTCTCAAGAAATGTGCCTGCATTTACCTCCACTGGAGCTGCATCCTTTGCCTGTATGTTGGTGACGGAGCCAAAGATGAGCTGGGTTTTATCATTACTCTCTTGAAACTTTACACATCTAAATATTCAAATTAAAAGAGAAATACACTATTGATATATGCAACAACCTCTACTGATCTCAAGGGTATTATACTAACTGTAAAAAGCCAATTTCAAAAGGTTACTTACTGTATGATTCCATTTATAAAACATTTTCAAATGACAAAATGATAGAGATGGAGAACAGATTAGTGGTTGCCAGGGACTGGGGACTGTAGTAGATGGGTGTGGTGTATGTGACTCTAAAGTGGGTAGCATGAGGGAGATATGTGAGGTGATAAAGAAGTTCTGAATCTTGATTGGGGTGTTTGCACAAATCTAGAAGTGATAAAATTTCATGGAATCATACACACACACAAATGAGTACACGTAAAACTGAAGAAGCCTGAATGAGGCCTGTTGATTGTACTGATGTCAATTTCCTTGTTTTAACAATGCACTATAGATATGTAAGATGTTACCTCTGGGGGAAAAAGTGCAGGCTACACAGGACCTCTACCACTTTACAACATCCTGTGATCTATAATAATTTCAAAATTAAAGATCAATAAATTGGTAAATATATAAATACACATTTTACCTAAGAAGATGAATGAATGGATAATAAGCACATGAGAAGATGCTCAACATCATAAGTCATTAGGGAAATGCAAATTAAAACCACTTCAGGGGTTTCCCTGGTGCGACAGTGGTTAAGAACCCGTCTGCCAGTGCAGGGGACATGGGTTTGAGCCCTGGTCCAGGCAGATCCCACATGCCCCGAAGCAACTAAGCCCGTGCACCACAACAGCTGAGTCTGCACTCTAGAGGCCGCGTGCCACAACTACTGATGCCCAGGTGCCTAGAGCCTGTGCCCTGCAACAAGAGAAGCCACCACAATGAGAAGCCCGTGCACCACAAGAAGAGTAGCCCTCCCACTCGCCGCCAACTAGAGAAAGCCCACACGCAGCAACAAACACCCAATGCAACCAAATAAATAAATAAATAAATAAATAAAAATTTTAAA
The DNA here is from genome assembly GCF_000442215.2 of Lipotes vexillifer. Taxonomy (NCBI): domain Eukaryota; kingdom Metazoa; phylum Chordata; class Mammalia; order Artiodactyla; family Lipotidae; genus Lipotes; species Lipotes vexillifer. The sequence continues at coordinate 2,789,309 of NW_006798273.1, forward strand.
AAGCACTTCAGGGCTTCCCTGGTGGCGCAGTGGTTGAGAATCTGCCTGCTAATGCAGGGGACACGGGTTCGAGCCCTGGTCTGGGAGGATCCCACATGCCGCGGAGCAACTGGGCCCGTAAGCCACAACTGCCGAGCCTGCGCGTCTGGAGCCTGTGCTCCGCAACAAGACAGGCTGCGATGGTGAGAAGCTCACGCCTGCCACAACTAGAGAAAGCCCTCGCAGAAATGAAGACCCAACACAGCCAAAAGTAAATAAATAAATAAATACAATTAAAAAAAAAAAGTAACTGTACCATTTAAAAAATTAAATAAATAAAAATTAAAAAAACACTTCACACCCACCAGAAAAGCTATAATCAAATTAAATGACAATATCAAATCTTGTCAAAAGGAACCAAGATGGCGGAGTAGAACAATGTGCACTCACTCCCTCTTGTGAGAATACCAGAATCACAAATAGATGCTGGACAGTCATCGACAGGAAGACACTGGAACTCACCAAAAAAGATACTCCACATCCAAAAACAAAGGAGAAGTCACAATGAGACAGTAGGAGGGGCGCAATCAGTAAAATCAAATCCCATAACTGCTGGGTGGGTGACTCACAGACTGGAGAACACTTATACCACAGAAGTCCACCCACTGGAGTGAAGGTTCTGAGCCCCACGTCAGGCTTCCCAACCTGGGGGTCTGGCAACGGGAGGAGGAATTCCTAGAGAATCAAACTTTGAAGCCTAGTGGGATTTGATTGCAGGACTTCGACAGGACGGAGAGAAACAGAGACTCCACTCTGGGAGGGCACACACAAAGTACTGTGTGCATCGGGACCCAGGAGAAGGAGCAGTGACCCCAGGGGAGACTGAACCAGACCTACCTGCTAGTGTTGAAGCGTCTCTTGAAGAGGCGGGGGACAGCTGTGGCTCACCAAGGGACAGGGACACTGGAGGCAGTTCTGGGAAGTACTCCTTGGCGTAAGCCCTTCCAGAGTCTGCCATTAAGCCCACCAGAGATCCCAGGTAGGCTCCTGTGTTGCGTTGCCTCAGGCCAAACAACCAACAGGGAGAGAACCCAGCCCCACCCATCAGCAGTCAAGTGAATTAAAGTTTTACTGAGCTCTGCCCACCAGAGCAACAGTCAGCTCCACCCACCACCAGCCACTCCCATCAGGAAACTTACACAAGCCTCTTAGATAGCCTCATCCACCAGAGGGCAGACAGCAGAAGCAAGAAGAACTACAATCCTGCAGCCTGTGGAACAAAAACCACATTCAAAGAAAGACAAGATGAAAAGGCAGAGGGCTATGTACTGGATGAAGGAACAAGATAAAACCCCAGAAAAACAACTAAATGAACTGGAGATAGGCAACCTTCCAGAAAAAGAATTCAGAATAATGACAGTGAAAATGATCCAGGACCTCGGAAAAAGAATGGAGGCAAAGATTGAGAAGATGAAAGAAATGTTTAACAAAGACCTAGAAGAATTAAAGAACAAACAAACATAGATGAACAATACAATAAGTGAAAAAGAAAACTACACTAGAAGGAATCAACAGCAGAATAACTGAGGCAGAAAAAGGATAAGTGACCTGGAAGACGGAACGGTGGAATTCACTGCTGCGGAATGGACTAAAGAAAAAAGAATGAACAGAAATGAAGACAGGGCTTCCCTGGTGGTGCAATGGTTGAGAGTCCGCCTGCTGATGCAGGGGACACAGGTTCATGCCCTAGTCTGGGAAGATCCCACATGCCGTGGAGCGGCTGGGCCCGTGACCCATGGCCACTGAGGCTGTGTGTCTGAGCCTCTCCGCAACGGGAGAGGCCACGACAGTGAGAGGCCAGTGTACTGCAAAAAAAAAAAAAAAAAAAAAATAGAAATAAAGACAGCCTAAGAGACCTCTGGGACAACATTAAACACAACAACATTCGCATTATAGTGGTCCCAGAAGAAGAGAGAGAGAAAGGACCAGAGAAAGTATGTGAGAGATTACAGTCAAAAACTTCCCTAACATAGGGAAGGAAGTAGCCACTCAAGTCCAGGAAGGGCAGCAAGTCCCACAAAGGATAAACCCAAGGAGAAACACACCAAAACACACAGTAATCAACTGGCAAAAATTAAAGATAAAGAAAAATTACTGAAAGCAGCAAGGGAAAAACGACAAATAACATACAAGGGAACTTGCATAAGATTAACAGCTGATTTCTCAGCAGAAACTCAACAAGCCAGAAGGGAGTGGCATGATATACTTAAAGTGATGAGAGGGAAGAATCTACAACCAACATTACTCTACCCAGCAAGGAGCTCATTCAGATTCGATGGAGAAATCAAAAGCAGACAAGCAAAAGCTAAGAGAATTCAGCACCACCAAACCAGCTCTACAACAAATGCTAAAGGAACTTCTCTAAGTGGGAAACACAAGAGAAGAAAAGGACCTACAAAAACAAACCCAAAACAATTAAGAAAATGGTCATAGGAACATATATATCGATAATTACCTTAAACATGAATGGATTAAATGCTCCAACCAAAAGACACAGGCTTGCTGAATGGATACGAAAACAAGACCCATATATATGCTGTCTACAAGAGACCCACTTCAGACCTAGGGACACATTCAGACTGAAAGTGAGGGGATGGAAAAAGATATTCCATGCAAATGGCAATCAAAAGAAAGCTGGAGTAGCAATACTCAGATAAAACAGCCTTTAAAATAAAGAAGACAAGAGACAAGGAAGGACACTACATAATGATCAAGGGATCAATCCAAGAAGAAGATATAACAATTATAAATATATACGCACCCAACATAGGAGCACCTCAATACATAGGGCAACTGCTAACAGCTATAAAAGAGGAAATCGACAGTAACACAATAATAGTGGGGGACTTTAACACCTCACTTACACCAATGGACAAATCTTCCAAAATGAAAATAAATAAGGAAACACAAGCTTTAAATGACACATTAAACAAGATGGACTTAATTGATATTTATAGGACATTCCATCCAAAAACAACAGAATACACA
>NW_006798273.1:2792536-2821142 GCF_000442215.2 Lipotes vexillifer
ATCACTGAAGAAATCAAAGAGGAAATCAAAAAATAAACTAGAGACAATGATAATGAAAATGCAACGATCCAAAACCTATGGGTTGCAGCAAAAACAGTTCTAAGAGGGAAGTTTATAGCTATACAAAACCTCAAGAAACAAGAAAAACCTCAAATAAACAATCTAACCTTACGCCTTAAAGGAACTAGAGAAAGAAGAACAAACAAAACCCAAAGTTAGCAGAAGGAAAGAAATCATAAAGATCAGAGCAGAAATAAATGAAATAGAAACAAAGAAAACAATAGCAAAGATCAATAAAACTAAAAGCTGGTTCTTTGAGAAGATAAACAAAATTGATAAACCATTAGCCAGACTCATCAAGAAAAAGAGGGAGAGGACTCAAGTCAATAAAAATTAGAAATGAAAAAGGAGAAGTTACAACAGACGCCGCAAAAACACAAAGCATCCTAAGAGACTGCTACAAGCTACTCTATGCCAATAAAATGGACAACCTGGAAGAAATGGACAAATTCTTAGAAAGATATAAGCTTCCAAGACTGAAACAGGAAGAAACAGAACATATGAACAGACCAATCACAAGTAATGAAATTGAAACTGTGATTAAAAACCTTCCAACATACAAAAGCCCAGGACCAGATGGCTTCACAGGTGATTCTATCAAACACTTAGAGAAGAGCTAACATGATCCTTCTCAAACTCTTCCAAAAAACTGCAGAGGAAGGAACACTCCCAAACTCATTCTATGAGGCCACCATCACACTGATACCAAAACCAGACAAAGATACTACAAAAAAAGAAAATTACAGACCAGTATCACTGATGAATATAAAAATCCTCAAAAAATACTAGCAAACAGAATCCAACAGCACATTAAAAGGATCATACACCATGATCAAGTGGGATTTATCCCAGGGATGCAAGGATTCTTCAGTATACACAAATCAATCAATGTGATACACCATATTAACAAACTGAAGCATAAAAACCATATGATGATCTCAATAGATGCAGAAAAAGCTTCTGACAAAATTCAACACTCATTTATGATAAAAACTCTCCAGAAAGTGGGCATAGAGGGGACCTTCCTCAACATAATAAAGGCCATATATGACAAACCCACAGCAAACATCATTCTCAATGCTGAGAAACTGAAAACATTTCCTCTAAAATCAGGAACAAGACAATGTTGCCCACTCTCACCACTATTATTCAACATAGTTTTGGAAGTTTTAGGAACAGTAATCAGAGAAGAAAAAGAAATAAAAGGAATCCAAATCGGAAAAGAAGAAGTAAAGCTGTCACTGTTTGCAGATGACATGATACTGTACATGGAGAATCCTAAAGATGCTACCAGAAAACTACTAGAGTTAATCAATGACTTTGGTAAAGTAGCAGGATACAAAATTAATGCACAGAAATCTCTTGCATTCCTATACACTAATGATGAAAAATCTGAAACAGAAAGTAAGGAAACTCCCATTTACCACTGCAACAAAAACAATAAAATACCTAGGAATAAACCTACCTAGGGAGACAAAAGACCTGTATGCAGAAAACTATAAGACACTGATGAAAGAAATTAAAGATGATACCAACAGATGGAGAGATATACCATGTTCTTGGATTGGAAGGATCAATATTGTGAAAATGACTATACTACCCAAAGCAATCTACAGGTTCAATGCAATCCCTGTCAAATTACCAATAGCATTTTTTACAGAACTAGAACAAAAAAATCTTAGAATTTGTATGGAGACACAAAAGACCCTGCATAGCCAAAGCAGTCTTAAGGGAAAAAAACAGAGGGGGAGAAATCAGACTCCCTGACTTCAGACTATACTACAAAGCTACAGTAATCAAGACAATATGGTACTGGCACAAAAACAGAAACATAGATCAATGGAACAAGATAGAAAGCCCAGAGATAAACCCACACACCTATGGTCAACTAATCTATGATAAAGGAGGCAAGGATATACAATGGAGAAAAGACAGTCTCTTCAATAAGTGTTGCTGGGAAAACTGGACAGCTACATGTAAAAGAATGAAATTAGAACACTCCCTAACACCATACACAAAAATAAACTCAAAATGAATTAGAGACCTAAAATGTAAGACCGGACACTATAAAACTCTTAGAGGAAAACATAGGAAGAACACTCTTTGACATAAATCACAGCAAGATCTTTTTTGATCCACCTCCTAGAATAATGGAAGTAAAAACAAAAATAAACAAATGGGACCTAATGAAACTTAAAAGCTTTTGCACAGCAAAGGAAACCATAAACAAGACGAAAAGACAAGCCTCAGAATGAGAGAAAATATTTGCAAACAAATCAACAAAGGATTAATCTTCAAAATATATAAACAGCTCATGCAGCTCAGTATTAAAGAAACAACCCAATCCAAAAATGGGCAGAAGAGCTAAATAGACATTTCTCCAAAGAAGACATACAGATGTCCAAGAGGCACATGAAAAGCTGCTCAACATCACTAATTATTAGAGAAATGCAAATCAAAACTACAATGAGGTATCACCTCACACCAGTTAGAATGGGCATCATCAGAAAATCTACAAACAACGAATGCTGGAGAGGGAACCCTCTTGCACTGTTGGTGGGAATGTAAATTGATACAGCCACTATGGAGAACAGTATGGAAGTTCCTTAAAAAACTGAAAATAGAATTACATATGATCCAGCAATCCCACTACTGGGCATATACCCAGAGAAAACCATAATTCAAAAAGACACATGCACCTCAATGTTCACTGCAGCACTATTTATAATAGGTCATGGAAGCGACCTAAATGCCCATCGACAGATGAATGGATAAAGAAGTTGTGGTACATATATACAATGGAATATTACTCAGCCATAAAAAGTAACAAAATTGGGTCATTTGTTGAGACGTGGCTGGATCTAGAGACTGTCATACAGAGTGAAGTAAATCAGAAAGAGAAAAACAAATATTGTATATTAACGCATGTATGTGGAACCTAGAAAAATGGTACAGATGTACCAGTTTGCAGGGCAGAAGTTGAGACACAGATGTAGAGAACAAATATATGGACACCAAGGGGGAAAGCCGCAGGGGGGTGGGGATGGTCGTGTGATGAATTTGGTGATTGGGATTGACATGTATACACTGATGTAAAAAAAACTGATGACTAAAAATAAACTGCTGTATAAAAAAATAAATAATATTCAAAAATTAAAAAAAGAAATCTTGTCAAGGATGAAGAAACTGGAACACTCAAACATTACTGGTGGGAATGTAAAATGGTACAACTTATTTGGAAGACAAATTTAGCAATTTCTTTAAAAGTTTACAATGAATTTATCATTTGATCCACTCTTAGTTATCTACCTATCTATCTACATAAAATCATGTATGTCCACACAAAGGCTTTGGCTCCAATGTTCACAGTGCCATAATTCACAATGGTCAAAAAAGTGTAAACAAACCAAATGCCCATCAACTAATGACTAGATAAACAAAATGTGGTATATTTATACAATACTACACAGCAAGAGGAATAAAATATTTATACATGTTACAACGTGGTAGGCCCTAAGAAACATGCTAAGTAAAAGAAGGCGGACACACAAAAAACTATACATTGTATGATTCTATTTACATAAAATACCCAGAAAAGGCAAATCTGCAGAGGCAGAAAGCCTATATACTGGTTGCCTGAGGTTGGGAATGGGAACAGAGACTGAATGCAAGTCAAGCACAAGAGATCTTTTTAAAGTGATAGAAATTTTAAAAACTGGATTGTGGTGATGCTGCATAACTGTAAATTTACTAAAAATCATTAAACTATACACTTAAAACATGTTAATTTTATGGTATGTAAATTATTTCAATAAAGCTACTTAAGCCAAAAAACAAAAAAAGAGAGAGAGAGAGAAAAAGAAAAAATAGTCCTAAGTTTATTTATACCAAAACAATGAGATACATAAACCCACTTACCGTAACTGGAGCTGGGACTCTACTAAGAAGCACAAGAACTTCTGCCCACATAGGTCAGATGTAATAAAGACTTTTGAGGCCTGTGAATTTTTCTCCCTGTAATAGATATATTAATAAAGAAACTGTTGGCACTCACTTAAAAATCTACCATAGTAATTATTAGATGTCTTTGAAAATATTCTACAGGAAATACTACTTGGGCCAAGCAATAACCTTGAAGACACAAAAGCACTTCTAAGAACTGAACTTCATGATCTCTAAGATTCCTTTCAGCTCTTTGACTCTGAGTCCACTACACAGCTTTTTGGGGGAAAAATTACAATAACTGTAATCATTACCAACAGACTTTTTAATTCCACCTTATGCAAGCTGCCTACTGCTAAAGTAATGCAAACTTGAAGAGATCTTAGACCTCTTACAGGGTCTAAGGGGTCAGACGTTTTATAACATGACCTCTCCAATCAATCCTCTCTCTCACATTAGGCTCCACTTCATCCCTTTTTTTTAACCCATACTCAAAAATTCTCTATTCTCAAAAATTTCTTTGTAACTCTGTACAATAAGGATTTGCAATATATCCAACTTAGCAATAAGGTATTTAAAGACAAATGATTTTTAAATACAGGGAATTTTTATTCTATATATAATGAATTTTTATAAGAAATTTTTATTTTATATATATATAAATAGAACATACTTCAACACTGTACTCACATCTTTCCTTTCCTCCAACTGCCTATCCCTGACCTGCCAGCCTAAGAACATGCGCTTGTCTTTCTACTCGGATGAGAATAGCTTAAGGCCGTAGAGCCAGCTGTATTTTCAGTGCTTTCCCTGCTCTGGGTATATAGTCTTTTCGTAGCCCACGCTCTCATATTAAAATGAGTCTTTACAGACAGAGATGGACTAAATATCAGATTATATAAAGGACTTACTGTTAATTTGGCTGGGTGTAAAAATGGTAGCATGGTTAGGTAAGAAAATGTCCTTACTTTTTAGAGAAACACACTTAGGTATTTAAGGGCAAAAATGAAGACTAATTTTCTCTAACACAGTTCAGGAAAAAGAAAACTCTCCCTTGGCCCTGAGATTCCCTCAGCTAGTTTTGTATCCTCATTCCCATTCAAAGGCAAACTCCTTGGACAGTCTGTATATCTATGTTCACCTCCTCGGTCCCCATTTACTTTTTCCACCCCATTCCACTCCACCCTAGACCCCCACCCCCAGGTGCTCTGGCCAAGGTCACCAGTGACCTTGCCATCCAGGTACTGCCTCCCTGAGCTCACCTAAGAGTGCCACACTTCACCAGCACCTGGCAACATTGGCACCTTCTTCTCAAAAGCCACTTTTCTTGTCTTCCATGACATGTCCTGCTGCTTCCCCCACCTGACCTCTCTTGCTCTGTCTCTCTGCAGCAGCTTTATCTCTTTTCACCCCTCCCAAATCTGAAGTTTCCAAGACTTTAGTCACTAGCCCTCTTCTGATTCTACACAGCCTGGTTTTAACTATTCAGAGGTCACAGACTCTGAGAATCTAATGAAAGTTAAACCCTCTCCTAAAGAAAAGGCCTATACACCACACATACCCATGATTACTATCTTTGATTCCAGAGGGTTACCAGAACCCCTGCAACCGCAAACTCATCCACAGGCCCTCCTCGAACCCAACCTCTACACACTCCATAAACTCCAATCCACCTGTCTTGCCTTGTCTTGTCTTGTCAATCACCACTGATAAGTGACTGCTCTGACCCCTGAGCTTACGACCCACATATAAAGCACCTTCTTACAGCTCTCATCAAACAGAACAGCCCAAAAGGCCATCTCTCTCCACCTTCTCTTTTGCAGCCCTTTCCCCTCCTCCTGCACAAACAAATGGAGAGTATTTTTAATTCCCTGAACAAACCACACATTCACACTTCTGCACTTTTCTTCTGATCCCCTCTAACTACTGTGTACTGCCTCGCTTACCCACCCAGGAAATACCTAGTCATCTTTCCAAAGCCCTACCAGCAGATGAGCAGTGCCACCATCCTCCAGCTGTCTCTTTCTGAGGACAGGGACAGCAACTTATTTGCTGATAAACCACAGCCACTAGCACACACACTGGCATTGACTGAATGAATGATTAAAGAGAACATAAAAGGAGGAAGGTCACATGGAACAGAGGTCTGAGTTGTTTCCCAGAAAAACAGCTGATACTCAACTAACATAAAGACAAAACTTAAGAAAAATGTTATAAATTCCCAAGTTTCCTAATCTACAGAAATTAGTTGTCTCTCCCTAAAACATCAAACACCTCAAATCTGACAGATTACTAAGTTAAGGAAGAAATAGCAAATGACAAAAGAATATTTTTATGATCACCTTAATATCACTAACATCCTCTACTGAAACTGAGGTAGCCTTTAATACATAACTCCATGTATTTTAGAAATATTAATAACTGCTGATACTCAAAGGAAGCTTTGAGTTTTCTAAAAGTTTTCTAAAACTTTTAGTATCATTTTTCTTTGAATATAAAAATATATACTCCAAACCTTATATTAGTAATCGTTTCTGTCCATAAATGGTCCATACAAAGTTCAGGAACAATTGGCTCTGTTTCTGGTGCAAGAAAGGAGCCGTTAGAATTACTATTTGGAGAATGAGAAATACTGTGTCTCTTTGGAGATTGATTATGGCTTGAAAGGTTGAACCTTTGCACCCCTGAAAAAGAGTGCACTCCTAAGGCTGGAGAATGAGCACGACTGCAAAATAAAGAGAAGAGAGTGCACCACAATTAATAACGCAGGCTGATATAACACACTTTCTAATAAAGCTTTCCAAATTCTACGTACGGAGAGTATTCATAACATAAACCCAGTCAGAAATACAATTTTTTTGAAAAGGAGTAGCTACTTAAACGGTTTGTCAACATGCTTTATTTTATTCTAAAGATTTAGAATTCCGGTTAGAATTCTTTTTCTTTAACTGAAAATCAGTTCATTTTCTGCCTCAGAAAATCAATTATTTATATCAATATTATTCAAAAAAGTTTAAACTATGTTCCTATACATTCAAACATATACACACCAACAAAACTATGTCCCTATTGCACCAGACAGATATTAACAAAAACAAAAGAAAAGCTAATGCAAATTAAGACAAAAGAAAACAGTACCAAAAAATTTCTGTAATTAATATTCACCAAACTGCTGCCACTTAGTGGTAAAAATGAGGCACTCTTACAACAAGCACTGGCAGTTTCTAAATATGACTCAGTGAAAAAGTAACACAGTAGGCCTGGAAGTCTTAGTAAAAATAGCACAACTGGAATAATGCTGTTTTCTCTAAAAGATACTCAGGATCTGTCAACAGAAATTTTAAATCCTTCAAATCACAAGAGAAAGTTTTAAAAGAAGGTATCTTTTTCTTGGGATGTCTTGTTTAAAGCAAGGAAATGCTTCCACACTTAATTCCCACCTGAGAGCTGCCATGTTGGAAATGGAAGGTGAGCGGGAGTGTAGGCTGGGCGAGGAGGCTGAGCGACTCTGGCTGTGGATGGAGGAGTAGTTCTGGAAGGGGGAAGCCACGGGGGAGTCTCCCCTGGAGAGGCTTCTGAGGTGTGCTGTGAGCGAGCTGCTGGTGGCCACATTCTGTGGGGTGCCCCCCTGTTCAGAGAACTTTAAAACAACATTCTCTTCCTTAAGTCAAAATGAAAAGGGAGAGGGGGCAGAAAATAATTAGATTAAAAGGGCAATTTCCTTGTGAGAATGCACGGTAGTTGCCAGTTATTAAAGATATAATGTATCTTTTTACCTAAGGCACTCAACCTATTTCACAAGTGATTCTTCTAAAAACCTGCAAAGTTTTTAGTATTAACTATCGTTTTCTATTAAGAAGTGATCTGCCTTCACCCTTACCTCTGTTTTGACTCTCCGGAGAGCCCACACAGAATGCAAACCTTGAACGGTGTCATACGTCATTACAACGGAGGGATCAGTGTTGAGAAAAACAATTTTCATTGCATGATCTACAACATATTGTACCCGTGATGAACCGAAAAGACCTTAAAGACAGAACAGAAATGATCAGGTATAGAACAATGGACTTTTACAAGACTGTTGTTTATGAAGTGACTTCTTGCAATTCCTAAAGATAAAGAAATCAAGGCAATTAAGGCACAAAAATCTATTAATATATTACATAATTAACCCTCAATTTTTAATAAATTTACTTTGGGCATCAATTCCTTTAAAATATATTAAAGATGAGAATGTTACGAGTTTTGATTTCACAGACATGCAACTAAACGTTGAAGATTTGTGCTGACTAAACCACTGAATTCATCAGCCACAGGTAAAAGGTCCATGACTCCTTTAATAACTGACTTATTCTTAAATTACACTCAACGATTCGACCAAGTCTGACTTCCTTACTGGTTCTTTTCTTCTCTAAGAAATCTGTTCTCTACTATAACTATTCAAACAGTACTGAACAGTACACTACTGTTTCTGCTTTACTGGGTACACATGCAAAATACGTTTTTTCCTAGTGAGTCCAGCTTTTACATCTACAGTACCATAAACTGGTTTCTATATCCTTATTTGACTGTCTCCTAAATGCTTCCCTCTCAGTTAAAATACTGAAAATTTTTTAAAGAATTATTTTATAAAAGAAGTACTTTATAAAGAAAGAAATAAAAATCATTCATAATTCCACTCAAAATAACCTCTACTAAAATATTTGGGAGCACTCCTCTGAGGTTTTTTTTTTTTCCTATACAGACATATTTTTTATGTTCTTACAAAATTAGGATGATATTGCAGTTAGTTTTGTACCTTACTTAACATTATGAAAAAGCAATTCCTGAGGTCATTAAATATTATTCAAAAACATGATCAATAATGGCTGCATACCATTCAATCACACACTCTGACATGTTTTTTTAGGTTGTTTGTAGTTGTTAGCAGTATAATATAGAATTATCAATAAACTTTTTCTGTAAAAGGCCGAAGAGTAAATTGTTTAGGCTTTGCAGACATATTGACTCTGCAGCATAATTTTTTTTGTTTTCTACAACCTTCTAAAAAGGTAAAAACCACTCTTGGCTCTTAAGCCTTAGAAAAATAAACTGGATTTAGCCCCCAGGCTGTAGTTTGCCAAACTCTGGTATAGAAGATAAAAACCTCAGTGGTATTTCAGAATATATACTTGGGATAAAGTCCTTAAAGTAAAATTGGTCAAAGAATACAAATACTATTTTTTAGCCTTCAAGTCCTCATTATTCATAATAGCCTATGTTTGGTCACATTTAAAATTTTAAAACAAGCATCTAGAAATACCTCTAGGAACTATTAAAAGTCTGAGTCCCAGCAAATTATGTTATTATGAGCAGGGAAAATGAAATATTAAAAATTTCCAAAGTAAAGGTCTAAGGCCCTACATTTCTTTTTTCCAAAAAAAGGAAACGATTTTAGTTTATCTAAGTATTGTTCATTTACTTACTAATTACTAAGGAACAAAGTCCAGAGTCATCTACAGGTAAGTGAGAAAATATATCAGTATTTCTGGTTGATGTATAGGCTCTATTTTTACTAAAAGAATAGCTGTTAAAACAATTAATACCAGGGTATTCAATGAATTAATTAATATGAATTATTTTCATAATAAGAGTTATTTTTAAATGCTTAAATTATATTATTTTCATAAAACAAATCTAATTTTCATAAGCTCCTTTATTTCTTCCCCAGCCCCAAACTCAAAAGAGAGCCTACATAAAAGAATTTATAAAAATACACTTACTTCCAGATTTACAAACAAGAGGTGTAATTTCATCTAGTGGATGCAGCATGCTGAACATAGTGGGTAAAGGTTCTCTAGTAAAGAACAAATAAACAATCACCAACACAAGATGACTCCATTTGTGCACAAATTTTGTACTTTCCTTGCAAAGAAATGTCTTCTGCAGATTACACTAACCACTAGAAACCTACCATCTCAAAAAGCAACCCTCTAAAAACTTTTGACCTACTGTTTTTCACAGTATCTTCTATTTTATTCCTAGAAATCTTTCCTCTTATGCAGGGTAAATTTGCGCACGCGCGCACACACACACAAACACACACACACAGAACTCAGTGTAGGCCAGGGAGTATCTGTGAGGAGCAGTCAACACCTTTCAGAACAAACAGAGTAACGGGCATTAGGCAGTCTTTTTTTTTTACAAAACCTCTTAGTGGCAGTGTGTCCCTAACAGCTAGGAAAGAAATGTACTCTTCTAGACCTACTGACAAAAGAGAGTATTTAAAAAAAAAAAAGAAGAAACACTTCAAGTAAATAAAATGGCTGCATTTTCTTAAGGAGTGACTGAAAAAAGAGGAAAAAACAGACCTTCTATCTAAACACAGAGAGAGATTAAAATCTATAAGCAATTTTCTTAAAACTCAGTGTCTACTACTTGCACCACACTGTGACAGGTACTGTAAGTTCCTGCCCTTCAATGGGCTCACAGCTGATTAGGGAGACAAAGTAAACACACTATAACTTATTCCGCACCTAAGACATAAGGAGCCCTATATCAGAGATTATATACATTAGCTTGTTAAATCACTGCATAAATCCTAAGAAATAAATGACAGTATTCTTCCTGTAACAGATAAGGAAACTAAAGCCAAAGCTAATGATTTGCCCGAAGTAACATGATGGAAAAAATGGCAGAGCTAAGAATTGAGTTTTGTTATCTTTAAGCCAAGTGTTTGCTCAATTTTACTACTTGGGGAAAAAAGCTGTAGGTAATTAAGAGCCAAGTGAGAAGTAGAACGCATAAGGGTACAATGCTGAGATGAGAGAAAAAGGCATCTATCTGGGCTGACAGCATGGCAGTTACCATCATCCCAAACTTTTGAGAAAACAATTTTACCTTAGAACCAACAAAAAAAAGCCCAAGGAATCATACTCTGATCTGCATACCTGGGTGGGCCTGGAGGAACCTCATGTGAAGAGCTGCTTCGTTCGAACAACAAGCCATACTTCGTGGGCCAAACATTTGCAACCTATTGGGTAAAAGGGTGAGAAAAAAACAGAAGTGAAAGAAACTATTCTTTATAACATGTTTTTACGAAACAGAACAGAACATTAGATTTTCTTCCAATTTAATAAGAGTTTTGCAAAGTAACAATCATTAACTATAATTTTTTTAAGTAATTCTAACAAGTAAATCTAAGACAAAATCAAATCTAAGGAAGAGAAGTTCGACCTGAAATTCCTGCCAGTAGCTAATATCAGTACCAAAATGACAATGTGATTAAAGTGTAACAACAGCATTAGGGCATGAAAAAGATAATGAGAAACAGGAGAAAGACTAATATTGCTCAAGTGCTTGAATAAAACCAAAATGATTTCTTCTATGTCACTTAAACTGAAAAAAAACCTCTCAGAAAAGACTTCATAATTCACTTCACTAAATAATTTATTTTTAAGACAAAGGATGGAAATGGGAAGCCACTACAAGTTTATTTCAGTAAAAATAACATTTTTGATTACAAGACATGAGAGCAGCAATACTTCTGAAACCAATTAATTCACGAATATTCTCCAATAAAACACAAAAACATTGAAACACTCAAGTTTACCTGAAAAGGTAAAGAAGCTATGTAATCCTTTCCTTCTATGCTATGCATGTTAATACATGAGCTTTGCAATATACATATGCATTTTTCTACTTCATCACTACCTGAAAAGAGAGAGTACAACAAGATATATGCATTGTTTTCAAAAAAAAAAAAATCCCAATAATCATAAATTGCAATTCCCAGGACTTCCCTGGTGGCACAGTGGTTAAGAATCTGCCTGCCAATGCAGGGGACACGGGTTCAAGCCCTAGTCCGGGAAGATCCCACATGCCACGGAGCAACTAAGCCTGTGCAGCACAACTACTGAGCCTACGCTCTGGAGCCCGAGAGCCGCAACTACTGAAGCCCAAGCGTCTAGAGCCCGTGCTCTGCAACAACGGAAGCCACCGCAATGAGAAGCCCGCACACTGCAACGAAGAATAGCCCCTGCTCACCACAACTAGAGAAAGCCCGCATGCAACAATGGAGACCCAACACAGCCAAAAATAAATAAATAAATAAATGTTTTAAAAATAAATAAGTTGCAATTCCCAACAGCACAAATTCTTTAATGCACAATATAAAAATGCCTGTGCTAATCCACCATTATTAGTGGCTTACTTATTTTGAATGAAAAAAATGATAAACATTTGGAATCATCATAAGATCAAATAAAATTTCAAAAAGGAACTTACTGTAGTCCTTTTCAGACTTATCCTGTGATACAATGAAGTCACACCACAAGGCCTAAAATCAAAACAAAATGCTTACCTAGGAAAATTACATCTAAATAATAACCTATTAATTAATGGTATCTAAATAATAGTGTCACCTACATAACGGTCCCTCCTCATCAGCTCAACATATATACCATGGGAACAAAGAAAAATAAGATAAAATTAGACTAATTAATGATAACTATCTTAAGGAAAGATAAACTATGCTTGCAAATAAAAAGAAAAGGGAAAACAAAATCAAGAAACCTACTAGATAGAAGCTTTGCAGCAAAAGTGAATTCAATAGTGGTTCAACCTGTAGTAAACCCTACATGCTATACAAAGCTAAAGATTATCAGAAGAGTTGAAAATTGCCAAGCTATTTTATAATCTCCAGACTTACCTAATTTTATCATTCTTTGACTCACCAGAAAGAATATTTAGAAAAACATTTCTCTTTCTTAAGGACCCATCTTAAAAATATATATACAAACTAGGAAAAGCCGTTAAACTTCAACTGGTATGCCTGACAATCACTTATTGAAATTTTTTAATGGCATTTTTATGTGTGTTTTTAATTGTGGTAAAATATACATAACATAAAATTTACCATCTTAACTATTTTTCAGTGGTATTAAATACATTCACAATGTTACATGAGGGGGAAATTATCAGCAAAAAGAGCACTGGCTTCAACACTCCTGGATGGAAATGCTTTCACACATGCTCTCAAATTTGGGAATAATTCAGTTGACCCTTCCTAATAAACTGTTAGAAGAGTACAACACTCATCAGGAAATAGTTCATGGAAAAAAAAAAAAAAGCAGTGTCAAGGTACGATTTCAGTGTCTACAAATGGGGAACTTCACATGAGTAAAAAGCTTCTAAAAATCTCCTGTCAGTGGCCTAACAATTAATGCGACCAACAAAAATGTTTTCATTTCTCCCCCAACTTGATATTCTAAAAACTTTCAGTAAGAAAAGATGAAACAGTACAGTGAACATCTGTCTCACCTGAATTCTGCCGTACCTGTTTAAGGGCATTTGAGGACATGTGGAATTGCACGGGGCGGGGGTTATTTGAAAATTGCACACATCATGACACTTTACCCCTAATTACTTCATCGTGCATTTCCTAAAACTAAAGATGTACTCCTATATAACCACAAAACCGTCATCCCACCTGAGGAAAAATAATGTAATTTTCTTCTAGCACCTGATGTCCAGTCCATTTTAGCAAGTAATTCACAGGGTAATACCTTGGTGCCATGGTAATATCCTTTCACCCAAGAGTGTTAATATCCATTAACAATTCTTTTCTGAATCCATTATTACATTGGAGGTTACAAAGTGGTGATTTTTTAACTCTACCCTTCTTCCTACATTTATTAGCTGGCATTTGTCCATAAATAAAGGTGTTCCTTCATTAACTTGAGATGAACTGCACGTCCTCCTAGAAAGGCAGGGCAAATGCTTAATTCCTTCCCTTTAATTATCGATTTTCATAATAGAGTTAGGTGTAATAGCCAACTGCAATGATAACAAGTTAGTTTTTTTCTTTCTCTTTCTGATAATCACTAGGAACCAGATTTCTATTTATTGAATACTCTGCAATCAATTATAATCATCATGTGTTACAGTATTCTTTGTACCCTCAATGTCTTAGAAATTTTTATTGAGAATAACAAATTGAATTACTCAAGAACAGTGTTTAAAGACTATCATTATATTGACAAAAGACGGTGTAAAAAAAGTGATGATACAGAAAACAAATGAAATTTTTTAAATGGACACCCAGCTGCTGGGACCATTACACTGTTTTTATTACTTCTGTTAAATTTTAGGACAAAAACTTTTTTAAGTGTTAAGTAGTCAATCAAACGCTAAAATTCAAATCAACTCACCTGTTGAACAGGACTGTCAACTGTAAACGCTTTATAAACAGCCAATGCCTGGCTTTTACTTCCTTTGCTCCAGATAACCATATTTCCAGCCACATAGAGCTCCTCATCGTAATCTACTTCTTCTCCAATTTCACTTACGCCTTTCCTTAACTGCCAGCTCTCCTTAAAAATTAACACATGTAGGACATGTTCAAGCACTTTTTTCCAAAGTATGGAGCAGGATTTATTAATTAAATCAAATAATCATTCAGAGACAAGTCTCCTACTCTCTCTTTGCCTGGGGAGTAAGACTCAATCTAAACCCAATTCTCAGAAGCTTAGTGCCACTGATTAACAAAGTGGGGTGTGTGCATATGCGTATTATATACCTTACAGGAGGTTTTATATTATATTACTATATTATTTGCCCAAAATATAAACAAACAAAAATTATACCATATCTATAGATCCAAAAATGAAATCAACATGCTAGGGAAACTAAAAGGGTATATTAGGTGCATGGGGAAGTGATGGAGAGGCAGCAGGAGGGTGCACATGGGAATCACTGGGGGAGTTTATTCACAGGGTAGATTTCCCTGCTTCACAACTAAATATACATTCACCTTCCTTCCCTTGTCCCACTCATCAAAATAAATGGGAGAGAGAAAGCTTCAGATTTCTAACTACATAGACTTCCTCTCCCTGAGATTTTGGTATCCCAAAAGGAATGAAAGTGGAATAAGGTGGGAAAGACTGATTTTCTGACACACGCTAACATCTCATTCTCCTATTTAAGAACTAGGACTCTATCTCCTTATGTGGCATTTTTTTTGTCCTGAAGAAACATGTAAGTCTTTTTGCAGCAGGGACCATTTCTAACTCTACCATCTAATAATCAAACAACATGAAATCTGGTCCCCCCATACTAAGGGAAGAGAAAGAGGTTTAGAATGGACCATAATCATATTACTTATTATAAAACCATGAGTTATATGTCTAAATAAGCGGTTATGACACCATAATACAATGAAGTCATTATTTTAGTCTTGACTGAAATTACCAAATCTTAACCACTACCCCAGAAGTAGCATTATACTCATTTTTCAGTTGCAGGTAGCCTTAAATTACAAGTAGATCACAACATTCTATGTTTCAAAAATACAATGGGAAACTTAAGGGAACCTTCTGTTTCTCGTGGATCGTAACCTCCTGAAGGGATCCCACCAAGCCAGCAGCACCATCAGAAGACCATAACTCCGACGCTGGCTGCAGCTGGCGAAGCTGAAGGTTCAAAGCATTAGGGTGGTGCTTGCAGTGGTCTCGACCAAAAGGAACAAATTCCTGCAAATCCCCGGCTGCAATCATTGTTGCCCTTTCTTCATAGAAGTTCGACATGGGTTCCAAATATCAACATTATTTCTGTATGAATTCAAACACACTCTGGTCAGCTACTAGAGTTAAAACCAGAATAAAATATCATAAAAGTTTACAGAAGAGTCATTAATCCTTAGATGAGTGTCAATCCTATTACACTGTAGGTGTACAAGTAATTATAACATCAAAGGTCATTCCAGATCTGACTCTCAGGTGATTACAGTTATCGCCACATTTTAGTTGAAGACTGACCAATAGACGGTTACCACTGAAGGAAACCACTGGGTTGAGACAAGCACTTACATCCCACAACAGCTATCCTGTGTTTCCTACTACTATATGCTAGTTTTTCCACACTTCACATATGAAGTATTTAGACAAGTTGTACTTTACAGTCCCTTGACTGCCCGGCTTCTCAACATTTAAGGTCATTTCTGTTCAGCTGTTGGAAACTCATTTGAAAAGCACACCTCAAGGACCACTGGCATATTGGAATGAAACAAACAAACAAACAAAACACACATATTACTTCTAATTCATCACAAGTTGAACTATTCGTTTCAGCTGACTAATCCACAAAAGACCTAATAAACTGTCAAATGTCACCAGTAGTTTTGACACCCCAGTCCACCTAAACATATGACTACAATCAATTCCAATTTGGGGTCCAAACACAGAAAACCAAGGCATGAAGAACTCTGGCCATGGGACAGCCACACTTGCAGCAAATTTATGAGTCCTAGCTTTTAATTAACACAACCTATTACAGTACAGTTTATTACTATAAAGATGTGGCTGAGCTGTGGGTGGAACCATGCCCCTTTACTTCCAAAACATTTCTACATACAGTAGTTGACAGCTAGTAAAATTCACTGTATAATGTGGTATATAAAGTGGATGCCAGTTCTCTAAGAAAACACCTACATTAAAAATGGATTTTGTGGCATCACATTTAAGCTACGATCCTCAAACACAGATCAAAACCAACATTTGACCACAGCACCATAGACAACTTTAAAGGGTTTGAAATGGCACTCACAATTAAAAGTTTAACTAGGGCTTCCCTGGTGGCGCAGTGGTTGAGAGTCCGCCTGCCAATGCAGGGGATACGGGTTCGTGCCCCGGTCTGGGAAGATCCCCCATACCGCGGAGCGGCTAGGCCCATGAGCCATGGCCGCTGAGCCTGCGCGTCCGGAGCCCGTGCTCCGCAACGGGAGAGGCCGCAACAGTGAGAGGCCCACGTACCGCAAAGAAAAAAAAAAAAAACTTTGAGAGAAAATTACAAAAGTATTAATTATGGTTATTTTCATAGTACAATATCTTTTTGTACTAATTAAGGCGACACATTTAATACTTTTGCAATACCCCAAATTTTTGTTTTTACTTATTAGGGGACAACATAAAGAGCCACAGATGAAAGTACTGTATTAAATTGATATATGCTATAAAGCAAGGTATCAGCATTGCTTACTAGGAACAAAAGCTACCCCGCCAGAGGTAACCACACAGTTGCTTCAAAAGTAAACCCAAATGCACAGAGAAAACACCTTGAGTTGAGACTCGGCATAAAGGCAGAGCTTCCCCGGCCTCTTTAGGGTCAGGTGAAACAGTCTAAGAGCCTGGGTCTCAGAACATCGTATCAGAGAGGCAAGGGGCTGAACTAGAAGCTGAGGCCCACACGGGACACCGCGTTTAGCTCAGGAAGGAAGGCGGCGCAGAGTAGAGCAGGAAGGTGCACTCCGTAAAGCCCAGCCCGCAAGCTGGGGCCTCCTTGGCTCTGGCGCCCGCTCAGGGCCCGCCCCGGGCTCCCAGCCCTCCGGGTCACCGCGCGCGGGTAGGCCTCGGGGCGGGTGAGAGGGCTACCGGACAGGCAATGAACCACCAGGCGCTGCGGGCCCGGGCCCATACCTGTGTGACTCGGGACGCGTCAGGCGCGGCGAGCCCCGGCTGCTCCCCGGAGGCGCGGGGGCCGAGGGGGCCCGAGGATGGCGGCGGGGACGGTCACGGTGACTCCTCGGCCGCTGCAGCTTCTCATTCCCTCTCCCTCCCCTATTCCGGAGGAAGACTGGGCAACAGCTGCGAACACGACTGCTAATGACAGGCAGGCGTGCGGGAGAACCACTCAGGCGAGATGTTCAAATGGACGCGTCCATGTTGAATTTCCCGTCCTGCTTCGCGCCGAGGCGGGGCTACGCCGGGAGCGAGCGGCGTTCCCGCGGTCCTAGCGCCTCCGTAGTTGCACGAAGGAAGTGCGAGGAGGAATTTGCTGGGTATTTATTTGTACCTTCAGCCTGTACTGGGATAGGATCTTCCTGGCGTCCAGATCTTCTCCAGGTCATGTCAGTACGAGCCCGAACTGCCTCATAACTATGAATTAGAAGGTTTTCTGGCCAACTTCGCTCTCGCCTCCTGACCCCCAAATTGGAGGTATATGCCTCCGGGCTTGGGGGACGGTGGGGACTCTACTGATTTTCTCTCTTTACCAGTGCACTTTAACCTTTTGGGGGTCCGGACCTTTTGAAAAGTTGATGAAAGGTATAGAGGTCCTCATAAAAACGTTGCGTGTAATAATCTGAGCTTCACAGAGACTTCCCCTAGCAATTCATACATCCAAGTTAAGAACCCCAGCTTTACCCCTCCCTCCCTGTCTGTGGATTCAACCGTACAATATCACACTTGTGGAAACTGTATAACTCTCTTGAGCTCTAATCTCCCATTGCGTGGTGTCGCTATGTTAAAAGGATTGATAGGCGTCCTATTGCCTGAGAAATAAAGTTCAAATTCCTTATCCAGAAATATAAAGTTGCCTGAAACTTTATGTCTTCACTAAAATTATCTCCTTAGGGTCTCCAAACACATCTTGCACTTCGTGGTATCTTGGTTCATTCTCATCTCTTTATTTGAAATGTCAACCTTCAGGGTTTAGCTCAAATGGCCTCTTTTCAGAAGGCTTTACTCCAACAGGAAGGAGCCTGCTGAGGACTGAATATTTGTGTCTCCTCCCCAAATTCCTATGTTGAAACCTAATGGCCTATGTGATGATACTAGGAGGTGGGACCCTTAGGAAGTGCTTAGGTCATGAGGGTGGAGCCCTCATGAAAGGGATTAGTGCCCTTATGAAAGAGCACAGAGCTCCCTGGCCCCTTCCACCAAATGAGGACACAGCAAAAAGACGGCTGTCAATGAACCAGGAAGCACAACCTCAGCAAACATTGAATCTGCTAGCACCATGATCTTGGACTTTCCAGCCTCTAGAACTGTAAAGAATAAATGTTTGTTGTTCATAAGTTTATGGTATAGCAGCTCAAAGGGATCAAGATAGAACTTAGTCTATCTTAGACTTTGAGACCAAAATATCCCCAGACATCCCTGCCCTGAGGGTACACATGAGGTCAAATTAACAATCACATTAACAATGCTCTGCCTTTATCTTTTACCTATTTCCTCCTACAGGGTCCCCCCTCAGCACCACTCCCCCTCTAAGTCCTCTTCCTACCAGTCCTCTTCCTGACCTGGTCTTTCTGGGAGAAACAACATCAGGACATATCCCAGTTGCCTCTCAGAGTCTCTGAGTGCCACCCTCCACCTCTTGCCCCACCTAGGCCACCACCATGGCCTGACCATACGTGGACCCTCCTAGAGAAAGGGACACCATAGGCTGGTTCCACCAGCCCTGTCAGCCCCACTACCAGCCACTTGCCACAGAGGACGAGGCCCTCTGCCCTGGCTTTGCTGTGCCATCAGGCCATTGTCACACTCCCTGGGGCACTGGCTTGGAGGGAATGCCTCCCCATGGGGTGTGCAAGCTGATATAATCCCAAAAGTGTAGGGAGGAAATTTAGATCAAGGCAAATTTTGTTCAAGAGGAGCAAGGCAGGAAGGAGTCAGAGACATAAATTCCCTTTTCTTTTCCCTCTGGTGGACTGTTCTACAGCACGGTTTCTTTGCACAGCCTGCCAGACATCCTCTGTGGCTGAGTGGGCACGCCTGCCAAGCAGTCAGCTGAGTTTTCGGCAGTGGCCAATGCAGTGCTTCTCATCCTTCCCTTCCCTTCGTTCTCTCTATCGTGGGCTAAAGCATCAGCACTCATCAAATTTGCCTCCAGCTCTACGTTTTAGAGAACACAGTCCACAAAATGTGTCCTATGCGGCTTATTGTCCAGTCTGTGAATAGAGTTACTGAAAGGGTTCACACAGCCCTTCCTCCTGGATGTTCCCTTGCCTGCCAATAAATTCTCGAAGATGCCTCTCCGTGGCCTCCGCCTATGATGTTTTCCCAGGCCTGGGGTTCCCGGAAACACAGGACTTTCCATTTTAAAATCAGACATCCCAAGCAAGCTGGGACCACTGGTCACCCTAATTTGCAGTCATAAGAGGCAGGTTTCACATGCATTTGAGCAAAACCTTACCTTCTGGGACCTTGGGTAATGAACCCCGCAGCATATAAAACACAATGTCTTCTCTATTCAAACGTCTGGCTAGCCTGGCTGGCCCAAATATGTCTCACCAGTATTTGTAAAAATCAGTTTCAAGATTAGGGCAATTTACAGCACTGCATTGAACAAAGAGGAAGTCTAAACATCTAGGAAATTAGAGGTTTTATTCGTTAATCAAAGCTCGTCCCATCTTAAAGGGGAATTTACTTTCCCAGTTTTAAATTTTCCCTTTTCAAAGAGACGGTTTACAATATTTTGAGTCCACAATGTAAATGCTACTTTTTCAAATCTCAGTAACCTACTTTGCCCTACAAAAACACAACAATTTTAGAGAGCTGTAATTAGATATTAAATTGAGAGTAGGTGCCATGTGGAGACTCAACTGGATTCAACTCTCTGTTTTACAGAGGCAACTCTGAGGTTAATTTGCTTAGTGCCTTTTGTATTAAGTTCTTGCTTCCCAATTCTGATTTTATCCAGCAATATTTTACTACTTTAAGCCTCTGGATCTCTTGGCTATAAATGCTAAATTAGTAGGCAGCAAGACTTGAAATAGTGACTGTAATGGACTTTTTCATAGCACAGTGAATATGTTGTTATATGATACTGAATGGGGGCATTAGCTATAAATGGCACCAAGCAGTCATTCCCTGTATGGTAATGTAACCAGCAACAACTAAGGAAATACTTTCTAAAATCCCTCCATGATAAAGGTATCCTTTTTTATTTTTATTATTTTATAAATTTATTTATTTATTTATTTTTGGCTGCGATGGGTCTTCGATGCTGTGTGTGGGCTTTCTCTAATTGCGGCGAGTGGGGGCTACTGTTCTTTGAGGTGCACGGGCTTCTAATTGCAGTGGCTTCTCTTGTTGCAGAGCACAGGCTCCAGGCACGTGGGCTTCAGTAGTTGTGGCACACGGGCTCAGTAGTTGTGGTGCACGGGCTTAGTTGCTCCGGGGCATGTGGGATCTTCCTGGACCAGAGCTCGAACCTGTGTCCCCTGCATTAGCAGGCGGATTCTTAACCACTGCACCACTTGGGAAGTCCTGATAAAGGTATTCTTAGCCATTGTGAGACTTTACCAGGTAAGGGTGGGTAGTTGAAGTTGGTAGAGAAAGAGGGACACCATACACTGAGAGAGAATTACAAGGCTTGAATTCTCACTTGACTAGTTAATAAGTTCAGAGGTAACTTTGTATAGTATTTATATTCCCACCGCTGAAAAAAAAGGTGGGGGGGGGGTCTTTCCAATTTCCACAAGTGAATATGTGCTGTACAACATATCTATAGCTTTTTAAGAATTCTGAGAGGTTTGAGATTTTTACCTTCTCTGCCTGCCACAGTTCCATAAATGCTGGTAGAAGCCAGAAAATTGCCAGGTCAAAGATAAAGAATAATTTGTTACTTACAGCAGAGCATCAGCATTTTTGTGCCAGTCCCCTGAGTCCAAATTCCCAGAGTGATGTGAAGGCTGGGTAACATCTACATGCACCCTGGGTTGCATCACAGGAAAGAACAGTGAGCTTAGGCAACCCAAATCTTTAATAATGGGTAGTAAGAATATCTGCCCTTGGCTCCAAGGGAGACACGATCTCCACCTTCTAAGGCTGTGAGCAAACCTGCCCTTTGCTCAAGAAGTAGACACTATCTTTATCTTCCAAGGCTGTTTCCTACACAAAGGAACGAGGGCAGACAGTGCGCCCCAAGTAACAAGCGGAAACATGAAAGACCCATGGAGAACTGTCTCCCAACATGGCAAAGTATAACTTTCATTTTAATGAAACTTTATTATTAACTAGCACCCCTATCCAATATCAAAGTTTCTTCTATACAAGCAAACTAAAAGACACAGGACCCGGGACTTCCCTGGTGGTCCAGTGGGTAAGAGTCCATGCTCCCAGTGCAGAGGGCCCGGGTTTGATCCCTGGTCCAATGCAGAGGGCCCAGGTTCGATCCCTGGTCGGGGAACTAGATCCTGCATGCATGCCGCAATGAAAAAAAAAAAAAGATCCTGCGTGCCACAACTAAGACCTGGTGCAGCCTGAATAATAAATAAATATTAAAAAAAAAAAAAAGACACAGGACCTAATTTCATAAAGGTTGTGTATTTGTCATCT
Organism: Lipotes vexillifer; assembly: GCF_000442215.2. Classification (NCBI taxonomy): domain Eukaryota; kingdom Metazoa; phylum Chordata; class Mammalia; order Artiodactyla; family Lipotidae; genus Lipotes; species Lipotes vexillifer. Next base: position 2,814,637 of record NW_006798273.1, read on the forward strand.
CTTGCTGTGTAACGATATTACCACAAACCCAGTGGCAATGCATATTTATCTCCCAACTCCTATAGTCAAGAATCAGGCATGGCTTAAGTGGCTCCTATGATTAGGGTCTCACCAGACTGTAGCCAACATTTGACATTGAGTCTTGAAAGATACTTAAATCAGTTGGGAGGAGTAAATAGGAAAAGTCATTTTAGGCAAAGAAATCGGCCCAGGAAAAGGCTTGGAGATGACAAAGTTTAAGACTGGTTTGGAAATACCCCAAGAAGTTTAGGAGTAGAGAAAACAAATCCAGGAATGTGTGCAGAAAGAGAACTAGCAAGCCAGGATGCTTATTCAAGAATTATCTATGTCAAAAGGACAAAGAAGCCAACTCTAAGGGGTGCCACTGGCCTAATGGAAAAATTTGAGTATCATAAAAAACAGTGATCTTGGGGAACTTCCCTGGCGGTCCAGTGGTTACTACTCTGCACTTCCACTGCAGGGGGCATGGGTTTGACCCTGGTCGGGGAACTAAGATCCTGCATGTTGTATGGTGTGGCAAAAAAAAAAAAAAAAATGATCTTAATGGATTAAAACACATTAGATATGTAAAAATGTGCATTCATAATGATGCTAAACTAACAAACAAGACCTTGTTGATTAACAATGGAGGTTAGTAGTGCACCAACTTATTTCTCTGAAATTTGATAATTAAAGTGAAAGTATCCAACACTTATTCAGTCCTTCCTCTGTGATCTCTGCATTTCAAGAATAATCAATGAGGGGAAAGGGACAAATTGGGAGATTGGGAATGACATATACACAATACTATACATAAAATAGATAACTGGGAATTCCCTAGCAGTCCAGTGGTTAGGACTCGGTACTTTCACTGCCGAGGGCCCGGGTTCAATCCCAGGTCAGGGAACTAAGATCCAACAAGCCACGTGGCATGGCCAAAAAAAATTATAAATTAATTAATTAATAAAATAAAATAAAATAGATTACTAATCAGGACCTACTGTGTAGCACAGGGAATTCTACCCAATATTCTATGATAACCTATATGGGAAAAGAATCTAAAAAAGAGTGAATGTATGTATATGTATGATTGGTTCACTTTGCTGTGCAGCAGAAACTGACACAACATTGTAAATCAGCTATACTCCAATAAAAATTTTTTTAAAAAAGAATAATCAATGAGCTGGTGAGAGAAAGTTCTTTTTATAGAAGAATCCCAGGTAGTAAAGAGAATTATTGAAAGTATTAGAAGTTCACTGTTCCCAGATAAAGAACTTAAAAGACATGCCAAAATGCAACGTGAGGACTTTTTTTTTTTGGATCTCTTGACCTGAACAAGCCAACTATTAAGTGACATCTTGGACTCAACCAGGGAAATTTGAATATGTACTGAGTATCAGATGATGTGAAAGAATTATTAATTTTGTTAAGTGTGATACCGGTGATTAAGTTCAAAAAAATCCCTATCAGATTGAGATGCAGATTGATTTAAGGGTAACATAATGTGTCTGGGATTTGTTTTAAAGAACTGAAGCCAAAAAAGATGGGGGGGAGGGAATACATGAAACTAGACTGGCAAAACGTTAACAATTGTTGATACTTTGTGATAAGTATGAGAGTTCATTACTGGAAGTGGAATCACTTTTGCCTATGTTTAAAATCTCTCACAGTAAATACTTTAAAAAGAAAATAATAAATAAACAAATGCTACCTTTTCAGAGAGTACTTTTCCAACCACTGTCTTGAAGCTGGTACCCCAAGTTCCCCCCTGTGATCCAGTTTACTCCCTTTAGAAAACTTTTCACAAACTGTAACTCTTCTTTTTAAAAAGTATGTGTTTCTTAACTCTCTCCCTAAAATACAAGCTCCATCCTACTCATGATGGTGGCAAGCACCTACCACTCAGTCACGTGCATAGAGGATGAGCGAATGAATGAATAATGAAGCCAGATATTGGTGAAGGTGGGAGTAACGAGTACTCTCAGGCACTGAGAGTGAGCGTGTAAATGATGGGGAGCATCTCTGGGAGACAGAAAGGAGAGTAAAGATAAGTGGACCAGACTGCTAGACTGCTTTCATCATAGGAGGAAAAATGGAAACAACCAACGAGAGGGGACTTCTAGGTAAAAAAGGCAGATTAAACAGAGTGATCCTTCCCCTAGGGTTAATTAAAAAACGATAAAGGATTTTCTTCTAAGTTATAAACTCAGGAGGATGTGATGCATGGGAAAGGAGACAATAGCTTAAATGTTTCGGAAGCTGTAAAGCAACAGAGTGATAAATTACATAAGTCATTTAAGAAAACTGAATAGTAGGAGTTCCCCAGCGGTCCAGTGGTTAGGACTCCACGCTTCCACTGCTGAAGGCCCGGGTTCAATCCCTGGTCGGGGAACTAAGATCCCAAAAGCCGTGTGGTGTGGCCAAAAAAATAAACAAAAACTGAATAGTAAGCAACAATAGGGGAAAGGTAAGAACCAGGCCAAATTATACCATAAAACCACAAAAGTCTTAGGAATTGGTGGTATCAGGTACCCCTAGTGTGAATAAAGAAATGGCACAGTGTTAAGATGAGGAGGTTGGGTTGAGAGTCCACTTAAAAATGAATCCAGGGCTTCCCTGGTGGTGCAGTAGTTAAGAATCCGCCTGCTGGGAGGACCTTCAAGATGGCAGAGGAGTAAGACGTGGAGATCACCTTCCTCCCCACAATTACATCAAAAATACAACTACGTGTGGAACAACTCCAACAGAACACCTACTGAACGCTAGCGGAAGACCTCAGACTTCCCAGAAGGGTCTTCGTGCTCCAGCCGGGTGTCAGACCTGAGACTCTGGGACGGGAGAGCCGAATTCAGGACATTGGACCATGAGAGACCTCCCAGCCCCATGTAATATCAATGGGTGAGAGCTCTCCCAGAGATCTCCGTCTCAACGCTAAGACCCAGCTCCACTCACTGACCAGAAAGCTCCAGTGCTGGACACCCCATGCCAAACAACTAGCAAGACAGACAGAAACACAACCCCACCCATTAGCAGAGAGGCTGCCTAAAATCATAAGTTCACAGACACCCCAAAACACACCACTGGATGCGGTCCTGCCCACCAGAAAGACAAGATCAAACCCCTCCCACCAGAACACAGGCACCAGTCCCCTCCACCAGGAAGCCTACACAACCCACTGAACCAACCTTACCCACTGGGAGCAGACACCAAAAACAACGGGAACTACGAACCTGCAGCCTGTGAAAAGGAGACCCCAAACACAGTAAGTTAACCAAAATGAGAAGACAGAGAAGTACACAGCAGATGAAGGAGCAAGGTAAAAACACACCAGACCTAACAAATGAAGAGGAAATAGGCAGTCTACCTGAAAAAGAATTCAGAATAATGAGAGTAAAGATGATCCAAAATCTTGGAAAAATAATGAGGAAAACACAAGAAACGTTTAACAAGGACCTAGAAGAACTAAAGAGCAAATAAACAGTGATGAACAACACTATAAATGAAATTAAAAATTCTCTAGAAGGAATCAATAGCAGAATAACTGAGGCAGAAGAACGGATAAGTGACCTGGAAGATAAAATAGTGGAAATAAGTACCACAGAGCAGAATAAAGAAAAAGGAATGAAAAGAAATGAGGACAGTCTCAGAGACCTCTGGGACAACATTAAACGCACCAACATTCGAATTATAGGGGTCCCAGAAGAAGAGAAAAAGAAAGGGACTGAGAAAATATTTGAAGACATTATAGTTGAAAACTTCCCTAATATGGGAAAGGAAATAGTTAATCAAGTCCAGGAAGCACAGAGAGTCCCATACAGGATAAATCCAAGGAGAAACATGCCAAGACACATATTAATCAAACTATCCAAAATTAAATACAAAGAAAATATATTAAAAGCAGCAAGGGAAAAACAACAAATAACATACGAGGGAATGCCCATAAGGTTAACACTTGATCTTTCATCAGAAACTCTGCAAGCCCGAAGGGAGTGGCAGGACATATTTAAAGTGATGAAGGGGGAAAACCTACAACCAAGATTACTCTACCCAGCAAGGATCTCATTCAGATTCAATACAGGAATGAAAATCTTTACAGATAAACAAGAGAATTCAGCACCACAAAACCAGCTTTACAACAAATGCTAAAGGAACTTCTCTAGGCAGGAAACACAAGAGAAGGAAAAGACCTGCAATAACAAACACAAAACAATTAAGAAAATGGGAATAGGAACATACATAACAATAATTACCTTAAAGGTAAATGGATTAAATGCTCCAAACAAAAGACATAGACTGGCTGAATGGATACAAAAACAAGACCCATACATATGCTGTCTACAAGAGACCCACTTCAGACCTAGGGACATATACAGACTGAAAGTGAGGGGATGGAAAAAGATACTCCATGCAAATGGAAATCAAAAGAAAGCTGGAGTAGCAATTCTCATATCAGAAAAAAAATAGACTTTAAAATAAAGACTATTACAAGAGACAAAGAAGGACACTACATAATGATCAAGGGATCAATCCAAGAAGAAGATATAACAATTGTAAATATTTAAGCACCCAACATAGGAGCACCTCAATACATAAGGCAAATGCTAACAGCCATAAAAGGGGAAATGACAGTAACACAATCATAGTAGGGGACTTTAACACCTCGCTTTCACCAATGCACAGATCATCCAAAACAAAATAAATAAGGAAACACAAGCTTTAAATGACACATTAAACAAGAATTTTTTAGACTAGGAAGATCCCACATGGCGCAGAGCAACTAAGCCCATGAGGCACAACTACTGAGCCTACGCTCTAGAGCCTGCAAGCCACAACTACTGAGCCCATGTGCCGCAACTGCTGAAGCCCGGGCGCCTAGAGCCTGAGCTCCGCAACAAGAGAAGCCACCGCAATGAGAAGCCCGCACACCACAACAAAGAGTAGCCGCTGCTCGCGGCAACTAGGGAAAGCCCACGCGCAGCAAGGAAGACCCAACGCAGCCAAAAATAAATAAGTAAATAAATTTATTTTTTAAAAAAAAGAAAGAAAGAAACGGGACTGTCCCAGAAGTTCTTATGTCTCAACTCAATATACAGTCAGATAGTTGATTGTAACTTTTAACTCTTGTCATCCTCATTTACATTAGTTGGCAAACAGCAAAATATTTAAACAACTAAAAATATTTAGTAAAATTAGTTTAACAAGATTTTTTTTTTGGTGACAGAAATGGTGAGTTATTTATTATTTTTTTCTTCCAGTTTTATTGAGATATAATTGACAAACAGCACTGTAAATTTAAGGCGTACAGCATCATGACTTGACTTACACACATCATAAAATGATGACCACAGTAAGTTTAGTGAACATCCCTCATCTCCTACAGATATAAAATTAAAGAAATTGGAAAAAATATCTGTGCGATGAGAACTCTTAGGATTTATTCTCTTGACAAATTTCATTAGATAACATACAGCCGTGTTCATTATATTTATCAGGTTATACATTACATCTCCAGTACTCTTGTTATTTTTGATAACCTTGACAGTTTTGAGCAATGGTGGTGAGGTATTTTGTAGAATATTCCTCAAATGAAATATGTCTGATGTCTTCCTCATGATTAGACTTGGGGTATGGATTTGAAGAGGAAAACTGTAGTGATAAAGTGCCATTTTCATCACATCATATTAAGGGTACATATCAATCACATGAGGGTTGATGCTAGTTTGGTCACGTAGCTAAGGTGATGTTTGTAAGCTTTCTCTAAAGTTACTTTTCCCCCATTTCCATACTGTACTCTTTGGAAGGAAGGCAATATGTGCAGCCCTCATTTAAGGAGTTGTGCAGCCCTCATTTAAGGAGTTGGGCCAATTGATTTGTTTTGTTTTGTTTTGTTTTACAAAGTTGCAAAAGCAATTCAGTGGAGGAAAGATAGTCTCTGGACACTTAGTGCTGGAAGAATTGAATATTCATATGCAAAAAAAAAAGAAAAGAATCTTGATCTCTACCTCATACTATTAACTCAAAATGGGTCAAAGACCTAAATGTAAGACTAAAACTGTGAAACACTTAGAAGAGATAGATGTAAATTTTTGTTACTTTGGATTAGGCAATGATATCTTAGATATGGCACCTGAAGTTCAAGCAACCAAAGAAAAAATGATAAAGTCCAATTGTTAAATTGGAATTTTTAAAAACCTAAGGATTTTGTGCTTCAAAGGATACTATTAAGAAAGTGCAAAGACAATCCATAGAATAGGAGGAAATGTTTGCAAGTCATACATCTGACAACTCTATTATCCAGAATACATAAAGAACTCCTACAACTCAATATAAAAAGACACCCCAGGGCTTCCCTGGTGGCGCAGTGGTTGACAGTCTGCCTGCCGATGCAGGGGACACAAGTTCGTGCCCCGGTCCAGGAAGATCCCACATGCCGCAGAGCGGCTAGGCCCGTGAGCCATGGCTGCTGAGTCTGCGCGTCCGGAGCCTGTGCTCTGCAATGGGAGAGG
>NW_006798273.1:2821178-2832455 GCF_000442215.2 Lipotes vexillifer
AAAAAAAAAAAAAAAAAAAGACATCCCAATTAAAAAATGGGTACAAGCACATGAAAACACTAATTCAAAAAAATATCTGCATCCCTATGTTCATTGCAGCATTACTTACAATAGCCAAGATACAGAAACAACCTAGGTGTCCATCAATGGATGACTGAATAAAGAAGATGTGGTCTACATATACAGTGGAATACTACTCAGCCCTAAAAACAGAATGAACTCTTGCTATTTGCAACAACATGGATGGACCTTGAAGCTATTATGCTAAGTGAAATTATTCAGACAAAGACAAACTCTATGAGTTCACTTATATGTGGAATGTGAAAAACAAACAAACATACAAACAAAATAAAACAAAAGTAGATACAGAGATCAGGTTAGTGGTTACCAGAGAAGAAGGGGTTTGGGAGTGAGCCAAATGGGTGAAGAGGCTCAATTGTATGGTGATGGATTGTAATTAGATTTGTGTTGGTGATCACTTTGTAGTATATACAGACGTGGAATTATAATTCTGTACACCTGAAACTTACATAATAAAAAAAAATGGGCAAAGGATTTGAATAGACATTTCTCCAAAGAAAATAAGCAAATGGACACAAGACACATGAAAAGATAATCAACATCATTAGTCATTAGGGAAATGCAAACCAAAACCACAATGAGGGACTTCCCTGGTGGTGCAGTGGTTAAGAATCCGCCTGCCAATTCAGGGGACACGTGTTCGAGCTCTGGTTTGGGAAGATCCCACATGCCGTGGAGCAACTAAGCCCGCGCGCCACAACTACTGAGCCTGCGCTCTGGAGCCCGCGAGCCACAACTACTGAGCCCACGTGCCACAACTACTGAAGCCCACACATCTAGAGCCTGTGCTCCGCAACAAGAGAAGTCACTGCAATGAGAAGCCCGTGCACTACAATGAAGAGTAGCCCCCGCTCACCGCAACTAGAGAAAGCCCGCGCGCAGCAATGAAGACCGAAAGCAGCAAAAAATAAAAAATTTTAAAAACCCACTTTGAGACAATACTTCACAGCCACTAAAATGGCTGTAATCTAAAAGATGTATAGTAACAAATGTTGATGATGAGGATGTGGAAATATTGGAACCCTCCTGTGCTACTTGTGAGAATGCAAAATGGTGCAGCCACTTGGTAAAACAGTTTGACAGACCCTCAAAACAATTAAACCTAGAGTTGCCATACTACCCAGTAATTCTACTCCTAGGTATATACCCAAGAGAACTGAAAACATATGTTAACACAAACACTTTTACATGACTGTTCGTGGCAACGTTATTCATAATGGCCAAGAAGTGGAAACAACCCAAATGCCCATCACCTGGTGAACGGATAAACAAAATGTGGTATGTGCATACAATGGAATATTAGTCAACCATCAAAGGGAATGAAGCACTGATACATGCTACAACATGGATGAACCTTGAAAGTATTACGCCTAATGAAAGAAGCCAGTCAGAAAAGGCCACGCTGTATAACTGCATTTATATGAAATGTGTGGGATAGGCAAATCCATAGAGACAGAGAGTAGATTAGTGGTTGCCAGGGGCTAGAGGTTGGGATAGAAGTAGAGGTGGGGAAAACAGAAAGTGACTGCTAGTAGGTACAGGGTTTCTTTTTGGGGTGATGAAAATGCTTTAAAATTAGATAGTGGTGTTTCTTGCACAAGTGTGTGATTCACTTGTGCAGTAAAAACTGCTGAATTGTATACTTAAAAATGGAGTTTCATGCTATGTTTTATGCATAGTCTTATGCTATATTTTATGCAATATGAAATATATCTGAATAAAGTGTTTTTTTTAAGTTCTTAGATAAGACACCAAAAGTACAATCCAAAAGAGGAAAAAAAATAGTGAATTGGACTTTATCAAAACTAACACTTTTTATTCTGCTAAAAACACCACTAAGAAAAAAAAAGAAAAGTCACAGACTGGGAGAAAATATTACAAATCACATTACTGACAAAAGGGTTTTATTCAGAGTATATAAAGAATTCTCAACACCCAACTAAAGAAAACAAACAACCTTGTTCCTTAAAAAAAACCTCTTGTCATATTTAAATGAGACGGTCACAATCACGGTTATAGACTGATTTATCCAATTATTACCCAGTCAAAAGAACAGATTCTAATTGAAACTATGCAAAAAATTTTTATGATTATGAAAAAAGAGAACTCGGTAAGACACTTTGTATAATATTTAACCAATGTTACCATTGTTCTGAGTGGTTTGGTAGATAAGAGTAATCAATATGTATCACTAATCATAACAGAATCATTATTATGTTTTCCTTTACTTATTAACTTATAATCTATAATACAGTCTTCTATGGGATTGCTTTTTCTGAATTCTGAGGGGTCAGCTGGTACAAGATAACTATTTTTGAACTGTCTCATTACAGTTTGAACAAGTTTAGCAGTAAAACTGATGGCTAGAGATAAAGAAAAGAAACCTCTTTGATATGCTCATCAGAAATAGAATATTATCCATAATTAAATCAAAGTAGGTTTGTATGGCTCCTGAATTAAGCAGTGCACTTTCATGCATTTGTCTGCTTCTGGACTAAAGTGTCTGCAATCCTACCTCAGTCCTTAAGCACAGGTTGACAGCAGTTGGCAATGTCAGTTTATTCTGGAAAGCCTGGATCTATGGTACAGTCCTCAACGGCGGCTCATCTGATGTTTCTTCTAGAAGACCAATTACTCTCAGGCAAGCTAGGACCCTTAAGAGGAGGTAATAGTTGGATTAACTCCAGCTATTTTGTTATGTGCCCTTTGTTGCATGTAGTACTTGTCCAGGCAGATTGCGGCTAGTTAGGGGCATAACTTTTCAGACTTAATCGCATTTTATTGTTGCACATGGAGCTCTCCCTCACATCTTGAACTGATTCATATTAATATTTGGGGGACCTCCCTAATTTTATGGAGGAGAAAAGAGAGAGAGCCATGTTCTCCAAACTCTAGATTTCTCAGAAGGATCAGAAACTCGAAAAAAATCCAGAAACAATCATTCCCTGACCATCACATACTCCAGTTCCTTCATTCAGTTATCCAAACCAAGTAAAACCCTCTTAAAAGTGTCGACCCATTTGTTATCAATATATAAAACCAGTTTAAAATGTTTCCATCAGTCTTTGTATACATTTTCTCCCCTTACCAAAGGAATCAGAAAGATCTGTGTACCTGCACTAGATTTTGCTAGATGAAACATATAATAATAAGCTTTTATGATCTATCTGTCCCCCCAGATTGAGAGACAGAAGGACACAGAAAAAGCTATAGACAAACAAGCGATTGTAAAAGATGAGTTACTGTATCTTGCTTTTGTGAGGAAGAGAGAAGGCTTTTTTTCCCTCTCTAAATTTTCACACATACAAAAGAACTACAAGCTTAGGTTTTACAACTTCAGCTATTGGTCAAAAGGAAATACAGGACTCAAAAACTCACCAGCCCAGCAGTTCCAGCAAACACACACACACACACACACACACACACACACACACACACACACACACACACACACCACAATATTTTTCAAAGAACTGCACCTCTAGAGGCAAGCAAACAAGCCAAACAGCAGAGAATGCCAGGAGCTAACAGAGTACCCAATACGAAGAGACAATTAAAAATTATTATCTATCAGATTTTCCATTATCAACCACCTGGCAGATCACCAGATAGTCAGCCATTACCAAGAAACTTCGAGAACCAGACCTCTGTAATTTCAGTAAGCTGCTAATGGAATGGAATCTCATATTCACCATCTCCACTCCCCCACCAAACTATAAGAACTGGAAACATCTTATTTCCAGAATGGTTTGGGGAAGAAAAGTGGAGTTCTTTATATGTTCCATCTTAACTCCCCTAGAACTACAAAGGCAAAACATTTAAAGGATATATATTTTTTAAATTTATTTTTATTTTTGGCTGCACTGGGTCTTCGTTGCTGCGCGCGGGCTTTCTCTAGCTGCGGCGAGCAGGGGCTACTCTTCGTTGGGGTGCGTGGGCTTCTCATTGCGGTGGCTTCTCTTGTTGCGAAGCACAGGCTCTAGGCGCGTGGGCTTCAGTAGTTGTGGCACGTGGGCTCAGTAGTTGTGGTGCACAGGCTCAGTAGTTGTGGCGCACGGGCTTAGTTGCTCCGCGGCATGTGGGATCCTCCTGGACCAGGGCTCAAACCCGTGTCCCCTGCATTGGCAGGCAGATTCTCAACCACTGCTTCACCAGGGAAGTCCCTAAAACATTTATACTATTAGTATTTTTGTTTCAGAAGCTAAATGGAGTTGCTTGCAAGCATTAGTTCAGTTTCACATTAAATTACAAAATCTAGATCTCTGTGCTTCTGGTATGTTCTTTAGCAGCTGAATAGAGATTCCTACATCCACCATCTCAATCTCCCCCAGTCTTCAGGTGTTGGACACACATTTCCAGTAGAGTTTTACGCTGATTCGAGACTCTGCTAAGCACCATCTCAGTGCCTCGGGGAACTCTGTCTAGATATTTGCACATCCCAGATGTTTGGCATGGTGAAGGGTATCCAAAAGCTGCAAGGGCTAGACACTGGTCCTTCCAGTTTGTCATTCACCCCTCCAAACACAGTCTCTTACATGCTCCAATACTAGCACTGTTGACCCTTAAACAACACAGGTTTGAACTTCGAGGGTCCACTTACACTCAGATTTTTCTCAGTAAATATGGTACCTGTATGTAAGTATGTATTTCTTTTTCACAATATCTATTTATGTTAGATGTCTAATTTAGTCGTATGTATAGCACCTACAGTGTTTTGTATCATATAAGACTGTTTAATATTGATGTGGGTATTGACAGACAGACAATGCAGCCTGTAAACATTTGATGTAAACCTACAGTGAATACAGTACAGTACTGGAAATGTATTTTCTCTTCCCTAAGACTTTCTTAATAACAGGTTTTCTTTTGCTCATTTTATTATAGTATATAATATAGTATTTAATATATATAACATCCAAATTATGTGGTAATCGACTGTTTATGTTATTGGTGAGGCTTCCAATCAACAGTAGGCTGTTAGTAGTTAAGTTTGGGGGGAGTCAAAAGTTATATGTGGATTTTCAACTGAGTGGGGTGGTCGGTGCCCTTAATCCCCGAGTTGTTCGGGGGTCACCTTATACTTCCCATACGTTGCTGACCGTGGCGATTTGAGCATTTTAAACACACAATCTGAATCCCCCCTTCCCACGCACATACACACACCCACTGCAAATACATGAGCTGGATAATTTTCAATCCACTGTTCAGCACATGGAGTGAGGTGTTTTACATGTTCCATAATCATCTGCCAACAAATTCAAGAAGTGGGCACCCAGCCTCTAGTATGTAGTTCAGTGTGCTGGCTGAATGCAGTGTCCACCAGAGCTCTCTCAGCCCCATCACAGCTTACAAGTGCCAGACAATGGAACTTCCAGTGTGTTTTTTAGCATGATGAAAACATACACCATCTCATTATTATAAAGTTGTAACACTTAGATATTTGAGCTTCTCTTACTTTTTCCAGGACACCTAATGGTTTCTCTAACATGGACAATGTCACTTTTCCCTGACAAACTACAAAAGCCCAACAGCTGTCCTTGTATCCATGGAGGGGCATCTTTAATCAGCACCATCCTTTTTCTGAGCCTGACTATTTTACTTCCAGTAAGTTGCTTTTTTTTGCCTATGGAACGGATTTTCATGCTAAAGTGTCCCCAGAACTACAAAAGGAAACACTTTTATTCCACCATCATGTTCACTGTGCTGAATGGAAATTTTACTTGGACCATTTTGTAATGACTGTGGAAGCCATTGTGCTGGGAGGGCCTGGAATTAGTCTGAGCTAATTTGCTAAAGTTCCTGCATGGCCCTGGCTCCTGGTCAGGGCACAAAGCATACTGATTAGTAATGTTGCTTTGTGGGTTCGAGGAGGTTCAGGGGGATTTGTCCCAGCTCGTCAGTGCTGTTTATTGAAAACAGTGAGATACAAGGACCTACTGTACAGCATAAGGAACTATACTCAATATCCTGTGATGACCTATAATGGAGAAGAATCTGAAAAAGAATTTAAAAAAAATATATATATATATATACACACACATATATATGTATAACTCAATCACTTTGCTGTATACTTGAAAACTATTTAATAATTATTAAAATTATTTAATAATTATTTAATAATTTGTAAATTATACTTCATTAAAAATAAATTTAAAAAATAAAACGAAACAAAGCAAACTAAACAAAAACCAGTGAGACAGAGGATTTGTATGTAGTCTCAGTGAGACCCCCTAGAGGGCTCTGCTATTGAAGCTGGTTATGCCTCAGGAATATGCCTAGGTGACCCATGAAACATAAAAATCTCCAGCTACGCCCTTATTTTGGGCTCCCTGGTTCTGAGGTATTCCAGGTGATTCCTGATCCAGGATAGGAAGTGCATCCAGCCACATGTCTTACAGAAGGGTGGACAAAGGATCCTGTACCTAGCCTCTCTTGGGCCCTTACAATGAAACAACCACTAAGTGTGATCATATTAACTTTACTGCTGTTGCTATATTGTATCCTCTTCCCGTTTCAAACTGTAGAATTTGGATCCGGTGAGTCTTCATTAGCAGCGGATTCCTGTTTACCTGCCAATTAGTTATACAAATACAGCTGTTCACTTGTATTCAATTCAATATTCCTAATGGATTACCTTACCTGCAGCATGGTCCCCCAAGAGCTATACACCTGTACTCCGAGCATCTTGTTCAGCACACTGAATGGAGAGTCTTCTGTGCACCACCTACAAGGAACTACAAGAAGCTTGTGCTTCCCTTAAGATTTGGGGTGCTCTGAGTTGACTCTCTTACAGGGCACCATCCCAGTTCCCCAGCAAATTTCAAGAACTTGGTACTTACATGGATTTCCAACACATTGCTCAGCACACAACATGGGGGACAAGAGGTCAAGAGACTTGGACTCTGTGGTGTTGGAATGTCATTTATACAGGACTGAAACCACCAAGAATTATGACAGGGATTTTGTGAAAGGAGTGACAGTGATGCAAGTACTGAAATCTTCAAGGAATGAGAGGGAGGGACCAAGGGGTCTGTAGTGACCGCAGCAAGCAGGTCTGATGATATGAGATTCAAAGTTGGAGACTCCTGGAGAGAGTGACAGAGAACGATCTTTCAGGCAGCAAGGAGAACACCACCTCCGGGTGCAGGGGAAGGAGGGAATGTGAGTGCAGGAGGCATGGTTCAGCAAAGGGAAACCAGGGTGCTGCGGTGGGAGGACCATGGAATGGCTGCTGGGCGGGTGAGAACCAAAGTGGTCCTTGACTGGCATTTGGCCCATGAGATAGTAGCTCCCTGATGGAGGTGCTGTGCTTTGGCTCAGTGACACATTCCAGGGGTTGGTCTTACACCTGGAATTGAGCACATGCTGTCAATTTCTGTGGAATCATAAATGAATGAATGGCTCTCTGGCACTGAAACCAGGATGGGATTGTTTCTTGGCAATCTGTCATTCATAGAATACCGTGAGGCTAAGCCCGATCCCTAAATTTTAGGCAATCTGCACTATGTTAAAATGGATGGGAGGAGGCCAGCTCTGAATTGGGGGTCCATGTGCTGGACTGGATGCAGGAGTGGGAAGTCAATTATAGGCCCCAGCTGGAGACAAGGCTGAAAGGGGCAAGGGGAATGTGTATATGGGTGGGTAGGACAACAAAGGGAGAGGATATGGGTTTAGAATAGGGTCATTGATCCAGCAATCCCACTCTTGGGCATATATCCAGACAAAACTGTAATTCATAATGATACATGCAGCCCTACGTTCATAGCAACACTATTTACAATAGCCAAGACACAGAAACAACCTAAATGTCCATTGACAGATGAACGGATAAAGAAGATGTGGTATATATACAATGGAATATTACCCAGCCATTTAAAAGAATGAAATAATGCCATTTGCAGGAACAAGGATGAATCTAGAGATTATCATACTAAGCGAAGTAAGTCAGAAAGAGAAGGACAAATACCATATCACTTATATGTGAAATCTAACATATGACACAAATGAACATATCTATGAAACATAGAGAACAGACTTGTGGTTGCTGACGGGGGGTGGGGAGTGGGAGAGGGTAGGATTGGGAGTTTGGGATTAACAGATGCAAACTATTATATATAGGATGGATAAACAACAAGGTCCTACTGTAGAGCACAGGGAACTATATTCAATATCCTGTGATAAACCATAATGGAAAAGAATATATATATATATGTATGTATAACTGAGCCACTTTGCTGTACAGCAGAAATGAACACAACATTGTAAATCAACTATGTTTTAATAAAATTTAAAAAATAGGGCCATTGAGAACTAACTCTTTACATCTTTCATGTGTAGTCTGGCATGCTCCTCTGGGGACTTCAGTTGTTAGTCTTAAATCCCGTCACTGATATGTTGAACATGCTTGAGGCATGAATTGTGATCACAATATCACTTGATTTGGGACACAGCCCTTCTACACTTGAGTCGGTGGGGGTCGACTTTCCCAGCCCCTGGATGAACACTGCTATAGCCCCTTGACTTTCCCTCTTTTTCTTACATAATAGAAGTAGGGGCTCCCCCTTGTAACATGTGGAGTCTTAGCAGATACAGGAGACAGTGTGGGCACCGAAGTATGGGTCCTGGGTTGGCGTCGCCCTGCTAAAGTTGCACAAATGTAGGCTTTTGGGGCAGACATCCCGTAAGGATGGAAACAGTTGTGTAATATGGGGTCTGATTTTTCTTTTAAACTCACATTTCCTGTCACATATTTTGATGACTTGAATAATTAGGACGTTAACTTGCAATAACATTTAGATGCATGGCAAGTATAAAAAATTAATACAATAGAGTTGATATCCCATATTTTAGCTAAGCTTTGCTCTTCGTGAAAGTTTTAAAAGGATGCTGCAAATCCTTTGACCCTTCCATCATCAGGAGGTGGGAGCTACGGCTCTTCCCCATGAGAGTGGGGTTGTGACTGCGTCCACCAAGAGTCCGGTGTAGTGGAGTGGGGTGACCTCTGGGCTACGTCATGAAAGGCCATGCAGCTTCTACCTTGTTTACTGGAATGAATGTTCACTCTTAGAGCCCTGAGCCTCCACGTAAGACTTCCAGCTACACCAAGGCCACCATGGAGAAGCCTTGTTTAGGTGCTCTGGTCTGCAGCCCTGGTCTTTTGAGTCATCCCAGTGTAAGCGCTAGCTATGTGAGGAAACAGGCCTTTAGATCAGGGGTTGGTCAACTTCTGTAAAGGGCCAGATGGTGTGGCTTCGTGGGCCCTCTGATCTCTGTCACAAGTACTCAACTCTGCTATTACAGCACAGAAGCAGCCATAGACAGCACACAGTGAACGGCTGTGTTCCAATAATGCTTATTTGCAAACACAGACGATAGGCCCACACGCTATAGTTTGCTGACCCCTGTTTCCGATCATTCTAGTCCCCAGTGATTGAGCCTAACATCCCAGCAGAGATGGAAGAGGAAAGACAAACCATCTTCCTTGTGCCCCATCTAAATCTCCGACCCACAGAATCTGTGAATCTAGTACAGTGGCTGCTGTTTACCCCCACTGCGTTTGGGGTTGTATATCACACAGGAATAAATAATTAGACAGTTTTATACTAGGGGGGCCTCAACAGGAACGCGAGACTTAGCAAAGACCTGAAGGAGAAGAATTAACCAAGAGGGGGTGAGTCTGGGGGAAGAGCATTCCAGGCAGAGGGTACAGTCGATGCAAAACCGCACGGTGGAAGAGAGCCTGATGTATATAAGCAGCAGCAAGGACCTGCAGGAGAACAAGGGCTCAGCTGAGACGGCCTGGCGACCTTGCACATCTCCACATAGGCGTGCAGGCGATCCTTGACTGCAGTCTTACCCAGGTCTTGGGGGAATGTCCCGTGATTCTTCCTGCGGCAGGGGAAGGTGAGCCTGGTGAGCAGCTGTTGCAGGCAGTTTCATATCTCTCTCTCTCAAGGCATGCCTGTTTCTCTTCCTTCTCCAGACTTTGAGTTGAGCAAGGCATTTCCACACCTTCCCCTCCATGCCTCTCCCTGCCCCCAAGGACACAGCAGCAGCCACCTGTGACAGTCTATGAAACTGCTCAGCTGTACTTTAGAGTTGGCTGCTCAGCAGCAAAGCCACCCACTCCTCATGGTCTGTTCATCTGGCCCCTCGGGCTTGGTGTCATCCTATGGGACTAGGGACGCCAGGTGCTGACATCGTGCTGACTGCTTTTGCTGTCAGTGCAAGTGATAACCCATTTAAATCCATGTGGGCTGGTTGCCTCCTTACAGCCAAATCTAGCCCAAGTGACCAGCCTAGGGGTCAGGGACTGCTGGACCACAAAGCAGCATAAATGGAGGTGGAGTATGGAGATGAGGTCAGAGAAGAAAAGGGACCAAGTCATGTAGGACCTTAAAGCCCACAAGGCAGGACTGTGGCTCTTATGCAGAGAGAAAGCGGGAACCACTGTCCAGTTTTGAGCAGAGGAATGGCTCATGTTGTCAAAGGATCGCATTAAAACACATAAATTCTAAAAGTGTTTCCTTAAAGTATATACATACATATATATGTAAGTTATTGTTGCGATTATTAGTAAAAGTGGCTGACATTTCTTTCACGCTTAACTTTCTCTGCCTCTGCCTTCCTGGCTCCTCCACACTTTGTCGTTTGGGGGCTGCCTCTTTCCACTCACGCTCTGCCCTTTTTCATTGACGTTCGTCTCCCTCCGTGAGCATCACCCCTCTTGGACTCGGGGGCACAGCGACGAGTCCTTCCCCAGGAGGCGGTGAGCTCCTCGACGCCGAGGCTGGTCTCACCCCTTTGGCCGGGTTACCCAGGGGGCGCTCGGCCGGGAGCGGATGCGTGTGGCGCTCAGCAGGGAGCGCCGCCACGCTGGCCTTGGCCTCTGGGAGCGTTGCTGTCTGGGTTTTGAGTCCGCAGGGCCGAGACTGCGGGACTACCGCAGTCCGCAAGCTGCAGGCGCCTAGCCTTACGTCTGCGGGGGCGGCCTCCGCTCCTCCCGCCCAACCCAATCTCCTCCCTCTGTCCCTCCCACCTGCACGTGTTGGACGTCGAGACGGCCCAGAGCCAGGGCCCCTTTCTCCTCCCCACCTCCGGCCGCCCCTCCCCTTTATGGTCCCCACCTCCCTGCCCTCTCTTCAGCCCCCGCGCCCCCATCCCGGTCTGCCCAGGCTCGACCCGAGGCCCGCC
>NW_006798273.1:2832620-2833391 GCF_000442215.2 Lipotes vexillifer
CTGGCTCCCGGGGCCGCCGGGACTGGGCTGCTTCGCGGGCGCGCTTGGCCGGCGACGCGGCAGGTTCTGGACGTCCATCTGTCCGTCGGTCCGCAGAGAATTTCCAGTTCCGCGGCCCCGGGATGGGGCGGGCCCTGCTGCCGCTCCTGCCGTGGCTCTTCCTCCCCGCGCTGTGGAGGGGAGGTGAGTGCAAGGGGCCGGGGGCCGGGGGCCGGGCGCGGGGGGCCGGGAGCTCGCAGACTCGGGCGCACCCAGCAGCTGGCAAGTTTGCAGACACCTCCCCGCGCCCCAGCGGTGCCGGGTGCTGAGGCGCAGGGGCTCCCACCCACGCACCGTCCCGGCACCCAGGCTGGGTCGTGGGCGCGCGTCCCAGTGGAGCCGGGGAGGGGTGGGCACCGAGGGCTCCCCTTAACCTCCAAGAGGGAAACAGAGCTCGGCCGGGCGCGCTGCAAGTCCTGAAATTTTCGGCAGAGGGGAATGCGCCGAAAACTTTTCCCTGGACATGGTTG
Source organism: Lipotes vexillifer (assembly GCF_000442215.2). Classification (NCBI taxonomy): domain Eukaryota; kingdom Metazoa; phylum Chordata; class Mammalia; order Artiodactyla; family Lipotidae; genus Lipotes; species Lipotes vexillifer. The sequence continues at coordinate 2,833,130 of NW_006798273.1, forward strand.
CGTGGTTGGACCCTGGCTCTGGCGGGAGTTGTGGGAGCCGCAGACCCCATCATCCCCCGAGGGACCGGAGACCAGCAGGCTGCGGGAGCTGGGGTCGCAGTCCCGGTGCTAAGATCCACCAAGGCCAGAGTGCGACCGGAAGGGACTGTCGTCCGGCTGCTCCCCCGCCCCCGGGCCCTCATGGGCAACATTAGCGGGGACACCCTGGGAGCGTGGGGACCCCGGAAAAAGGGGAAGCATTCTTTTCACCCCTGTTACTGCT
>NW_006798273.1:2833401-2834621 GCF_000442215.2 Lipotes vexillifer
TGCTTGGTCAGCGTCTAGGTTTATCTCGACTCTGCCAGGCATTCCAGTATAAATACTCTTACCCATCCAGTACTGGATGGGTAAGTGGTGGCAAGGGAGGGCAGGTACCATTCTGCATCAGCAGCTTGTTTGGAGGGTAAGTGATTAACAGGTTAGCAGTTTAATCGCTGATGCATTGCTTAAGGAAGCTGGAAGAAATTTAACCAGGCTTTATATTGAATAAACACATCTCAGGCATTTTTCCTTAACTAAAAGGTTTAGCTTTCACCTATTATAGTCAAAGATGTTTTTTAAGAGTACCTGGGAAGTTCAATTTACAGTTAAACAATTTACTTCAGATTTTTTCCCTGTGAAGTTTTCATTGGAAAGCTCAGTTGCTCAAATAAGAAATTCTTAAGCAGTGCACACATTAAATTACATATACAATTTATAATTTGGGGCAACATAGCAATCTGAAACATAAACCAAGCAAAGAATTAAAGCAATTCTGTTCTTTACCCCCAGCCCTCCACTAAACCCTCAAAAATTCCTCAGCATTTCTGCCAGATCCATTTTTCATAATCTGCTGCAAATCTGTTATATTTTGCTACTAGGGAAGGCTGGCCATTAACAGTAGTCTTGGACATAGTGAATGTGGTGAAAATTATGGGAAAAGTAATAGAAATAGTAGTTTTGGTGGAAGACATTTTTTAAATGTTTTTCTAATTTTTTTAAAAAGCTGTAATAAAGAAACTTTTGTAGCCAATAATCAGTTTAGGCAGATAATCCTAAAAGGTCTGTTAAAATCCACCCAGCGGGAAGAATGACAAGTTTCTCCAGTGTTTCTTTCCCTTCCTTTTGCTTTTCATCTTGAATTTATCTGTGAGATGTCTGGCAGTGTTACATTTTACTTTGTGAAAAGCTGGAAGAATGGGATTCTCACTGGCCAAATTAGAGCAGAAGTAAGAGTGCTGTAGGAAGAGATTAAAAATGGATATTGGACCCCTTGTCTAGTTTTACGATTTTCATATTGCATGTTGTGGTTTCAAGTGGTTTGCTCACCAGGCAGCAGAGGGGAGAGAGGGACAGGGTGTGAATGTGTGTTTAGACTCTACACTGTAAAGGAATGGATAATTACAATTTACGCATCACTTTAACCCTGGAATCCTCCCTACCGCTCACCCCCACCCCATACACACAAACACCCTCCCACAAAGACAAACACACACAGAACTGAAACT
>NW_006798273.1:2834638-2836165 GCF_000442215.2 Lipotes vexillifer
CTGAACCAGGGGCATTTCTGGGCTCACCAGTCTTTCCTTGCTGTTCCGTCTCTGATGGGGGTGCCAGTGAGCAACAAATCAGGCAAAGGGTAGCTCTAGAGGGCCCAGGAGAAGCTAGAGGACAAGAAATACAGAAGTGGATAAAAGCGAAGGCATTGCAAGGACCTAGCCGTTGATGAGGCTGTGCTTGCCCCTAAACTCAGCCCTTAGAACTAATTGGGCTTTTAAAACTCTTCAATGTTAGCATTTCTCTCCCAAACCGAAGCTGTCACCACATTACAATATATTGTCAACATTTTCCCAGAAAGGACTTTAAGATGTCTAGCTGCTTATGGGCTTTGTATCAATGGACTCAAATGCTTTGTGGAAGTAAGCAGGGCACGTTTCAAAAATAAGTAATTTTTCAAAACTTATTCTGATCCACTTCCTTAAAGTTAGGGTTAGGGTTTTTCAAATTGAGAATAATTATTTTTTGTCTTATTTTTAGAAATAATTTCCAGGTTATTCTAGGAGCAGGGCCAGTGGGTTGCCAATCAGAGCTGGTTACGAACAGGTTGCATCTTTAGGTGCTGGTGAATTGGGAACATGCCGCCAGGTAGAGAGGCTGAGGCCGGACCTTGGTTTAAATGGGTTCCCCAGCCTGGAAATGAACACATGCAGACCCTCCGATTCCCACATAATGGCCAGACTGAGACTTTGAAGATGAATCGGGCTGGCTTGTCCCCTTGTCTGACATCCTCCAGTGGCCTCCCTTCGTTAGGAGAGTTGGCAAGGACTCAGGGGACTCCCTCTCCCTTTTTGACTCATTTCCAGTTACTCCCCCCTTGTGGCTGGAGCGGCACGTCTCTCCAGCGCTTTTGCTGTGGATGTCCCCTTTGGCTGGAATCTTTTCCCCAAGATCTCTGCACACTGGCTGTTTCTAGTCGTTTGGGTCTCAGCTCGGATGTTCTCCCAGAGAGGGCTTCCCTCACTGCCACTGCTGCCAAAGTTATACACACACACTCCATGAAATAACACTACTGCCACCTGATGGGTTCCTCTTTACTTTCCGAGCATGATGCTCATTTCAGGTGCTCAGCATCTGCAGATGGTATCAAAGACCCAGGCCTCTGCAGGTCTCACCGTGTGTTCCTCCTGCTTCTCTCTTCCTACTGGCTTTTCCAGAAACAAGTGCTGCAGCTCCCATGACCTTGTGCTTGGGGCTTGGTTGCTAGAAAACAATCTTTCGTTTCACTGTGACGCCAAAGTGATTTCCTTACTAGAAATGTTAGGGTAGATTTTTGGACTATATTAAGGCCAATAGAGCAAGGTTAACGTATTTTATAGTCTCTTAACGATCCCAACTTTAAAAATAAGTCAAAAGCCAATTTTTCATGTTAAAGGCACAGTTTTAACAGCTCCTTGCCCAGGGCGAATTGCCCGATTCCCAGGTCATTGGGGCCCCGAGTGCCTTGACTCTGGCCTGTTGTTACTAGTTTAATCTTAAACCAAAGCACATGGCTCTGGTTGGGATGCATCTCAGCAGGA
>NW_006798273.1:2836206-2845913 GCF_000442215.2 Lipotes vexillifer
GAAGTTAATCATTATAAAACCTGAAAAAAGCGGGTTCACTTTGTGTGCTTCTAGGGCTTGGAATGAAAATTAACGGGGGCTGCAGCTCGCGGGCTGAGTGGCCAGCGGGCTGGGCTTCCTGTCCTGCCTAGCTGGCCTCTGGGGAGCCCTGGGGCAGTGACTAACTCTCAGGACCTCAGTTTCCTCACTGGTCCTGTGGGACTCTTTGTTATTTATGGAAGGATGAATGAGCCAGTGTCACATGGTAAATGCTTCAAAACTGGTAGCCGTTATTACCCATGCTTCCTCTCCCTTCTCAACCCAAATTTTGCGGTAATTGTTTTCCTTAAACAAAAGGTATTGGGGGAAAAGTTTCTTCTTTTCTCACTGAAATATGTCGTAAATTGCAACTTGAAATACGAGGGCGGACCTGAGGGCCATTCTCCACTGTTCAGAGCGCTCTGGTGGAGGGGCTGTGGGTGTCCATCCCAGAACGCTGAAGTCCTTGCTCTGTGGGACTGTTTTCTAGTAGTTCTGCTAGCAAAACCCACGCTTGTCGCCTCAGATGAGGCAGGGCCTGTCCTGACCACTGCCCTCTTCACCCCCCCCATCACCCTCACTTGTTGAATTCAGGCTTAACTTAGTCCAGGAATCGCTTCCTGTCATGTGCCTCTCAGGAAGGTATAAAAATGAAGTCCAATTCCTGCTCAGCTTTTCTCACATCACTCTGCTCTAAAGTGGGTGTGGTTTTGTTTTGGTTTCATAATTTTTGGGGGGGTTGAGTGTAAACATCCAGATAATTCCTTTCCTTTTTTCCAGCTAAAACTAGGTTTGCCAAATGCAGTCTTCTGGCTGCAATGGCTAGAGAATGAGGCTTTGTTTCTTAGATGACGTTCTGTGTCTGAGTGGGTGTGTGCAGGTAGCTTGTAACAGATAGACCGGACAGGGAGGCCCAGGTGCACTCCTGGATTCCAGATGCTTCCTGCCTGGTGGCAGGTGTAAGCGAGCCCCCAGGTACCCTGGGAAAGGCCCAGACTCCTCTGCATCCCACACTCTGGGCATTTGCTAACCCCTGACCCAGAGGTAACTTGTTCCCTATCTTGTTCCAGCCCTGCTGCCTGCAGCTAAAATGCTGAAAATGCAGCCTGGCAGGAGGATCCTGCATGCAGCCCGTCGCAAGAATACCGAGAGTACCTACCAACCCAGCACTTTCTCCTTCCTGGGACTTATTTTTCTTTGTCTGAAGTGTGGCTATTGAACTATATGGAAGATTTTTAACCACAGTGAGGGCCCAGGTCTTCCCCAATTTTGTGAGGCCTGGAAGCCTGGCCCCTCCAGCACCTGGAGCAGCTGGGCAGCCCTCCCTTCTTGGTTGCCTTGCCATTCCCACTCTGTCTGGGCCTCTGTCAGCCAGCAGGATCCAGTAGGCCTGGCCTAGCTGCCACATCCAGGTCACCTTCTTAGGTCCTGGTGTTTTCAAGTGAAGGAAAGATAGTATGTCTTCAAGAGTTTGTTGAGAAACCTGCACTCCATTCTAAACCATTTTATTTCATCCTTTTGTCCATTTCATCCACTGTTAATGCTTCTTTCACTTAATGATAAAATGGATTTTCCACGAGTCTTGGGGGTGGCAGGGGTGGTGGAAGGAGCAGGGCAGAGGGAAGAGGGAGAAAAAGAGAGAGAGGAGACACGTGTTGACTTTATGTTTGGACCAATGTCGTATATGAGAAGTTTTACACCAAAAGCTAAGCATGTTTGAGAGACTTACGCTTGGAGAAAAACCATTGCATTTCATAAGAGCAATGCGTAGATATTTGTGGCACCAAATTTTATGCTTGTATGTTTCTCCTTGTCCGCAGTCATTAACGGTGTCTTCCGGATTTTTCCCAGTCGATCCCTTCAAAGGTGTTGTCTAGCTTCTGGGGAGCCAGCCAAGGGCCCAGCAGGATCTGATCATCATGGGGTTAGAGCTCTGCCCCAGCTCACTCGGGGAGGGGGCCCATCCTCACAATTTAGGTCTCAGGCTGGCGCTCGACAGTCAGGCAAACACTGTCTGACAGATCCCTTTTCTTTGTAGTCTGCTTTTTGGGGCACGGGGTGGGGTTGGGTGCTCTAGCTACCACAGGCATTCAGGGCCAGTAGACGCCTTAAAATGTGCCTGAGCTCTGGTCCTGCCTCTCCTTGGACATACAAAGGAAAGCCTTGTTTATTCTGGAGATGAGATTGTTTTACTGCCGTAAGCCGTGGGGCTTTTTAAAGCTACTAATAGAAGACCGATTTCATTATCGTTTTAGAAAATGATCTTTTTACCAGTAAGGACAGGCTGTCTTTGTGGAAGATATTAGAACATAGACTCAAACTTGCTGAAAGTACTTTTCTGTCCCTCTGCTACTTAGTGAATGCACAGCGAAGTGATGAATATTCATGGGCTCCCAAGGGTGGCCTGTCTTTGGAGGCCCGTTTTCCACTCGCTGCATTTCAGGGCAGGCTGCCTCCACGCAGGAAGTGAAAGCAGCCTGTAAGCCTTTTTCCAATTCTGGCACACGATTCAAAGATTTGTGGATGAAAACAATGTCCTTTGAAAGTTTGGGGACAAAGAAAAAAAGAAGCTCTTAGATTTAGCATGAGATCTCAAGCATTAGGTTAAAAAAAAAAATAACCACTTTGAGAGTCTGAAGATGTAAGTCCTCATCCCAGTTTCAACGTGCAGGGACAGCTGGGGTGTGATGCTTTGCGTTCTGAAATTCCACATCTCCGTTGATTAAATGGCGTGGGGGGCGGGTTGCAGATAGGTGATTCTGGGGCCCCTGGTGGGTAGAAAATGGATTGCATCTGAAGGAGACAAGTGGGCTGGGATGTTTTCTCATCGTGAGGTTCAGACATGGTGCCTTCCATGAGTGTGATGCCGCCAGACCCCAGCCCTGCACCTGACGCTGGCAAAAGGAGTGCAGGCCTCAGCCCAGAAGTGGGGCTAGAGGCAGCCTGGGGTATTTCTTAAAAATGAGTCATGCCAGTGGCTTCTTTACTGTGGGAAGTTGCCCTTCCCCGCTGCCTGGGCTGTGTCCCCATGAAGGACCCCCTCCAGCTCTATCTGGGGCAATAGAATAGTCTGGAAACACGGAGGTGTATTGCTGAAGGATACTGGACCTGCCCAAACAAATGACAGTATGTTAGGTCACAAACTAAGTCTCAATACATTTAAAAGGATTTAAATCACACAGAGTGTGTTTTCTGGGGCTTCTCTGGTGGCGCAGTGGTTGAGAGTCCGCCTGCCGATGCGGGGGACACGGGTTTGCGCCCCGGTCCAGGAAGATCCCACATGCCGCAGAGTGGCTGGGCCCGTGAGCCATGGCCGCTGAGCCTGCACGTCCGGAGCCTGTGCTCCGCAATGGGAGAGGCCACAGCAGTGAGAGGCCTGCGTACCGCAAGGAAAAAAAAAAAAGTGTGTTTTCTGAACACGTGGAATGAAGTTAAAAATTAACAATGGAAGAAATTTAAGAAATCACAAACGTAGAAATTGAACAACACTACTAAGTAACGAATGGGTCAAAGAAGAAATCACAAAGAAAGTTAGAAAATATTCTGAGATGAATGAAAATGAAAACACAGCAGAACTTATGGACTTCTGGGATGCATCTAACGCAGTGCTAAGAGGGAAATTTATAGCTGTAAACACTGATATTGGAAAAGAAGATAGCTCTCAAATCAATAACCTAAACTTCCACCATAAGAAACTAGAAAAAGAAGAATGAACTAAACCTAAAGCAAGCAGAAGGAAGTAAATAATAAAAACTAGAGAGGAAATAAGTGAGATATCACTTTATACACATTAGGATGGGAATAACAACAACAACAATCACAACAAAAGACCAGTAACAGATGTTGGCAAGGATTTGGAGAAATTGGGACGTTCATACACTGTCGTTGGGAATGTCAAAGGGAGCGGCCTCTTTGGAAACAGTTTGGCAGTTTCTTAAAAGGTTAAAAATGAAGTTACTATATGGCCCAGCAATTCTACTCTTAGGTGGATATCCAAGATAAATAAAAAAATATGTATTCACACATACAAAAACAAACAACAAAAAAAGTCTAGTTATTCAATATTATGATATAATTTTATATTTAGAAATTTAAAACTATTTTATAAAATAAATTGTAGAATGTAAAGCTCCAAAGCACTTTGGCTGCAAGAACCAGGAGAAAGTCAACTAGGAAGCATTTTCAAAATACAGAAGCCCAGGTCCCACCCAGGACCTATGGACTCAATCTTTGGGGTGTGACCCTGTCCTGCGTGGGTCCAGGCCGTTGTGTGCCACATCTCTTGTTACACTCCATGGATCCAGTGTGTCTGATTCTTGAGGAGGGGTGCAGAGCCTCACACCACCCCCTGGACTCCTCCCTCCAGGGCATGTATCAGAACCTGGCCGCTGAGGGTAAGAATAAAATAGTTAACGTTTATCCAGGGAAGACAGCAAGTCTTGGACTAGGGTGAGAACTGTGAAGCTGGATGATTCCTCAAGCCAGGTGCTTTTATTGAGACAGGAAGGGGGCAGGGCACACAACCTTTAAAAGAATGACATAGCCCTGGAGGACATGACATAAACTGGTTAGAACCAACTAGGTCCAAGATGGCAGACGAGTCAACTTTGAGCCTCATTATACACTCATGGTAATACATCAGCCAAATGACACACCCACATGAGTCATGACAGTTCCCAAGTCAACCATAAAAGGTCAAAAAGTGGGCAGTGACCCGATTCCTGGAAATCTGCACCTTCCCCAAAATAGTTGCAATAATCCTCCCACTCATTAGCCTATGAAATTACCCACCCCTATGAAAACCAACAACCCCCATACCCTGGCATCTCTTGCCTTCTGAGATGGCCCACACTCTGTCTATGGAGTGCGTTTCTCCCTGAATAAACCTTCTTTCGCTTTACTATCGCTCACTCTTGAATTCTTTCCTGCGTGAAGCCAAGAACCCACACTTGGCGGCCCATCCCAGGGACTCGCCCGAGACCTGGGACGAGACCATCCTCTTGTGCCTCACTCTTTTTCCTGCAGCATTATGATTTTGGGACCTACGGGTGGAAGAAAGATTCAGGGAGGGATCCCATCATTCTTATCAGGTGGGCCAGCTAGTAAACAGAAAGGCCTATATTTCTCTTTTTACCATCACATTTTTTTTCTTACCTACTCTTTTATTTACATACTCAAATCTTGTGATGAAATATTTAGGATACACAGAAGAATATACAGGAATAAAACTCACCTCTGTGCTCACCACTCAGCATCAGAAATCAGACATGAGCAGTACAGTTGAAGCCCCCCACTGCTCCCCTCTCTAGTCTCATCCCCTTGCTCCCCTCCCCCTGGACAAAAGCACTACCCCCTCCCCGCCATCGGTGTTTTAATTCCCACTCCTCTCTATCCTTTGATCACGCATAATTGTATTGGTAACACTGTAGTGTTACCATGTCCTTGGGGTTTACATTTGTTTGCACATTACAGAAAACCTCGCTTCAGCGGCTCCACCAAAGGGGACATCAACTGGGAGTCCTACCATTCAGTTCAGTTTTGACACTAACTACCTAGAGTGAGCAGAGACTCCACAGGTTAAGGGCTCAATCCCGTAAGACTGCCTCCCCGCCAGTGCCCACTTCAGACACCAGCTCAGATGGAGTGTCCAGGCTGCCCACAATTCTGCCCAGCTGACTATAAATTCAGAATTCCCATGGCCTCCTCTCCCCCTCAGGTTTGATACTTTGCTAGACTGATTCACAGCGCTCAGGAAAGCTCTATACTTAGGATTACTGTTTCATTATAAATGATACAACTCAGGAACAGCCAAATGGAAGAGACATATAGGGCAAGGTATGTGGGAAGGGGCTCAGGACTTCCATGCCCCCTCCGGTGTACCGCCCTCCCAGCTCATCACCAACTCAGAAGCTCCTCAAACCTTGTTGTTTAAGCCCTTTATGTGGGATTTTATTACACAAGCATGATTGTTTAAGTCATTGGCCATTGGTGATTAAACTCAGTTTCCACTATTAGAGACGTATTTGACCCCAAAGGCATCTGGGATGAGCCACTTTTCTGTCACCGTATTTTGCAGTTCATTCTCATTAAACTTAGTAAATCCCCACTTCTTGGGGATGTGGATTTTCTGGTGGCCAGGGAACTTGAACTTGGCCCTGCGCAGGGCATCAATCACGTGCTCCTTGTTCTGCACCTTGATATGGATGGACATTATGACGTGGCCAGTGTGGACACTGGCCACTGTGCCCTGGGGCTTTCCAAAGGCACCATGCATACCTGTCTGGAGCCTAGATTGGGGTTAGCATGCCAGACATGAATGTCCACTGCAAAGGGCTGTCTCCAGGGTCCCTTAGAGCAACCCATACAGGCAACAGGCTGCATGTGCTTCCGAGGAGGCTGCTGTTTGCAGCCACTGCACACTGGGCTCCCATGGGGAAGAGAGCATGGTGGGCTTAGTTGGCTGCAAACATAGTATTTAATTATTATACTTTTGATGTCTTCAGAGTCTATAGTGATACTCCCTGTTTCATTCCTGATATTAGTAATTTCTTTCTTTTTTTTTTTTGCGGTACGCAGGCCTTTCACTGTTGTGGCCTGTCCTGTTGCGGAGCACAGGCTCCGGACGCGCAGGCTCAGGGCCATGGCTCACGGGCCCAGCTGCTCCGCGGCATGTGGGATCTTCCCAGACCGGGGCACAAACCCGTGTCCCCTGAATCGGCAGGCGGACTCTCAACCACTGCGCCAACCAGGGAAGCCCTGCTATTAGTAATTTTTGTCTTCTTTTTTTCTTTGTCAGTCTTGCTAGAGATTTATCAATTTTATTGATCTTTTCAAACAACCAGCTCTTTGTTTCATTGATTTTCTTTATTGCTTTTCTTTTTTCAATTCATTTCCTATATTTATTTTCTTCCTTCTGCTTGTTTTAGGTTTGCTTTGCTCTTCTTTCTCCATGTTATGAGATTAAACTACTAAATAAAATTTCCCCTCAAAACTGTGTCAACTGTGTCCCACATATTTTGATACATTGTAATTTCATTTTCATTCAGTTCAATGTACTTTTTAAAAAATTTCCCTGAGACTTCCCCTTTGATCCATAGATTATTTAGACATTTAGTTTGCAAGTATTTGGAAAATTTCTTGTTACCTTCTGTTACTAATTTATAATTATTTCCATTGTAATCAGAGAGTATAAACTGTATGATTTTAGTTCTTTTAAATTCATTGAGATTTGCTTTATGGCTCAAGATAATGGTTTTTCTTGGTTTATATCCCATCGTCATTGGGAAAGAATGTGTATTCTGCTGTTGTTGGGTGGAATGTTCTAGAAATGTAGTCTAGATTCTTTTCATTGGCAATCTCATCAAGTTCTTCTTTATCCTTGCTTATTTTATGCCTAGTCCTTTGATCGATTGTTGAAAGAGAGATGTTGGAAGTCTCCAATTATAATTGTTGATGTGTTTATGTCTCCTTTCATTTCTATTGGTTTTTGCTTCACATATTTTGAAGCTCTTTGCTTTAGTGCATACTCATTGAAGACTCCTTTGTCTTCTTGGTAGATTGACTCTTATCCTTACATAATGTGTCTTACTGTCTCTGATAATTTTCTTTGTTTCGAAATCTACTTTATCTGATGTTAATGTAGGCATCCTGCTTTTCTTTTGGTTAATGGTTGCATGATATGTCTTTTTTCTATCTTTTTGTTCAACTTCCCTATATCATTATGTTTGGAGTGAATTTTTTATAAATGGCAGATAGTTGGGTCATGTTTTTTAATCTACTCTGCCATTATCTGTCTTTTAATGGAAATATTTATGTCATTTATGTTTAATGTAATTTGTGGTCTGTTAGGTGTTGATGTTTTACCAGTTCAAGTGAATTATAGAATACCTACCTTCTTCTAAGTCCCTTTACCTCTCCCATTTAAAGCATAATTATCTTAAATATTTCCTCTTCATATATAAAACCACATCAGACAGTGTTACAGTTTTTCTTCAACCATCAGACGTAGTTTAGAAAAATCAAGAGGAGGAAGAAATTCTATTGTATTGACCAGTATTTTTGCTTTCTGTGTTTTTTCCTCCCTCCTGATGATTCAGGTTTTCTTTTTTTATTGTTTCCTTTATGTTTAGAGAATTTCCTTTGGCTATTCTTTTAGAGTAGGTCTGCTGATGACAAATTCTCTTAGTTTTCCTTAATATGAGAATATTTTGATTTCCCCTTCCTTCCAGAAGAATTCTGAGTTGACATTCCTTTTCTCTCATCACTTAGGAAAATGGCCACTTCCTTCTATCCTCCATGATTTTTAATGAGAAATTCACTGTCATATGAATTGGTTTTCCCCTATAGGTAAGGTGTCATCTCTCTCTCTCTGTGCTTTCAAAATGCTTTCTTTGTCTCTAGTATTCAGAAGTTTGACTATAATGTACCTTGCTGTGGATATTTTTGGGGTTTATCTTATTTTGGGTTCATTCAGATGTTTAATTTTGTAGGTTTATATCTTTTGTCATATTGGGGAGTTTTCAGCCATTATTTCTTCAAGTGGTTTTTCAGCCTTGCCATCTTTGTCTTCTCCTTCCAGGACTCTGATGATACAAATGTTAGCTCTTCAGAAATATAGTCCTACAGGTTGCAGAGGCTCTGTTCAGTTTTTTCTGTTGTTCAGATTGGATAATTTTCTATTGCTCTATCTTCTGGTTCACTGATTCTTTCCTCTGCCCCCTCATTCTGCTGTTAAGCACATCCACTGAGTTTTTTATTTTGGTTATTGTATTTTTTAGTTCAAAAATTCCCATTTATTTCTCTTCTCAGTCTTCTCTTTCTTTACTGAGACTTTGCATTTATTTGCTAAGGCTTCCTATTTTATTCATGTGTTTCATATTCGTAATTGCTCTTTGAAGTATTTTTATGATTCCTTCTTTAAAAGCTTTTTCAGAGAATTCTCTGTCATCTTGGTTTTGTATTTCGTTCAGTTTCAGACAGAATTTTTTAATTGAAACCTAGACATTTGGGGTACTATGAGACTGACTCTTATTTGTCTTTTGTTTTACTTGGTTTCCTCTGAAACGCTGTGGTAGGGGGCCTCACTGCCTGGTGGGCGTAGAATTTAGGTTCCCCACTCAGCCTCCGTTGACATCTAAGTATGGGATGGTCCTCGTCCTCATTACTGCTGGTCAGGGGTGGGGTGGGAGTTCTGGCTGAGGGAGGGGTAGGAGTGCCTGATTACTTTTCAACTGTTCCACACCTGACCTTCACCGATGCTAGGGAGTAGTGAAAGCCCTGAATCTCTACTAGGCTTCCTCGCATGCCACCCTGCTGGGGACGAGGAGGAGTGCCTTGTTAATGCCACGTGGGAATAAAAGTCGAGGCTCCCTACGTGGGCTTTACTAACACCAACCAGTAGGGATGAAAGTGCCAGTTCCCTCCTTGGCCCTCTCTGATACCACCCAGTGGAACATTTGTGGCACCTCTTTACAGCCTGGGAAGGGTCCAAGTCTAGGCTCCCCACTTGATCTTTTCTGGCATGGGTGAGGATGGGGCCGTGGTTTTCCCTGGGCTGTTTGCCTGGAGGGGAGCAGTTTACTGTTTAAAAGCCTTCCGTCGGGCTTCCCCGGTGGCGCAGTGGCTGGGAGTCCGCCTGCCGATGCGGGGGACGCGGGGTCGTGCCCCGGTCCGGGAGGATCCCACGTGCC
>NW_006798273.1:2846146-2847494 GCF_000442215.2 Lipotes vexillifer
AAAAAAAAAAAAAAAAAAAAAAAGCCTTCCGTCGTGCTGAGGTGCCCTTTCCTAGTCCTTTGACTAGAGATAGCAGGCTTTTGTTGTTGTTTTTTGTCTTTGCCTGTTAGCATTTCCAAATCTGGGACGCAAAGGACAAAAGGAGACCCAGGGAGTTCGTCACCATGTTGTTCCTGGGTCCTGAGGTCCCTAGTCGGTTTACCATCTGTCCACTCTTCAGGGTTTTAAAAAATGTTCGTCTTATATCAGTATAATGCCCAGTGTTTTTAGGTGTACTTAGTGGAAGAAATAGGGGAAAGTCCATCTACTCTGTTTTTGGAGGGAATTCTGTGCCCTCTGTCACTTAAGAGAGACTCGGACAAACTGTGCTTGCTAAGGTGTTTGGTCTTTAGCGACGGTCACGTTTTAGAAGGAAATATTTTTTCCTGAAAAGAAAGACTAAAATTAATAGGATTTCAGGTATTGGTGGGCTGGAGGGTGTGTGTCAGGGGTGGCAGGACAGAGGAGTTAAACTTGGGGACAGAGCGTCTCTCCTGGGTCTTGTGAAAACCATAGCTGGTTCTTGCGGAGAAGCAGACCCAGATGACCCAGGGACCAGCGGGGTGGCTGCCTCACAACCCTGGCCAGAAAGTGCCCCCTCAGCCTTTCTGTGACACTTGGCATGCTGCCAAAGGAGAAAGAGAAGGAAAGCCACCCTTGGTTGGGTCAACATATATTCCTGTTTCACTGCAAGAGGCTGAATGATCTGAGTCAGTATAATCGGTTCCATATGTTGGCCTTTGATAGTCCAGACATGACTAGTTGCACCTTTGAAACAAGGCAGATCAGATGTTTCATGTTATGAAAGCCATAACTGGCATGGATTGTGTGCCTGCGCAGTGTTCCGTGTGCAGTGTTCTGCTCTGATCTCTGAGAGAAGGAGGTGTTACCTGTCTTCCTTCACAGATGAGGAGACTGAATCTCAGAAGGACAAGGGACTGGCATCTGGCCTCTGAGTGTCAGAGCTGGGACTGAACTCAGGCACCAGAGTTCTTGTTCTTCCCACACTCCCAAGCCACATGGATTCTAAGCATCAGGTCTAAACCCTCAGGAGCCCCCCCCCCCACCCCAAGATGATTTGGGCCACCGGATGGATCCATTCCCTAATTCTCTAGGAATTAGGTCTGACCCTAATTCCTGTAGAATCACTAGAGGAGGTTTTTTAAAATCCCGAAGCCTAAGCTGCACTGCTGGCCAGTTAATTCAAGCTCTGGGTGAAACCTAGGCATCAGAGCTTTAAAAGGTTTCCTAGAGATCCTGATGTTCTGCTGGCTTTGAAAGCATGGTGGAGAGTTAGAAAATGATGGGA
>NW_006798273.1:2847854-2863838 GCF_000442215.2 Lipotes vexillifer
AAAAAAAAAAAAAAAAAAAAAAGAAACAGTCAAATGCTCAAGTCAGAAAGTGGGGTGCAGGCTGAAGGGGGTTATGGGGGGCTGCCTAAAGCCCTTTGAGTTCCTTGGAGCTTCTACTGCTAAAGTGTGTGCACAAGGCCAAGCAAGGGGGAGAGGCACCTGTGGGGCTCCAGTCTTATTTTTTGGAGCCAATGCATTAGGGGGCCAGGGAGAGTGAGGAGTCACCCTGATAATCATGCGTTTGGCTCAGAGGCCCGAGCCGCCGCACATCCTCCAGGTGAGGGCACAGAGAGGTTGGCTAGCTTGCTTGGTGTGTTGGGGTCCCTGTTTGCCCCTCTACACCCCTTCCTCATCCTGCTCTAGGCCCCAGGAGGCCAGCCTAGGGGGAGGGCGACAATGAACTCCCTGGGCTCTGGCTCCAGCTGGTTTGTGCTAAAGGATACTAAGTTGCATTTACTTAACTAAGTATAACCCACATAGGCATTGTTTATCTGAAATCCAAGTGTAAGTGGGGCATCCCATTTTTTATCTGGCAACCCGGTGCCCGCCCACCGGAGCCTGTGTAGAAAATCTGACTCACCAACACCATGTTTTATACCAACCCCACTTTTTACCTTGTGCAGGCATCTCAGTGGTTCACTGTCACCTCTGCTTTTTTCTGCTGAGGCTGTGACCCCTCCAGGCACAAGCAACCCACCAGTTACTCCCCCTTGTTTCCAGTAAAGCCCCTGCTGGGGCCCCTTCCCTCAGGTCAGCTCTCGGTTTCTGCCTGCACTTTTCCTGCACTAGGTGCATTTATCCCATGAATGGCCCTTCTTTTTAATTCTCTCCAAGTGGCGGAGTGCTGTGCACTCAAGTTAATTTTTACCATTTACAATTTGGGGACAATCAGGTCAGGTGATTTCAGGTTGAAGGTTCTTTTTAAATGTCCTCTCATTCAGTGTTGCTACGCTTTATCAACTGAGAATCCTTTGCGTTTGCGTAAAGTGAAATGATTCTAAGTAGACAGTTTCTGCTTGTTCTGGGTTTGGCCTCAGTCATCTTCGGGGGTGAGAGGAGGAGTTTTTAACCAAGTGACAGCGAAGCGCCCACGGACACGATTCAAACATCGGCCTGGGGGGGCACACATGGAATCGGGGGGGGCTCTGGTCCACATACCAGCCCTTTCTCCTGGGCGGTGGGGGCGACACAGGGTGTGACAAGGGAGAGGGATGGGGAGTGGACACAGACAGGATTCCAGATACCAAAAAGCCTTTTCTGTAAACTGCAAACCCGCCCCAGAATGGGGCCTTTCTCCTCCCAACCTCTGGGGCCTGCTTGATAGCAGATCCCATCGTGGGCAGCGAGGCCGAGGAACCCTTAGCGCCTGGGCCGAATCCTCCTTGTGCTCCGCGGTGGGGAGCAAAGAACCCCTAGGAGTTCAAGGATAAGTCCTCTCTCGTGCAGACACCTCTGGGTCTCCGGATCTTGAGGCCGAACTTCAGAGAGCTCGGCTCATGTTCCCACCTGTTCTGTTGTCTGAGCAGGAGTAGGGAGAACCCGGTGTGGCTCCCACTGGCTGGCACTTCAGCCCTGTTGTTATTTGACCCATCCGGCCCAGGTGCTTCTGGTCCCTTCCCAGGTCTTCAGGGTAGTAAAGCAGGCTGATGGCACATAACACCAGCCTGCACTCTCCCTCCCGCGCAGCTGCCGCCCTGCCCAACCCTCCTCTTGCAGCTTAGAGGGACTCCAGGGTCAGGGAGGCGGCGTGAGGTTGCCACTCCACCTAATACCCCCGGGACCTGCGATTTCAGCAGCCGCTGCTTCCTTTATCCACCTTGGGCTGTGATCCTGAAGCTTCAGTAAAAATCTAAATGAGGGCTTCCCTGGTGGCGCAGTGGTTGAGAGTCCGCCTGCTGAGGCAGGGGACATGGGTTCGTGCCCCGGTTCGGGAGGATCCCACATGCCGCGGAGAGGCTGAGCCTGTGAGCCACGGCCGCTGAGCCTGTGCGTCCGGAGCCTGTGCTCCACAACGGGAGAGGCCACAACAGTGAGAGGCCCTCATACTGCAAAAAAAAAAAAAGTTGTTTGAGAAGTTTTGTGCTGGAGATTTCTCATTGGATGATGCTCCACTGTCCGGGAAGAGTGGTGAAGACCAGCTCTGGAGAGATTCCTTAGAGCTCTCTTTAATGGTTGCATCAATGCCCACTTAACAGAAAGGACTTGGGGGGGGGGGCGGTCGCAGTCTGCTGGTGAACCTTCTTTTGCAAAGCACTTCTACCAAGAAGAGGTCAAATGCTCAAGTCAAAAAGTGGGGTGCAGGCTGAGGGCGGTTACTTCACAGACTTGGAGTATGCTTTTTCCTCTCATTCATCGGTGGCAATTATGTTGCTCCAGTGTTGCCATTCTGTATGCAGCGCCATTAGTCCCAGCGCTCATTCCCACGAGGTCCAGAAATTCCTCCTTTGTGTGGTCAAAGGCCGGGTTCAGATGCAGGCCAGTCACAGCAGCAGCTGGTGTTTGTGGAGGCAGGGATCATCTGATCGTCTCCCACCCCGCCGGGTACTCCTATCCTTGCAGGGGGTCAGAGCGTGACAGAGCTTTCCAGAGGTCATGGGTCAGGCATCCAGGGACTGGGTGGGGCTCTCTAACCACAGAGTTGCTGGCCAACACCCAAGCATCACTGCCCACCAACCCGTCTGCCATCATGCACGCTCAGCAAGCACTCAGCAAATATTCATGGATTTAAGGGTGGGATGTGCTACTCGATCACACAGAAAATAGCTTACTTTTAAAATTTATTTTATTGAACTATAGTTGATTTACAATGTTGTATTAATTTCTGCTGTACAGCAAAGTGACTCACTTATACATATATAAATACATTGTTCATATTCTTTTCCACTATGGTTTATCACAGGATACTGAATATAGTTCCCTGGGCTATACAGTAGGACCTTGTTGCTTATCCATTCTGTATATAATAGTTTGCATCTGCTAATCCCAAACTCCCTCCCAATCCTTCCTCCCCCACCCACCCTGTGGCAACCACAGTCTGTTCTCTCTGTCCTTGAGTCTGTTTCTGTTTTATAGATATGTTCATTTGTGTCCTGTTTTAGATTCCACATATAAGTGATATCATATATTTGTCTTTCTCTGACCTACTTTGCTTAGTATGATAATCTCCAGGTCCATCCATGTAGCTGCAAATAGCATTATTTCATTCTTTTTTATGGCTGAGTAATATTCCATTGTATATATGTACCACATCTTCTTTACCCATTCATCAGTCAGTGGACATTTAGGTTGCTTCCATGTCTTGGCTATTGTGAACAGTGCTGCTGTGAACATAGGGCTGTGTGTATCTTTTTGAATTAGAGTTTTCTCCGGATATATGCCCAGGAGTGGGATCGTATGGTAGCTCTGTTTATAGTTCAGAAAATCGTTCCTTCCCTAGCATCCCCTCATTGACCAGTTTTGAGTCTAAGAGGCTGTGGTTCTCAGTACCTGCCCCACCGCAGCTGCAGGTGGTTGGGGGAGGAGATGCTGCTGCAGGGGCCTGGCTACAGACCCACCACAGTCCCACTCCCAGCCACAGCAGTGTCCCTGCCCGCGTCACACCCACTTATTCTATAGGTGTTCGCTGCATATCAGCTCCGTGCCGGGCATCAGGCTGGGTTCAGAGGATGCCGCCTCCAGCCCTCAAGGAAGCTGCAGGCAAATTTGTTCAGAAAAACAAGGCAAACCTCAAACAATGGACCATAGGTCTAATCACTTTATTCGCTGGCTGAAGAAACATTTGCTAATCATGTCCCATGGGCCTGTCCCCGTGCTGAGCACTGGAGGAAGATGATGGTAACACAATCCTTGTCTTTATGAAGCTGGCCTTGGAATCTGGTCAAGGCCTGGGTGGTCATTGGAAACACAGGGGCACACAGCAGGGGCGCTCCATGACCAACTCCAGGACTGGATGGATGTGGCCCCCTGGGGTGGGCAGATGAACTGCTGGAACATGTGGACAAGCTACTCTTGGACCTGAGTGGGAGGCCATTTATCCATGTTGTTCAGCTGCATTTGCTTGTGAGGCCAAACTTCCCACTTCAGCTGCTGTCCCGTCCACGTGAGAAAATAACCGTGAAAGAAGATGGGAGTGGGGAGGGGAAGGGAAGGGGGAGATTTCTCGTGAATTCCAGCGGCAGCCTGCTTTTCCACATGTGCCATGGAGAGAGGACCAAATTCTCATTAAGTCTCTGGCTGTGGGCTTTTAATACACCTCTGACTCTGGTGAAAAACATTGTCTCCACAATGGGGATCATCAAACAGGCCCACCACGTTTGCTTTTGTCATCTTGAAAATGAATTAACAAGAACACGGTAATAAAAAGTAAAAGTTTAAAGAAATTTTGGTCTGATCGCATCCTCCTACTGTCACTACCTCCCCCCACCAACAAAATAGCTTTAAAGTCTTCCACTTCTGTGAGGAAAAACAGGGGGAGGGACATCATACAACTGAAGTGGTCAGAACTCTGAAGAATTAGCAGCTTAAAATGTAATTTCTAATCGATCATTTTGGGGTCCAAAACTTTGGAATCGTTTTCATCTTGCTTTTTCCCACATTATCCGTATTCAGTCAAGGCCCCCATATACGGCTGGTGAGGTTATGCACTGCACAGCACATACTGTAAAGCACTGTTTACACTGAAAACTATGCGGGGCAACACCCCATCGCAGCCCCACTCCGTGCCAAAGCTGTGCAGTGAGAACCTCACCAAGCATGCGTGGTTGTTCAGCCCTCAGCGTCAACCCCTGTGGATCAGCAGTTCTCAAGTACTGGGCCGTGGCAGGTTTGACTGATACAAAGAGAAAGTAATAGAAGTAATAATAGCTAACGTTTACTGAGCACTTACTATGAGCCAAACATAGTAATGACTCCTTTATTCTTTTTTTTTTTTTTTTTTTTTTGGTAAGGGGGTCTGTTTCCTTTTTCATGTTCAGAAAGTTATATCAAATACATTTTTACTCCTTTCTCTTTATGTTTGTATCTTGACATATTTCTTCATATCTTCATTTTTTTGAGAAATAAAGGAGAAAAATGAAGTAATAAACAGAAAATACAATAGTAGTCTATTTGCATCACCCCTCAGTTCCACTTCTCTTCTTACTTCTCCATTATGAATTTTTGATCATTCTTCCAATTTAGGTTTTTGTTTTTGTTTTTTTGCGGTACACAGGCCTCTCACTGTGGCAGCCTCTCCCATCGCGGAGCACAGGCCCCGGACGCACAGGCCCAGCGGCCACGGCTCACGGGCCCAGCCGCTCCGCGGCACGTGGGATCCCCCCAGACCGGGGCACGAACCCGCGCCCCCCGCATCGGCAGGCAGACCCCCCAACCACTGCGCCACCAGGGAAGCCCATGACTCCTTTATTCTTAACCGCAACCCTGTGGGACACCATTATTATTACATCCCCATTTTCCCTATGGGGGCCACGCTATCCAAGCAATGGCCACTCGGGCAGATGTCCACGCCCCGGCCAAGCACAGCTCTAATCTTCCTCCACTGCTCAGAAACCTTCCAGGAATCCCCTGTTCCCTCCACGGGGATTCAGGGCTCTCCACGTTCAGCCTCATTTCACTGTATCTCTCATTTTTCTCCTAGCACAGAAGCACCACCCTGCAGCTAAACTGGTGTTCCCAAACTATTAGGGCCTCTTCCTTTCACTCCAGTTTTCCACCACCTCTGCCCCTTGAAACCCTGTCAATCCTCCCCTACCCCTCCTTTAATTCATGCCCTTACCTATTCGTTCAACAAACCTATTTTGAGCACCTCCGAGGAACTGACGACAGTGTGGGGGGCTTTCAGTCAACCCGGCAGGGGAGAAAGAATTGAACGAGTAATTACAGATGTTACAAAGGGGAGGGTCCCAGCACCTGACCTGGGAGATTTAACTAGACAGAGTGGCGGTGGAGAGATCAGGGAAAGCCTCCCACGAGCACACAGTTAGCTGTGTCCCCTCCCCCCTTTAACTCCTGGGACCCTCTTCTGCCCCTCTTCTGGGGCAAGTGCCTTTCCGTATCCCATTAGACAGTCACAGCAAATCTGAGACCTGGAGGTGCTATTATATAAATATCTGTTGGCAATTCAATCATACTACCAGCTTCTGGCAAATGAAATTGTGGAGATCAGTTATCTTTTAAACCATCCATAGTGATTACAGGGTTTGACTGCTCCCCAGTTTCAGTGATGTCATCTGACTGGATGGCTTTGCCATTAGTTCGTTCAATGAGCAGCTCATAGTAAACTAAAGCTTATACCCCAAACTATAACCAGAGGTTATCTTGCACGGTTGGGATTACAAAACAGGTTTCCATTTTATACTTTATGTGCTCCCATAAATATTTGAATTTTTTACAACAGACTTGTGTTACCTTTATAATTAGAAATGCTCAATTTTTTTTTTAACATTCATTTCTTTGGCTGCGTCAGGTCTTAGTTGCAGTGTGCGGGAACTTTCATTGCGGTGCGCGGGCTCTTCCTTGCAGCGTGCGGGGCTTCTCTCTAGTTGTGGCAGGTGGGCTCCAGAGTGTGCAGGCTCAGTAGTTGCAGCACGTGGGCTCTCTAGTTGTGGCTCACAGGCTCCAGAGCGCACAGGCTTAGTTGCCCCACCGCATGTGGGATCTTAGTTCCCCAACCAGGGGTTGAACCTGTGTCCCCTGCATTGGAAGGCAGTCTTAACCACTGGAGCACCAGGGAAGTCCCAGGAATGTTCAGTGTTTTTAAGGAAATTAAACAAACCAAAGGAAGCATCATTTGTTTCTCCCACTCTACTTTTTTGCCTTATCTTTAACACACAACAAAAAAAAAGTTATTTGGACAAAACCCCTGACTTCCCACCTCAAGAAATAGGAAAGACTGCAGGTAAGTTTGCCTCCAAGAGGCAGAGGTGAACTGTAAGTGCTTTGAAGCCTGTAGAAAGAGTGCTCGGAGGAGGGACTGCAGGCATAAGATAAATAGCCAGAGCAGCCATTACTGCAGAGGGATCCCCAAATCAGACAAGATGGGGGGGCATCCATTACTGCAGAAGGGACCCCCCAAATCAGAGAAGATGGGCTTCACCTCTTCCTACCATTCCTGTACATAAAGTTTGCCTGGCGTGGGGACGACAGGAGAGGCAGGGGCCCATCTCTGCAGAATCACCCTGACCTCCACTCCTTGGAATAAATCACCACTCCCATCACAGCACACTAATCTGTCTGGACGACTGAGCTCAAGGCCAGCCAGCAGCCGACCCACAAAGCCCTCCCCCAGAGCCTGCAGAGAACCCCTGCACTCCCAGAGCCCCTGAGACCTCAGCCTCAAGGACAAGGAATGAGCTCTCCCTGGTTTCTTATAGTGAAACCTCTTGTCCTCCAACCTGGCATTTACCCCGGACGCAGTTCCCAAATGCAGCAACTGTGAGAGTTGACCTGGTCGGGGAGAGAGAGCTGGATGGAGAGGACTCCCTGTCAGGAGCCCCGGCCCTCCAGTAAGGGATAAGTGTGGTCCAGAGTGACCTGCAGGGAGGAAGCCAGAGGTATAAATTCTCAGATCCCCGCTTTTGCTCCCAAATCAGCTTGTACCTCCATTCACCCAATGAGTACTTAACTGAATCCTTATACTCAAAAAATTTTTTTAAGATTTTTTTTTTTTGATGTGGACCATTTCTCAAGTCTTTATTGAATTTGTTACAATATTGCTTCTGGTTTATGTTTTTGTTTTATGGCCGCGAGGCGTGTGGGATCTTAGCTCTCCAACCGGGAATCGAACCTGCAGCTCCTGCACTGGAAGGCGAAGTCTTAACCACTGGACCACCAGGGAAGTCCCTATGCTAAAAATTACTTGTTGTTTATCTGAAATTCAAGTTTAACTGGGTGTCTTTTGTTCTTGTTTGCTAAGTCTGCGCCCCCTGCACATGCACACTCAGGAGCGCAGGAGGATGTGACGTCCTGAGCATGGCAGGAGGCAGGAGGCGCCTCTGTGTACCCCCGTCACTCACCCACAAGGTGCCAGCCTGTGTCTCTCCTCCCTGCCTGTCTCACCCCCCGTGGTCAATGTATTTGAATAAATTACAACTAGTATAGAATGTACGTTCCAAAAATACCATTAAAACTAAAAGTATGGGCTTCCCTGGTGGCGCAGTGGTTGAGAGTCTGCCTGCCGATGCAGGGGACATGGGTTCGTGCCCCGGTCCGGGAGGATCCCACATGCCGCGGAGCAGCTGGGCCCGTGAGCCATGGCCGCTGAGCCTGCGCGTCCAGAGCCTGTGCTCCGCAACGGGCGAGGCCACAGCCACAACCGTGAGAGGCCCGCGTACCGCAAAAAAAAAAACCTAAAAGTACAACTGATGTGAGCCTGTATTTTTAGAAATTCTTGTGGGTCAGATGAAATCAAAATATTTCCAGGTCTATTCCTGCAGGCAAGCATTTTGCTGGAATCTCCAAGTCATTCTGTAGCTGGTGACATCAGCACATGTTGATTTTTTTTCCCCCATGCTTAGGGTGGGTCATGCTGAGGTACAGGAATTGTAAACTCGCCCCTTTGTGACCAGTAGCAGCCTTTGCAAAACTGTTGGCCAAGCATAGTCTTGTGGCTGAGCAGACAGTAGGAAGGTGATCTCAGGTGCCATCACCTGCCTGCCGTGCTGGTGAGTGAGATGGGTATGAGGGATTTGGAATGAGTCACGAATTTCAAAAACTGGGTGAGGGTCTTCCCTGGCGGTCCAGTGGTTAAGACTCCATGCTTCCGATGCAAGGGGCGCGGGTTCGATCCCTGGTTGGGGAGCTAAGATCCCACATGCCACGCAGTGTGGTGGCCAAAAAAAAAAAAAATGGGTGAAGTGGTCAAAAGATACAAACTTCCAGTTATAAAATAGGTAAGTCCTGGTGATGTAATGGAGTTAATGCTGACTGTAGTTAATAGGACTATATCATATATTTGAAAGTTGCTAAGAGGGTAGGTCTTAAAAGTTCTCATCACAAGAAAAAAGTCTCTCACTATGTGTGGTGATGGATATTAACTAGACTTATTGCAGCGATCATTTGGCAAAATATACAAGTATGGAATCACTGCATTGTACACCTGAAACAAATATGTTATATATATATATATATATATATATATATAAATTATGTCTCAATTTAAAAAAAGAAAAAAATTTGACAGGGGCATTATATTTCTTACGTATTCTTTAGAAAGAAGGAAGTAAGCGAATGAACGAACTTGTGAAAGAGAATATTCACACTATTCGTGTGTGTTAAATAAATTCCGCTCATGCTTTCTGAGGACATTCAGGATGCCCGTTACTCTCTCATCATGGCCTGTTAAGCTGGGGACCTACTTGGAAAACTCCATTATTTAAAAGGCTAAAAATCCAATCTGTTTTGCAGCTGTCACTGAGGTGAGCGAAGAAACCAAGCCCAACCCGCTGTTCCCTGGATCTTTCCCAGGAAGCCTGCAGACTGACCACACACCATTTTCCTTTCCTCACACCAGTGGGTTCCAGCCCACCTCCACGTTTCCACCCATCCAGCCTGGAAGACCACACACCGGAAATGCAGCCCTTCCCAGAGTGACGTCCGCCAGGTCCACGTCCCTACTGCCTCTTGCGTTTAATCACACAGTTGGCCACATAGTACTTTCTGAACACAAAGATGTCAAGTTTAATTGCTCGATCAACATACCTAATATATACCAGGACAGTGCAACTATTTCTTGGTGGAAAGATGGGAAGGAATTGCTGGGGGCCCATCATGCAATTACTCAATTTTATCCAGACGATGAAGTTACAGCAATCATCGCTTCCTTCAGGTAAGTGTTCTTTCTTCCTTTCTTTGAAAATGTTATTGTGCTTTAGCTCATTCAAAAGCAAAAGGCTTGTAAAGAAATAACAGCCTTCTGTTTTCTGTGTTAGCAACCCCACTGGTCCATTTAGAGTGTAGCTTAATAGTTGATTGTATTGCTGGTTTCTTTTCTATTGGCTTTTGGCCCTACTGGAACTCTTGGTGACCAAATGCTCTTCCCAGCTGGCCTGTAAGTCCTGTCAAGGCCTACTGGACTCAAGAGCTCTCCCAGCGAGTGAGAACAGTGTTCCTACCTGGCAGGAGGAGACATCTAACTCACCAGGTGGGCGTGGAACTTGTGAAACAAGGCAGCCCTCCACCCCTTCCGTTTGCCCTGTCTCCTCTCCCTTCTCCCTCTCCCAGCACCCCGTGCGGCTGCAGATGTTGCCCTCCTGTTGGGGTAGGAAGGAGACGGAAAGTGTGAAGTCTGGGGAATTGAGACAGATCTTCAGCCACGTGGCTCACCATCTCAGCATTCCACTTTGTGTTGGCAGGGGCAGGCCCAATGAGTTGGAGGGAGTGACAAGGATAAGCCAGGCCAGGACATAAATCTGGAATAATCCATCGTCCCAAGGATTGAGTCCTCATACCGCAGATACTGGAGACAGTGAGACAGCTGCTTCTCTTCTCACCATCCCTTTTCATTCTCTACTCTTTCCTCTTAGCCAGGAGGGGTTTTGTTTGTTTGTGTTTACATCAGGACTTCCTGGCATGTACAGTTTTAGAATTACGTGGACTGTGGTCACTAAAGTTTCAAAATGAATTCGGAGCCTGGCAGCGTTGACTCAGGAGGCTTTTCTCTGGGATTCCTCCACTCCGAGTGGAGCCCTCTTTGATCTGCTGTGTTTTCACTTTCTCCAACCTGATGTTTGGGCCTCTTCCAGACTGTCATGTCTTCCGGTGAATCATGGTGTGTTTCCTTTTCAGAAAACCACCTCGGAGTTACCATAGACCCGATGACTCCAGTTAGAGTTTAGTGTGTCAACACATTCATAAGATGACCCCCTTTTTAGCATTTTCCAAGTTATCTTGGTCATCATCAAGGAAAGAAAACAATTTCCGCATTTCCTGTTGGTCGATTTAAACTCTGGCTGGGTCTCTCGGGCTGCCATTCTCCGCCAGTGTCAAGACTCGGGTGTCTTGCCCATGACTATATTTTTTTCTCCATCAGCTACAAAACACAGATGTTTTTCCATTATATAGACACAGCTTCTGATGGGAGAATTAAAATCACCATTTCATAATGAATGAGGTTTAAAGGCTTATAGAAACAGAAAGCCGGCACATTGGTCTCACCCGGGGTCATTTAGGAGGAAAGCACAGCCTTGCGCTCTGGGCTGCGAGTCCCAAGTGGGGGTCCTGCCACCGGCCCCCATGAGACCGTGGGTGAGCCGCTGCATCTTCCCTGGTCTTCTTGCCAAGGAGATGGGTTTGGACCACCTGACTGGCAGCTCTAGGCGTGCTCTAAGGGGCCATTAGATATTCAAAAGATTTGGAGAGTTTTTAAACTTAGACAGTGTCTTATTCTGAACTGATGCTTTTAGAGTTCAGAAGGTGACTGGGTGATATTTTGAGAACTTTAGAGAAAAATGTATACTTTTGCGTGTATTTGGCTGAACTCTCATAAACTCACTTGGAAGAGAAAAAACTCTTATGTGACCTCCCAACTAAGCAAATTTAGTGACCAGAATTCTTGCAAAGGATGGACACTCAGCTGAACTGAGTAATATCTGGAACAGCAGTAAGTCCACCATTAGAATATTCTTCAAGTAATGTACAGGCAGCACCGTAGCTGTGGGTGATTCAGTGAAGTAAATTATAGTGACTTGATCAAGATCATCAATTGTTGTGTAATTTCTTCCCAAGAGAGAAGGATGTTGGAGACCCTAATTTGATGTCTTTTATATGAGGACCCTGAGGTCCTTAAGACTAGGGTGTCTTGCCCAGGATCACTAGGTAGTAAGCTGGTCATCCTTAACCAGGGAGCCTGATATGCACACCTGCAGTATCCTCTCTTCTCAAATCTTCACGGGCCCTAAGGAAATCCACTCTGGTTCCCAGAAACAGTGAAGAGTTAAACACTAGTTCTAGGTTTTCAGTGGATGCCATTTTATCAGGAATTCGTTAGCCTGCAATTTTGCTGGAGTTGCCACTAACAGGACCGGCATGGACCACGTTTATTTAAGGGAATGTGCAAAAGATAGATGTCCGTATATAGGCAGGGGTCAGAGGAACTATAAAGAAAAACACAAAGTATTTTAAGTTAGATCACGGAACCATTTTTCTATGAGGTGTTATTATAATAAAAAAGGACAGAATGGACATGAATTTTGAAATGATTAGGTCTCCGGATCGGGGAGTCCACAGTTTGCACCTGCACTTGTGCTTTAAGTACAAAGCAGCTGTGAGTCGCTGAAGCCTGGCAGGATTGTGGATGCTGCATTGAACTCTCTTAGTCTGATATTGGTTCATGTTTTCTCTTTCATATCATGCAGACCCTTGGCTTTTGCCCACCCCACACTTAAACTCCCAAACTCCTCATTCTAAAAATTAGGATTAGTCACGCTTCTGGTCTTTGATCCTAAAACAAAACCTGTCTTGGTCAAAGGTGTAGTTTAAGAGGCGTGCAGATTTAAAGCACTGGAACTTTCATCTGTTATTCCTTCCACTCTCTCTCACAGTGGCCATCATAGTGCTTTCCTTTCCAAAGGAAGGAAAGAATGGGATAAGTAATTTACACTAAGGAAAGCTTGAACATTGACTGGTGACATCATTTTGGACACAAGGAATAGAGATTTTGTTTTCAAATCACAACACAGGCAACTGCCCACTGGTTATAAAAACAGCCAGCCTTGCCCTGAACGTCTGGGCATTGAGACACGAAGGACAGACCTGGTCCCTGTCCTCCTGCTTGTGAACAGAATGGAGGGGAAGGGAGACTCAAATGTCAAGTGCAGAAGCGCTAAGGTGGTGTTGATGTGTTTAAGGTAGTGTTGCCATCAGATTTTAGATTTGGCCTTTAGGGGAGGAGGGCCCTGCATCAGGACCAAGGGAAGGACACTTCTGCTGCTCAGGGGGGACCACATCTTGTAGTCAACCCTCAGTTTATTGAAACTAGGTGTGGGAGGGTGGGAATGATAGGAGGAGCTCAAAGGCATTTCAGCATGAATCCCATGTACC
Source organism: Lipotes vexillifer (assembly GCF_000442215.2). NCBI lineage: Eukaryota > Metazoa > Chordata > Mammalia > Artiodactyla > Lipotidae > Lipotes > Lipotes vexillifer. Next base: position 2,860,890 of record NW_006798273.1, read on the forward strand.
CTGGGAAGCTTAAAGGAGATTTGTTTTGGCATCATGCGTGAGAGTATCCCCAGAAGATTTCTGAAACTACTTGGTCTTAGCTCCTATATATGTGCATTTTTAAGTTATTTTAATAGTTACATATGTATTTTGTTTTCATAGTTATATGTGTATTTTGTTAAATACTTGGAAGATACCAAACAAGTACAGAGGAGGAAGCTATGGCCCACAACCCCGAGAAAACTTTTCCAAGCATGTAGAACTCTAAGATGCTTGAAATAAAATTAGTATTTTATTACATAGATGTATGTCTTATTTCATGCACTTATCATTGTATGATGAACATTTACCTGTATTGCTAAAAGTCTTCAAAATAGTTTAATGGCTGTGATATGCCACTGTAACTTGCTATTGTAAAACAGATTCAGTTATGCAGAGTGCAAATGAAATTATAAAGGGAAAACCTTAAAAATTATTTTCAAAATGCCAAGGTCGGTGGCATACACAAGGGGAGAAGTAACTGATGTGGGACTTCAAATCCAGATGCCCTCTTGAGCTGTGTCTATCCTATGCTAATAGTTTACGTTTCACTTAGATGTCTATTATTATTGATAGAGTCGAGTCATCTTTCTTTTTTTTTTTAACATCTTTATTGGGGTATAATTGCTTTACAATGGTGTGTTAGTTTCTGCTTTAGAGTCATCTTTCACTAATGGGTGTAGGAAGCATTCAGTGTCTGCTAGTAGGTTGGAGTATTTTTAACTGATAGCTTGATGATGGATACTGAAAATCCACACCCCCCTCCCTACTTACCACCCCCCCCCACACCCCTTCTATAGTCCTTCATGGTACATCACTTGAAAGCAGTTGCTAGACTGTGGGACTTAGGTCACCAGGCTGAGCATCCCCCTTGACACTCCAACCAGTATCCCGCCCCATCTACACCTGTTATCAGCTCGTCCAGCCCCAGGACCCTCCTTAGCCAAGAGCTTCCCCTGCAGTCTCTAAAGGAGGGTATAATTTGTGGGACATAGCTGTAAAATCTGGTATGGGGTGTAGAAAGCTCTCTCGCTTAGGTGGAAACACTCCCTCATCAGGTAAAACACTCCCTCATCAGGAAGGCACCAGCCTTGAGATCAGAAGACTTGGGGAGACTCACCCTCAAGCAAAAACAAAAGCTGATGTTCCTGTAAACTGACAGGCCCTGCAGATTTAGTTATTGGGTGATTTATGGAGAGGGGAAAGTATTTGATGTTTGTTTTCTTTGTAGTCTAGGTATTCCCAGTACTCTTTAAATTCTGGCATCCTTCCCAGTAGCTAAAGCTAGAAGGATTTTACTTTCTTCCTACATTTTCTTGGTAAACATGTTAAGTAGGTAGTTTGGGTCCCTGCGGGCTCCTGGTGCCCGAGACGCTTGTGTTGGCGGGGCCTCCGCAGGCGCTGCGTGCCGAGACCCTTGCCACAGGCGGGGCGGGGTGCAGTGCGGGTGTGCATCTGCCTGGTGCCATTGCTGGCTGTTCTTTACCCCAAAATGGAATCGTGCATGAGAAATCAGCCAAACATCTAGAAAGTAAGAACCTAATTTGTTGAGCCAAACCATCAGCTGGAAAAGTTATTTTTAGCCATTGATCCCTGAGACTTTTGGACTTGCTTTATATTCAGACTTCCTTTCAGCTCAGGTTTTGTCCAAGATCCCTGAACTCAGGTGATCCATGGAATCCTGTCAACGCCATTTGAACGATGGCAGGGTAAAACAGGATGCTTATCAGTGGGTCGTCTTTGTATTTCTTTTAAAGGTTTTTTTTCCATTTTTCATGGCTTTTTTTTTTATTGTGGTAACATACACATAACATAAAACTTACCATTTTAACCCTTTCTGAATATCCAAGTCAGTGACCTTGAGTACATTCACGTCGTTATGCCACTGTCACCACCATCCATCTCCAGAGCTCTTTCATCATCTCAAACTGAAACTCCATACCCATGAAACACTAACTCCCCGCTCCCCTTCCCCTCCAGCCCTCAGTAACCTCTATTCCACATTCTTTCCCTGTGAATTTGACTACTCTAGGCATTCATCCAATATTGGTCCTTTTTTATATGTCTTCTAAGAAGGCTTGAGAGCTTAGTACTCCTTGCCAGCCATTTCTGAGCAGGCCAGCCTAGTTGTAATAGGTCTGAGGGCCAGAGAGATGCTGTGTGTCCTTGTAGGATGCCCTGGGGCTACGTCAGCTGAGGGGATGCTGGTGTGATGGGCTTTTGCAGCTGCTGTCCCACCGCCATGGCTCTCTCCAGGTGGTTCCTGTCTAGACGCTGTGGCAGAATCTGTGGTTTCTTTGGCCTTCCCCTGTTCAGATGTTTGACCAAAAGCTGATGGAATTCTTACACTTTTTTTTTAAGTGCCTACACACGGTAAAGTAGTCTAACTGTCCAAAAGTTATCTCTTGCATTCCAGCCCCCTTGCTGAGGTGACCCATTTATTGGGTAGCTTTCCAGAGATATTCAGTCCATGAGTCGTGTATGTGTGCGTTTGGTGTGTGTGCATGCCCGTGCCAGGCCCCAGCATGGTATGTTAATCTAATAGGGTACTACTTATAGCTGTGGTTAACTCAGTACCCAGGGTTCACAATTTTTGTGGCTATGGAAATGCTATTTTCAGCCAAATCATGTAGTCAACTGTAATTACATCGTACTTGTTGTAGGGCTTTTTGATTTTCCTGAGTTTAATAGTTTCCTTGCCTGTTGGTTCGCTGAATTGTCTAAGTTTCAATCGCTCATTCTCCCCCCACGTTTTAAAGGAAAATAATGCATCTCCTCTCAAAATGACCAAATTCTCAGGACTGGTGTTCTTCCTTGGAGGTGCCAGTCCTGGAGCTGTCCCTTTTCCTCCAGCCCAGACACGTTGCCCTCCAGGTCTGGGGTCTGGCTGAGTCAACTTTGCTTTCATTTTTGGGAGCCTCGTTCCTGCTG
>NW_006798273.1:2863848-2865684 GCF_000442215.2 Lipotes vexillifer
TGCTGATTTCCAGCGTCTGTTCCCTGGAGCCCAGCTCCCCCTCTTCCTGGCTTTACCCCGTCACCTTGGCATGGAGCCCAGCCTCTACTCACTTGCTGGGCCCTCACGTGTCTGGAAATGCCATGTTTTTCCTACTTCCACCTTGAGGTAGTTTGGCCAGATACAGAATTTAAAAGGAAAATAATTTCCTGCTGTCATCTTGAAATCATTGCTCTGTTTCCTTTTCGCTCTCAGAGTTGTTCTTGAGAAGCATGATACGTTTCTGATTCACTCGTAAATTACCTGCTTTTCTTTTCTCTGGAAGCTTTTGGGGGGGTCTCCACTTTGTCTTAGAGGTGTGACATTGCCTGGTGAAGCCCCTTGGTGGGTCTTTTCTCTCTTGCTGTGCTGCCCACCTAGGTGTCAGGTTAGGAAAGACCTGTATCTCCAGTTCTGGACATTTTCTTGAATTATGCCTCCCTCCTCCCCTTTCTGTGTTCTTTCTGGAACTCCTTACTCAGTCATTGTCCGAATGCCTGGGTTGCTATTCTGAGCTCAGAGCCTTTCCTGCTGTTTCTGCGGGGGAGAGGGAGGGGATTGGGGACCAGTCGCCCATCTCCAGTCCCACCCCCCCCACACTGCCATCATCCTGGGAGCCTTTATGTGATGTCTAGGAAGCAACAAGAGAATTATTTGTGAAAAACATTTCCTGTGCTATAGGTACGATGGATCTGGACTTGCTAATTAACGCAGATGCGTTGTCCTTTTCACCCAGTGACGCTAGATCCTGCCTGACGCGAATGAGTAAAGACCAAGTTTTGATCACGTTCCCTTTGCATTCTCCTGCTTTACTCCTAGTCTGAATTTTCTTGCTGGTTAGTTGAAGGTACTCCTGGACTTTTTTGTGTGGTCTGATTTCTGCTGCCAAAGGTATGCTCCACAGTTATTTGTGCCTGCTGTTTTCTTGGGTTCCCGGCATGCTGAGCATCCCTGGACTGGGTGCGGTCCCCCTGGGGATGTGCCCTGCCTCCCTCTCTGGCCTTCACTTCCTCTCTGGTCCCTGGCTCACTGAGTCACGCAGCAAGCCTGCTACAGCACCGGGGTCCCAGGCTGTGAGCCAGAGCCCAATCTTCCGGGGGCGTAGGTGTCCTCAGCCTGTCAGATCTCATCGTCTGCTGCAGCCAGCCCCTCCCTGAGTCTTGCCTCAAGAAAATGTTGCTTCTTGTAAAGTGATGAGTAGAAAGGATCCTCTCTTCAGTAGCCGTAACCTTGGTTTCCCTTGGAGCTGCTAAGACTAGACTGGTCAGCTGTGGAGAATCTGCAGGAGCTGCTGAAAGCCACGTTGTACCATCCAGCCTCTAGGTGTTACCCACGATGGGCAGCACATCATCCTAGATGCCTGCTCCCCTCCCGCTTTCTTCAGCCCCTTCCTGTCACCTTGAGATCCTGGCAGATTCTAGGGGAAGCGTCAGCTAGCCCGTTATTTGGAGATATTTGTCCTGGGAGGTCTCTTTCCGTCTTCTCCTGGTGACCTCTAAGCATTGTGACATTCAGCTCCTGCCCTAAAGCATGGAGAGACCGGCCTTTCCTTGACCCCTGCATCCAACCCAAGTCCAACAGTCATTCATCAGGTGCATTCCAGAAGCTCCTGCATAGGAATGAGGGGAGAGGGGAAGGCAGACTATTCCCAGTCAATGGGGCACTGCTTAGATTGGCACATCAGGAAATGCAGGGGACAGGGGACAGTCACACTACTGGATCCTGAGACCGTTAAGGAGGTGATGCTAACCCAAGCAGCTCTGGCCCTCATAGTTCTGACTCATGCCGTTCTTTTTTTTTTTTTTTTTTTTTTTGGGT
>NW_006798273.1:2865811-2872974 GCF_000442215.2 Lipotes vexillifer
CGGTACGCGGGCCTCTCACTGTCGTGGCCTCTCCCGTTGCGGAGCACAGGCTCCGGACGCGCAGGCCCAGCGGCGATGGCTCACGGGCCCAGCCGCTCCGCCGCATGTGGGATCTTCCCGGACCGGGGAACGAACCTGTGTCCCCTGCATCGGCAGGCGGACTCTCAACCACTGCGCCACCAGGGAAGCCCCCTGATGCCGTTCTTGATGTGTACCTTCGTTACTCTGTTTGTCATAGGCTAATAGGGGTCTGCAGAATGGTGTTGTTGGGAAAAGCGTTTTTTACAGTGTCCAGTGTTTGTTCTGAAAACCGTGGCTCCTAGAGGCCGGGGACCCTTCACTGCCGCCTGTCAGCTCCTGATGGTGACTGTGCTGTGTTAATAACCGTGGCAGCTGCCCCTTCTGACCTTGCCAGCTTCCTGGTCTCTCTTAAGCCTTAAGCCTTAGCCCTTGATAGGTTGAGGACAGATTTTATTTTGCTTTGGGATAAACTAGTTATATCGGGGAACAAGCTGCTAGGAAGGCAGGTGGACCCCTCCACGTTTTTCTTCTTTTTTCTTTTTCCTTCCTTCACAGTCTTCTTGGTTGTGTCTGATGGGCAGAGAAGAAATCAGTGTTTGGGGGCTAGGAAAGGCATCCTCTGTAGGAGAGCATCTGAGAGCATTTCAAAGTGTGCCTCATTGTCTCACCCCTTCCCACCCCGGCTAAGAGCGGGTTTCACGTCTGTGGTGTAACTCCCTGTTTGTAAACACATTGGGAAATTGGCAAGCAGGACTCTGAACCTCTTAGAGCCAAGGCTGCCTGTTTATATAAGATATCTTATGTCCATCCTGTAATAAGAGGGAAACGAAAGGAAAGCAATTGATAATTAAATAATATGAATGTGAATATGTAAATGCTGGGTGTGACCACACCAGGAGAGATTATAATGAAGTCCACAGTGACTTGCACCCAGGCACATGGCAGCTGCAGACAGAGCAGTGCTGTCGGTGTTCCATCTTCCAGACGATGACCGAGTCACAGCCAAGTTCCAAACAGGACAAAGGGATACTGGCCCTCCATTTTCACGGTCCTGGGAAATGAGATGGATATTAACACCGGGCAGAATACTTTGTGTGTGTGTATAGTGGGATTAGGTTCTAGTCTCAGAAGGTCATTTGGGGGCTTCCCTGGTGGCACAGTGGTTGAGAGTCCGTCTGCCGATGCAGGGGACATGGGTTCGTGTCCCGGTTCGGGAAGATCCCACATGCTGCGGAGCGGCTGGGCCCGTGAGCCATGGCCGCTGAGCCTGTGCGTCCGGAGCCTGTGCTCCGCAACGGGAGAGGCCACAACAATGAGAGGCCTCGCGTACCAAAAAAAGAAAAAAAAAAAGGTCATTTGGGATGTGGAAAAGTTGCCCCTGGCCCCTGAAAACCATGTCGCCCCTAGTTATTTGTGACCATCCAAAACAACCCCACAAATTTGCAAAATGGAAATCCAGACAAGTGACAATATATGGGTTAGACCGGGTTCTTCAGAGAAACAGAACCGGTGGAGGACACACACACATACATACACACACACACAAAGAGCGAGAGAAATTTATTTTAAGGATTGGCTAATGTAATTGTGGGTGCTGCCAACTCTGAAATCTGTGGGGTGTCAGTGGGAAGCCCAGGGAAGAGTTGATGTTGCAGCCTTGAAGCCCAAAGGCAATTTGGAGGCAGGATTTCCTGTTCCTCGGAAGACCTCAGTCTATGCTCATAAGGCATTTAACTGACTACACGAGGCCCACCCAAGCGATGGAGGGTCATCTGCTTTACTTTGAGTCGACTGGTCTGAATATTCATCACACCTGAAAAACACCTTCACAGAAAAATATCTTTACATCTAGAGTAACGTTTGACCAAGTATCTGGGTACTGTGACCTAGCCGTGTTGAGACACACGTGACACACATTAGCCATGTTAATCATCACTGCGAAGGACAAAGAAGTTGAAGAATGTTCCATTCCTATAGTAGGAACTCTAAAGGTCGTCACAATAAATATCTTTGTGTTTCTCCCGGAAGCATAACCAGTGTGCAGCGTTCAGACAATGGGTCATATATCTGTAAGATGAAAATAAACAACGACGAGATCGTGTCTGACCCCATCTACGTCGAGGTGCAAGGTGAGTCCAGAGGCCACAGGGTGTCCAGTTACCACAGGGCGGTTTGTTGTAGAGTCTGCATTAATTGCTTCGTGTATAATGCTCCAGAGTTTGGCATGCCCATTTGTTTGTTTGTTTTTTAATTGTTTTTATTGAGGTATAGTTGATTTACAATGTTGTGTTAGTTTCAGGTGTACGGCAAAGTGATTCAGTTTATTATATGTGTGTATGTGTGTGTGTGTGTGTGTGTGTGTATACACATATTTATATATTCTTTTTCAGATTCTTTTCCCATATAGGCTATTACAAAATATTGAGGATAGTTCCCCGAGCTATACAGTAGGTCCTTGTTGTTTATCTATTTTATATATAGTAGCATATATATGTTACTCTCAAAATCCTAATTTATCCCATTTGTAGCTCTGTATGCAAACCCTGCAAATCCATAAGCACTGAAATTTTACAAGGCCATCTTCTTTGTAGACTTTAGGTAGTTATGAAATTCACTTAATTCTTAGAGATTTAACTCTATCCTACACACTATGGCTGAGATAAAAACAGATTGTGGACCTCCTTGTCCTAAGGTTATTTACAATTTAAAACAACTGAAGTCTTTTTATGTTAAGAACCAAAATGCAATCTAGTATCCAGTTCTCAGTGCTGGCACCAGATGCCACTCACCTGGTCAAGTGCCAATTTGTTTATTATTCAGTATCTTTTACTGTCTTGCTTATGCAGACGGTGAAATCAGGGAGAGTGAGCCGTTTTCTTGATTGGGCCTGCAGCTCGGCCTGGGATTCCTTTTTAGGCCCTAGGATTTGTCAGGTGCGTGATTCAGTGCAGTTCGACGCCATGACATGAGATGGGCTTGGTGGGGGAGCTGGGGCAACAGGCAAGGAGAAGGCAGTCTCTGCCCTCAAGGAAGTTGGACTCTCGTGGGGAACGTGAGCTGATGCACAGGTGAGCCAGGCCAGGTGGACCCGGGTCCTGCATCTCGGGGTTTGCACGTCCGGTTCGGCAATGGCAGGGCCTGTCAAGAGAGGCTTTGAGGAGGAAGCATCTTCATTATCACCCCAAGTGGCCACTCCCCACTGTCCTAGGGGCTGCCCTCCAGGGTCTCTGCATCCCTGCTCGCTGAGATGCCCCATCAGCAGAGCCTTCAGAACAACTTTTCTGCTTTCTCCCGACCCTCCTCATCAAAGGCTTTAGAGCAGGTGATGAGCTTTTCAAGGAACTTCAACGAGAAGCATCTCCCACAGAAAGGCTGCTGTGCTACCCTTTCTTTTGCAGACCTGAACTTGATACCCTCTAATGCTGCAGGAGGCCTGAGGGAGGGGCCCCTCAGAGGAGTCTCTTTTGGAGCTTTGCTCTGAGCCCATCCCAGGCTGCACAGCCAGTGCCACAGGGATCTGTCCACATCAGCCAGAGGGGAGGGTTGCTACATTTGCTGCTAATCTGGGAAAACTATGCAGAGGACATTTCACTTGTAAAATCCCAGAAAAAATGCCCAGGGCAGGAATGAGTTAGGTCCAAATGGAGTTTTGCAAAACTTTGAAACATGAAAAAAGAGTCCCATTTTACCACTCCCACATCAGTCCTGCTCGGACCAGATCTGTGAGCTCCCAGTCCCAAAAGAACACAGTTTAAACGTCTGAGGCCATTTAGCTTGATCTGTCAAATTTTTGTCACATGCCACAAATAACTACCAACTGGTTTTCTCTGAGCTATTCTTAACGTCCCTTCCCTATGACCCCGGTTCTGGGATCATAGTGGGAGATCTTGGGGTTGTAACTGTGTAACTCTCTCTTTACTCTTTTCATGAGAATGTGCTTGGAGAAGTGTTCAGCCCTATTCAAGTGTACAGATTTTAAAATTTATTATCCCTCACCTGAAAGTCTCACACAAAATAGGTTGTCCTCAAAAACAGGCAGACCACACCATTCAGAATGGCCATCATCCAAAAATCTACAAATAATAAACACTGGAGAGGGTGTGGAGAAAAGGGAACCCTCGTATACTGTTGGTGGGAATGTAAATTGATGCAGCCAATATGGAGGTTCCTTAAAAACTAAAAATAGAGTTACCATATGATCCAGCAATCTCACTCCTGGGCATACATCTGGAAAAGACAAAAACTTTAATTTGAAAAGATACATGCATCCCAATGTTCACAGCAGTACTATTTGCAATTGCCAAGACATGGAAGGAACCTAAGTGTCCATCAACAGATGAATGGATAGGGCTTCCCTGGTGGCGCAGTGGTTGAGAGTCCACCTGCCGATGCAGGGGACACTGGTTCGTGCCCTGGTCCGGGAAGATGTAGTAAGACCTCAGTATGCTAGTTATCGTTATTACTGTTATTATTATTTCATACTCCTTTCCCCAACCCATATCATTGAGCTATTAAAAACAGCTGCTGTTCAAATGTCAGAAATTTCCCCCATAAGATATCTTGGTTTTAGACTAGATGGAGTAAGCACACTTCAACCTGATTCTCCTGTTGATTACAACTAAAATTCTCTAGACAAGATATACAAAGCAACTACCTGAAGACTCTGAAAAGTAAAAAAAAAAAAAAAAACAGATGAATGGATAAAGAAGATGTAGTGTATATACTGGAATATTACTCAGCCATAAAAAGAATGAAATATTGCCATTTGTAGCCACATGGATGGACCTAGAGATTATCATACAAGTAAAGTAAGTCAGACCGAGAAGGACAGATATCGTATGATACCACTTATATGTGGAATCTAAAAAAGTGATACAAAGGAACTTATTTACAAAACAGAACCAGACTCACAGACATAGAAAACAAACTTGTGGTTACCAAAGGGGAAAGAAGGGAAGGGATAAACTAGGAATTAGGGATTAGCATATACACACTACTATATATAAAATAGATAAACAACAAGGACCTCCTGTATAGCACAATATAGTTGTTATTGAACTATATTCAATATGGAAATATAATGGAAAAGAATCTGAAAAAGAATATATTTTTATATATGTATAACTGAATTACTCTGCCGTAAACCTGAAATTAATACAACATTGTAAATCAAGTATACTTAAATTTAAAAAAGAAAAAAAAATGGGTAGACTCTTACGTGGCTTTGTTTTCACTTTGTGTTTATTGGTAAGGAATCCTGAAAACTGCCAGGCTTTCCCAGGAGTTTGAGCAACACCTAATTTCAGAACTGCCAGGCCTCCCTTCTGAAATTGATCCCTTCTGAAAAAAACAGTTCTGAATCACCATTACTCCTTTGGGAAAGTGTCCTAGAAGACCGGCTAGAGCTAGGCTGGCAGGAATTAGCCTCTTTGTTCTTTCTTACCCAACTTCAGGGAGGTAAAAACTGGCCATTTCAGACCTGGGTGGTGGACAGAGAAAGCTCCTGCTACCAAGCTCCCATGTGGTTTCCATTCCCCTGGGGGCTGTGCCTTGGCCCGTGGATCTAAAACCTTCTTTCACTCACCTCTTCCTCTGCAGGACTTCCTCACTTTACGAGGCAGCCTGAGAGCATGAATGTCACCAGAAACACAGCCTTCAACCTCACCTGTCAGGCCGTGGGCCCACCTGAGCCCGTCAACATTTTCTGGGTTCAAAACAGCAGCCGTGTTAATGAACTTCCAGAAAAATCCCCCTCCGTTCTGACTGTTCCTGGTGAGTCTGAGCTGTGGCATTTCCTTACTCTTTGCCCTGGAATGGTGGAAGGGAGCAGAAGTTTGATGAGCGCTGCTGTGCACAGCAACAGGTAGTCGAGGCGGATAAAACCGCAGGTGAGGCAGCTGAGGGTAGGGGCCAGGTGGAGGGGGAGGCAGGTGGGAATCTCGGGGGTCAGAGGTCACAGGGCAGGACTGGGGCGTGGGGATATGGCCACCACGGGTGTCTGTGGTTAAGTTGGCTAAGTGGCCAGAGTCCTTGAGCCTGGGCAGCGGGAGCCCTGCTCACGTCTTCCGTGGCAGCTGTGGCCCTGCTGGCTGGCAGGGCTTGCATTTCAGGAGCCATTGATGGGACAACCTCAGCGAGGTTTGGCGGTAAGGAAAGTGCGTTGGTCACGAGGTTGGCTGCGGGAGGATTGAGTCACTGTGAGGCCGTGGCTGCCCTGATGGTCAGCGCTCATCTGATTTCCCTCTGAATGGGCGTGCCCTGGCTTCCTTGCCGTGCTCCTCCGACAGTGCTCTCAGGGTCCGCGCCACTGATGTTTCTGTGCCGCTGAATCCAGTGGGCTCCTCTTTGGCTCCTGTCACTGCATTTTCCAGCAACATCTGGCAAGGTTACCACCCCCGATCCTTCCTTTTTTCACACACTCAGCAAACGTTCTGAGGGGTGCTGCATGCCAGAGGTGACCTTCAGGAAGTCCTGTCTTCCTGGCTTCCTTCCTGCCTCCCGACCCGTCCTCTTCCCTTGACAGGAGTTCTGAATGTGGGAGGGTGCCCTAGCGCTCAGTCCTGGACCCACCGCTGAGAGTTCCTTTGGGCCCCTGGCTTCGCGACCATGTGTGTGATGACAACCTTGAACTTCCTATCTCCAGCTCAGACCTCCCTCCTGACCTTCCAGCTCCTTGCTTGGCATTTCCACTTACCGGATATGGAAGCGTCTTAAAATGAAACTCTTGATTTCCCCGCAAGACTTGCTCTGCCCCAGAGTACCCCATCTTAGTAAATGATACCACCATTTTCCCATCCTTCCTTCCTTCTCCTTTTCCACACTGAATGCATCAGCAGGTTGTCAGTTCTGCTCCGACAGTACATCTCAAATCTGTCTTTTCTCTGTCTCTGCTGCAGTGCCCTGGTCCACGTCACTGCCGGCTCTTGCCAACAGCACTGCAGTAACTTCCTAACTGGTCTCTTTGCTTCTAGCCTTGTCCCCACTCTCATCCTCAGTGGCAGTTCGTGTCCCCTGCCTGCTGGAACCCTTCAGGGGCTTCCCATTATCTTTGACTGGCACTCAGAGTCCGTCCTGCCCCCGCTCATAGGACCTTCGTGCTCTGGTTCCCGCTTAACTCTCCAGCCCAACCCATCCCACTCTTT
>NW_006798273.1:2873569-2881030 GCF_000442215.2 Lipotes vexillifer
TCTTTCCCTGCTTATTAAGCACCAGTCGCACTGATTGTCTTTCATTTTCTCGGAAACGTCACCCTTCTCCCTGCCTCAGGACCTTTGCACTTTCTTTCTGTCTGCTTGCAGTGTTGTTCCATCTGCCTTTCATCCCATGACACATCTCAGACATCACTTTTGCACAGAAGTCTTTCCTGGTCATTCTTTTAGTTCCTCCCCACTCCCTTATTGACTCCCAGGCATGTATTCTTGTGGACTTCCTTCACTGCGCTGGTCACAGTCTGTAATTTCCCTGTTTATTTGTTTAGTTGCTTGTCTGTCTTCTTAGAGAATGTATACTCAGTAAGAACAGGGACTTTGTCTCTCCCAAGGCGGTGCCTGACTCATGGTAATACTCACTGAATATTTATGCTGAGTGGACCAGCAAGTGAATGCCAACCTGAGGTATTGTTTCTGAATCACTTTTCTTACTCCTGACTCCATGAGCAATGTTATGTCTCTGGCTTCATCTGAGTTTTCTTTGAGTTTCTCCAAGGAATTGATCGTCAAGTAACTTATTTGTTCAAAATTAATTTTAAAAAAATACATTCCTCCCTCTCTAGGATGATTGCTTAAGTCCCATAAAGGAGGATTTATGGGGCATACAATGAAATATGTAGGTTAAATTGACGTACAGTTAAATGCATAGCAATTAAGTGAACAACTCAGTGAGTCATGATAAATGTAGACACTCACGTAACCGCCACTTCAATCAAGATATAGAACAGGGCTTCCCTGGTGGCGCAGTGGTTGAGAGTCCATCCGCCTGCCGATGCAGGGGACGCGGGTTCATGCCCCGGTCCAGGAAGATGCCACATGCCGCGGAGCGGCTGGGCCCGTGAGCCGTGGCCGCTGAGCCTGCGCATCCGGAGCCTGTGCTCCGCAGCGGGAGAGGCCACGACAGTGAGAGGCCCTCGTACCCCCCCCAAAAAAAAAAAAAAGATATAGAACATTGCTGTCACCCCAGGAAGTTCCCTCTTGTTCCCTTCAGGTCAGCCCCTACCTCCCATAGGTAACCTTGTTCTGATGTCTATTATCATAAATTAATTTTGCCTATTCTTGAAATTTAAATAACTGAAATCATAAGGTGTCTATTTTTTTGCGTCGGGCCTCTGCATCTTTTGAGATGATCTATGGTTTTTCTCCTTTCTTCTCTTCGTATGGCAAATTACATTGATTTGATTTTCAAATGTTAAACCAATGTTGCATTCCTGGGCTAAACTCTGCTTGGTTATGATGTGTTGTGGTAGTTTCCATTTGCTAATATTTAGTTAAAGAGTTTTGCATTTATGCTTATTCTGGGGTCACACCAACTGCGTGTACTGCAAGTCAGTTCTGATCTTAATTACTAGGAGTTAGTGCAGACCCCATGGATTAAAGACAATGTCTGCCACAAGTCTGCCCTCACCTCAGCTGCCAGCCACAAGTCTCAATGGGGGTCCCTAATCCACCTGCACTTCTTACTGCCTGGCTATAAACTTAGAGGTTTCTATGACCCCCTTGGGTTCGATAATTTGCCAGAACAACTCACAGAACTCAGGAGAGTTCTATACTTACGACTATAGTTTTTTTTTGTTTGTTTGTTTTTACAAAGGATACACACAGGATGAAGTCTGGGAGGGTCCCAAATGCAGAGCTTTCATGCCCTTCCCTGCCCTGATGTGTGGAATCAAGGTGTGTCACCTCCTGGCGCATCAGTGTGTTCACGGAACAAGAAACTACTAAGCTTTGGGGTCCAGAATTTTTATTGGGGTTTCATTGCGTGGGCATAACTGATTAAAGCGTCCACCATGTGATGGAACATGATCTCCAGACCTCCCTCTCTTCCCTAGAGGTCAGGAGTTATATCCCATGGATCAAAGTCCCAACCCTCCCATCACATGATTTAGTCATTCTGGTGACCATTTCCCACCCTGAAGTTATCTAGGGGCCCATCCTGAGTCACCTTGTTAGCGTAACAAAGCCACTCCTCTTACTCAGGAGCTAGCAAGGGACAAAAGCTAGTCAGTCTTTATCATACAACAATGTTCATGAAGGAAATTGTTTTATAATTTTGTTTTTGTGTCTGTTTTGTATTGGCAATGTCTGTTTTGGTATCTGGGTGTTGTTGACCTAATAAAACATAGTTGGAAAGTGTTCCCATCTCTTTCCTGAAAGAGCTTGGTAGCACTGGTGTTATTTTGGAAAGATGTGTGTGAAGTTCAGTGGAGGCTGTAACCTCTTGTGTTTTGGATGCTATATTTTTGGTAATGCAGTTTGCATTACCCTTTTTTTTTTTTTTTTTTTTGGCTGTGTTGGGTCTTCGTTGCTGTGCACGGGCTTTATCTAGTTGTGTTGAGCAGTTGTGGCATGTGCGCTCAGTAGTCGTCGCTGAGCAGTTGTGGCATGTGCGCTCAGTAGTCGTCGCTCGCGGGCTCTAGAGCGCAGGCTGAGTAGTTGTGGCTCACCGGCTTAGTTGCTCTGCGGCATGTGGGATCTTCCTTCGACCAGGGCTTGAACCCGTGTCCCCTGCATTGGCAGGCAGATTCTTAACCACTGCGCCACCAGGGAAGCCCTGCATTACCTTTTTGATGAAGGTTAATGTATTGGTTAATCTTGAGTTTGAGGTTAAATGAAATCTCCAGATCTTTTTTCTCATGAATTGCTGCAAAATCAAAGCTCTCCTGCTTCTTGTTTATTTAATTATTTTGGAATTCAGCCTACCATGTGACATTAATCCTCATAAAAACTTAAGTCATTGTCCCAGCCTACTGAGGCCATTTTGAACCTTGATTCTGTCATTCGAGAGGAGGTGACCCAATGTGAAAGAGCTGGCTCCTACCTGGAATTTTAGTTCCTTAGCACTAGGATTTAGAGAATCTAATTAAGCAATCTGATTTAGGATTTTCCTCCAGTCTGAGGGAAATACTCATCTTGGAAAATTAAAGTACCTGAAGTAGCCGTCATATTCTGATCTAAAATTATTTAGGAGAAGTCAAAGGTCACCACAGAATTGTAGGATAGAGAGTCTAGTCAAAAGAGCTCAGATGCTGGGACCGACTTCCGTCTGGATGGAAATGAACAAACACCCACCAACACTGATTTTTTTGTGCACAGCTAATCCCTCAGGAGAGGCACTGACTTGAAAGGGATCAGATTTGCATTTCTTCCTAGAACTTCTCCCAGGCCACGTGGCCCAGCCTCGGTGCAGCTTCACTGTGCGGGCATCCAATGTGGACAGTCTTTCCTGGCTGATGCCTGGCTGGGTTTCCCTCGGCAGCTTGTTTGAAATATTTAATGACTTCATTAGTGATGAGCTTTGGATTTTAAAATCATCCGGTGGAAAATATCCTACACCAGTAGATAGAAACAAACAAGAAACATATAAGCCTTTCAGGCAAGAAGTGAATGATGGCATATTTTCAAGAATTTTATCTGTCTTTCTCCAGTTTATGATATAAACTCTGGGCCAGGCACCTTGGGTGTCAGAGAGAAAGTTTCCAGATTCAACTAGATGGTAAATATATGGCTGTGCTTTTTAAAAATAATCTTTTAAAATTTTAGAATAGTTTTAGATTTATAGAAAAATTTTGTGCCATCTCGTACAGAGTGTTCCCATAAACCTCACGCCGACACTCCCCTTAATGAACATCTTACATTAATTAGTGTGGTACATTTGCTACAATTCATAAACCAATACTGATAACATCATTTTTGAACAACAATATTTAATGTGACACAGTATAGTATACCATAAAAAATTATTTCACTTCCTTATATCCATTGCATTATTTTTAGAACTTAGCATAATGAATCAGGAATGAAACGTTCCCTAACAGGTTTGTAGAGTCAGCTTCTCCAGAGAGATTTTCACAGGTGTTTTCGAGACTTTGGGAGGTAGTGGACCTCAGGGTGTCCTTCTGGGCAGCCCTTCCAAGCATGCCTCTTTTTTTAACTTTTTAAAAAATGTTTTGGCCACACCAAACAACATGTGGGATCTTAGCTCCCCAACCAGAGATCGAACCCGCGCCCTCTGCTTTAGAAGCACAGAGTCTTAACCTCTGGCCCACTAGGGAAGTCCCAAAGCAAACCTCTTTATCTCACTGAAATGTCCCTTCAGTAAATGTAAGCCTGAAACTAGCACATAGCTGATTATTCTGTTATCTCTGGAAATTCCTGATACATCATTACTAACTAAAGTCCATAGTTTATTCAGGTTTCCTTAGTTTTTACCTAATGTCCTTTTACTGTTCCAGGATTTCGTTGTTATGTCTCCCTAAGGCGCCTCCTGGTTGTGACAATTTCTCAAACTTCCCTTCTTTTTAATGACCTGGACAGTTTTTTTTTTTTTTTTTTTTTTTTTGCCGTATGTGGGCCTCTCACTGTTGTGGCCGCTCCCATTGTGGAGCACAGGCTCCGGACGAGCAGGCTCAACGGCCATGGCTCACGGGCCCAGCCGCTCCACAGCACGTGGGATCCTCCCAGACCGGGGCACGAACCCGTATCCCCTGCATCGGCAGGCGGACTCTCAACCACTGCGCCACCAGGGAAGCCCTGACCTGGACAGTTTTGAGGAGTACTGGTCAGGTTTTTTGTAGAATGTCCCACAGTTTGGACCTGTCTGATGTTTTTGGTCATTTTTCTTATGATTAGATTTGGGTTATATGTTTTGGAGGAGGAAGACCATAGAGGAGAAGTGCCATTCTCATCACATCATATCAAGGGTACATTCTGTCGACACGACTTACCATTGTTGGTCTTGACCTTGGCCATCTGGCTGAGCTGGATGTTTGTCAGTTTCTCACTCAGAAGTTTTCCTTTCATTCCCCTTTCCATACTGTCCTCTTTGGAAGGAAGTCACTTTGTGCAGCCCATGCTTAAGGAGTCAGGAGTGATGCCCCTCTTTGGGGGCAGGGCATCTGTATAAAAATCATTCGGAATTTCTCTGCATGGGGCATTTGTCTCTTCTCCCCCTTTGATTTAATCATTTGTTCATATCAATATAGACTCATGGGTATTTGTTTTATACTTTGGGTTACAATTTAATGCTACTTTATTTTCTTGCTCGAATTGTCCCAGCTTTGGCCATTGGGAGTTCTTTCAGCCGGATCCTGTGTCTCTTTGCCATACCCCCATCCGTGTGTGTGTGTGTGTGTGTGTGTGTGTGTGTGTGTGTGTGTGTGTGTGTGTGTGTGGGTGTGTGGTGGTGTATGCTGTTTGTGTTATATTTTGCTCCAGGCTCATGTGTGTTTTGCTCCAACCTGATACTCAGCCATTTCTCCGAGGAGCTCTGGTTCCTTTCACTGGAGAATAGTATTATAAGAAGCCAAGATCTGGATTACCTCTCTTCCTGTCTCCTTAAAATTAATGTCAACTAATTTTTTCATTTCCAAGATGTCTTCAGACCTCTGAAATGATAGAATTTTCTTCATTCAGCACCAGTGTCTTTTCTTCAAGTAATTAATAATGATGCCTTGTGTTTATATAATTCCTTATGAATACATTGATTTTTACTATTAAAAAAGGATTCATTACAACAGATCACCTGAAATTTTTAAAACTGTAACTTTTATCCTGCTGTTTCTGGTACCCTGACATGTCCATTCTGTGTTGTGGAGTGTACGGGGTGCTAAGCAGGAGATTGTCTGGGTGAGCCTCAGAAACCACTTGTCTTGATTTGGGGGCCAATGATTCCCATAACTCCTTGCAGAAATTTTAAAACTAAATGATACTGCTTTGTTACCTAATGTTTCATCATCGGGGAAAAATAAAGGCTTTTAATGAATTACAGCTGCCTTTTTAAAAAAATTTTTTAACATCTTTATTGGAGCGTAATTGCTTTACAATGGTGTGCTAGTTTCTGCTTTATAACAAAGTGAATCAGTTATACATAAACATATATCCCCGTATCTCTTCCCTCTTGCATCTCTCTCCCACCCTCCCTATCCCACCCCTCTAGGTGGTCACAGAGCACCGAGTTGATCTCCGTGTGCTATGCGGCTGCTTCCCACTAGCTATCAGTTTTACATTTGGTAGTGTATATATGTCCATGCCACTCTCTCACAGCTGCCTTTTAAGCCCATGGTTGCCTTGCTCCTGGTACATAGGGTTAATCCTAGGTTTGTTTTTCAAACACCAACACGTATTTTTAATTAACTTTGCATTTATGGCTTGAAGCAGTGAACCAAGAAGTAAAAGGATGCTGAAACCCCCATAGGATTCTGATAAACAGAAGCCTGTCTCTCTGCAGCTGGTCTCACAGGTCTCCTTCCCCTCCAGGTCTGACCGAGACCGCGATCTTCAGTTGTGAGGCCCACAATGACAAAGGGCTGACCGTGTCCAAGGGCGTGCAGATCAACATCAAAGGTAAACGGCAGGGTGGAGTCCCCCCTGCATGTTCCGGGGGTTAGGGGGGTGCAGTGTGAGCTCTGCAGCCAGCCACCTGGGATCGAGTCCTGGCTTCCCTTGGACAAGTCACTTAACCTTTCTGCCTTCAGCGTTCCCCTGTGTAAAATGGGGATAATTACAGAACCTACCTCCTCTTGAGGGTTCAATGAGATAACGCAAGTAAAAGTACTCATAACAGGGCCTGACACTTGTCTTTGATCAACATTAGCTAGTTTAGTTCTGCTCAGATGGAGAAGAAAATTGTCTGAAATGCTGACCCTGGATCATCTTAGCTCCTATTTTCACTTTTTCCTTTTCTGCCCTGAACTAGTCCCCATTGCTCCTTGAAGAGCCCCCAGGGTGGGCGCAGCTTGGGGCACTGATCTGAGGATGCCCTGAGGATGGGCTCTGTCCTTCCTTGGGCATCTGGGGCTGAAGCAAGTCTCCACCAGCAGCTGTCCTGAGGAAGGATAAGGCCAGAGTCACTCTTCTGGGGGCACAGGGCTCCTGTCCCTCTTTCTCCTAACCTCCTCCACCCCCCTTGCTTCCTCTGAGCTGGGATATAACAGAATGAAAGGCGCATGTTTGAAACCTCCCCCAGGCTGGTGGAGACATTCCAATCCAATTACCTGCCATTGGATTGGACAATCCAAACCAATCATCAGATTCCTCCTCCTTTTGTGGGATCAAAGGTATTTAAACCTGAAACTTGAAAGGAAAGGAAAACCTACTGTCTTTTTATCCCTTTCAACTCATCTCCCTTAACCTTTCTCATAGAAATTCAGGGAAATGGTATGTTTTAGTATTTGTTCTTAATTTATTTTTAATTAATTACTTTATTTTTATTGAAGTGTAATTGATTCACAATGTTGTGTTAATTACTGCTGTACAGCACTGATTCAGTTTTATATATATATATATATTCTGTTTTTAATATTCTTTTCCATTGTGGTTTATCATAGGATATTGAATATAGTTCCCTGTGCTATACAGTAGGACCTTGTTGTTTATCCGTTCTATATATAAAAGCTTACATCTGCTAACCCCAGCCTCCCATTCTGTCCCTCCCCCACC
>NW_006798273.1:2881292-2887802 GCF_000442215.2 Lipotes vexillifer
TGGTGACCACGTCTGTTCTCTATGTTATTTGTTCTTAATTTAAATATTGAGAGGCAATATTGAGTTCATATTCCTTTTGGTCTTATCCTTGGGGAAATAATAGAGGGGAAAGAGCAGAATGTGTTTAATAATGAGTTAAAGGGTGGGTAGTGCCCAGCAGGAGACTCAAAATTACAAAAGACATACTTTTTAAAGGTGCTGATGTTTAGTTTCAGCAAATCAACTAGAAGAGGCTATGAGAGGGCATTTTCGAAAAGTTCATTGAAAGAAAAAAAATGAGCAAACTGCAAGTTACTAGGAGAGGAACTGAATAACTTCCTTCCTTCATTACGAATTCCATTATTACAATTTTCAAAAGAAATGTTGAGAATTTCAGGAATTCACACGTGGGCATAAATTTATAAAGACATTTTCATAAAATATCAACATCTTAAAGTTTAAAACTCCATCAAATGAGAAGCACTTCCTGAATTTTATGCTTCAGACAGAATCTCAACTAGGACTTTATTTTAATAAAGCCTATTTCCAAACCTTATGTTTTGGGCTTTCATTGATTTAAGCATGTATATCAAAGCAACCAAAACTCCCTGCTCGTCTGTTATCAACTGAGGTATACGTGGCCAAACTTTGATCTGGAGAAAGGCAGATGCTCTATTTAGGGAAGTGAGTCAAACGAAACACTGACTATTTCCCATTTATCCGTCTGTGTGTCTCCTGGTAAAACTGAAACTCCTGAATACCGTACCCAGTGAGCGCTTAACACGGTCCCAGCCTTCCTTCCCTCTCATCCCCTGCACATCCTGTCCTCGCCTTTACCACCAGCGCACCTCCCCCAGACCTCGTGCATGCGTCACCGCATCTCATCCTCACCCCAGGCCGTGGACCAGTGTGGTCACTCCCCGCCCTTAATAGAAGCAGGAACTGAGTTTAGAGAGGGCATTGAACTGTGCCATGGGCCATGCATCTGGCTAAGTGGTGACCACACTCCCCAGCCCCTGCTGGAACTCACACTGGTCTGCTTGCTGCCCCTGCAACCAGCTTCCAGCGTCCTGTTGAGGGACACTAGTGCTGGAGTCAGGCAGACCCGAGTTTAAGTCCCCATTCTGCTGCTTATGAACTCTGTGAGCTTTGGCAAGTTTTTAACTTCTCTGGTCCTCAGTTTCCTCATCCGTCAATGGGGACCGTAAGACTGCTGCTCTGATAGGGTTCTTCCTATCAGACTAGTCATGCTTAATGAAGTCCATAGGTTCCTGGCACAGAGTAAGCACTCAAAAACATTAGTCATCATTTTGGATTATAAGTGTGGGTTATTACCATTAGTTAAGAGTTAAATGTATGGGAATTTTCTGGTGGTCCAGCGGTTAGAACTTCGCGCTTTCACTGCTGAGGGTGAGGGTTCCATCCCTGGTCCGGGAACGAAGATCCCGTGCAGCACGGCCAAAATAAATAAATAAAAATAATATTGATTCACAGATTTTAATATATATTTCTTTTTTTAAAAAAGAGTTAAAAAAAGAAACTAAAACCCTCAAACTTCAGATCCTTGTTGGATTCTAATTTAAATATCTATCCATGTCCCACCGGTGGCTGAGGTCATTGCACGTTCATTACTGTATGCCCTCCCCTCCCCGCAAGCAGATGCACTTGGGTCTTTTGCTTGAGGTGACTCTCCCCTATTCCTCAGCCTGGAAAGCTTTCTTCCTCCATCACACACGCGCATATGCACGCACGCATGCACACACATGCCTGTTCCCATGGTACCCCTCTTTTCTCAGCACAAGGCACTCATCCTCAATTAATGTGGGTCTCCCCAACGCAGCCTTTAGCTCCACAAGGGCAGCGCCATGGCTCTTCACCCGCATCGAGAGCACCGGCGCCCAGTGACACCCCTGCATACAGCAGCAGGAAATGGATGTCTCCCCATCCTTGTCCAACTAAAAGTTCTCACTTCATCAGGGGTCAGGAAAGCAGGTCTACATCCCACTTCTCTGGCCCTGGCCGAGCCATCCTATCACTGCAAGACTTCTCCGTAGGCTAATACCATTACCCTTAGGCGTACGATGGCTCCTCTTTAAAACATGTGTTTAATTTTCCCAGTCTCCTGAAACAGAAGTAGGCTTGGTATTAATGCATTTGTTTGGTAGCTCTGGCCTCCTGTGGTTTATAATTGTGTCTGTGGTGTGTCTGTTTTTTACATAGCAATTCCCTCCCCGCCAACTGAAGTCAGGGTCCGCAACAGTACCGCACACAGCATCCTGATCTCCTGGGTCCCCGGTTTTGATGGATACTCCCCGTTCAGTGACTGCAGCATTCAGGTGAACTTCCGTAATGAAAAGAAGTTGCTGTTTGGCGCTCAGTGGGTCTGCCTGATTTTTCTTCCTCCTGAGGATGGGCGCTGAGATCATTTCAACACCCCCATTCAGAATCCCTTGACCTTCCCCCGATCAGCGTCCACTGGGCATGCACCATTTTATGATGTTCTGCCCCTGCCCCTCCCCGCACCCCTGTGATGCTGCCTCTTTCCTGTGCGTGGTCCAGGGCCAACTGGAAGAGAAACATGTTTCCAAGATAGAATGTCATGAGACCAGGAAGAATTAATTTTTAAGATACAAAAACCCATCTGGCTTGTAACCAGGAGTCCAAGAAGCCAGGTGCTCTGCAGCCTGGCTTCTCCTGGGTTTGTGGCCGTGAAGGACAGAAGGGCAAGCACAAGATGGATCATCTTCACTATTGAATGTAGCATCTCAGCCTGTGGCTGCCAGGGAAACCTGGGGATTACAGGCCTAACAGAGTCATCGCCCACTTTTAACCACTACCTAAAATTGGTATAAAATAGAGCTGTAAGAAATATAGGTTAGCCATCCTAAAATGACACCTTGCCATGAGATAGGCTCTGCTCTGAGTGTTCATTTCATAAAAAGGGAAGGGTAGGGCTTCCCTGGTGGCGCAGTGGTTGAGAGTCCGCCTGCTGATGCAGGGGAAACGGGTTCGTGCCCCGGCCCGGGAAGATCCCACGTGCCGCGGAGCGGCTGGGCCCATGAGCCATGGCCGCTGAGCCTGCTCGTCCGGAGCCTGTGCTCCGCAGCGGGAGAGGCCACGACAGTGAGAGGCCCGCGTACCGCAAAAAAAAAAAAAAAAAAAAAAAAAAAGGGAAGGGTAGCAGTAACTACCTTTTACTGAGTGCCCACAATGGCTCAAGGACTTTGCAGACATTATCTTACTTGGAACCCACACCAGCACTGCAGGGCCACAGTGCACACAGAGTGGCAAAACCGGAATTCATGCCCAGGAAACTCTGATGCCCAAAGCAATGCTCAGGACCACCTGCTCCTCCGTGTCTCAGGAAGACGTTGCAGGTGAGAGCAGGTAGTTGAACACACGTGGATTATCCGCTGAAAACATGAATGCATTCTGCCTGTACTTGATCATACAGTAAGGTCAGGGATTATTCTTAGTTTCATAAATGTCTGATCTTATTAGGTAAAAACATATTAACCTGACATGGGCCAATCATGCCAACTCAGCTGAGAGAAGTGACTTTCATAGAATTTTATGTGTTGACAACTAGATGTTTTTAATACCAAGTGGAACTTGTTTCTCTGCTCTTATTGCCTCCCACCCTTGTGTAACAGCTGTTTCTTCTCAGACGAGTAAAAACGTATCATCCCCAAAATAGCCTCCACCCTCACCCTGCTACCCACAGCCTTGCTTAATCTTGTCCATTATTTGCAAACCTCCCAAGTACTGGTAAGTGTTTAGGAATTCTCCTTGTGTCTACAAAGTCTCACCAGGGATATCCTTTTTTTTGAACAGCTTTTCTGAAATATATTTTACATACCATAATATTCACCCATTTAAAGTGTACAATTCAGTCGTTTTTAGTATAGTCAGAGTTCTGCAGTCATCACCATTATCTTATTGGGACTGTATTCATAAGAGATATTGGCCTGTAGTTTTCTTGTGTTAGCTTTTTCTGGTTTTGGTATCAGGGTGATACTGGCCTTAGAGAAAGATTTGGGAAGCGTTCCCACTTCTTCTGTTTCTTGGAAGAATTTGAGAAAGGTTGCTGTGAAATTGTCTTCAGTATTTAGTAGAAATCACCAGCAAAGCCATCTGTTCCTAGGCCTTTGTTTGTGGAAAGTTTTTTGAGTAATACCAGCTCAATCTTTTTACTTGTTATAGATCTATTCAGATTTTCTATTTCTTCGTCAGTCAGTTTTGGTAATTTGTGTGTTTCTAGGAATTTGTGCATTTCTTAGGTTATCTAATTTGTTGGTATACAGTTGTTCATAATCTTCCATTAGAAGTTTTTTTTTCTTTGAAGTTAGAAGTGATGTCCCCTCTTTCATTCCTGATTTTAATAATTTGAGTTGTCTCTTATTTTTCTTGGTCAGTCTGACTAAAGGTTGGTCAGTTTTATTGATTTTTTTGAAGAACCAACTTTTGGTTTCATTAATTTTTTTCTATTTTTAAAAATTCTGTTTCATTCATTTCTGCCCTAACCTTTATTTCCTTTCTTCTGTTTACTTTAGCTTAATTTTTTCCCCTTTTTGTTTCTTATAGTGAAAGTTTAGGTAATTGATTTGAAATTTCTTCTTTTTTAATATAGGCAATTATACTATACATTTCCCTGTAAGCACTGCATTGGCTGTATACCATAAGATATGGTGTTTGGGGGTTTTTCCATTCATAATCAAGTTTTTGATCACTTTTCTTGTGATTTCTTCTTTGTTCTATTGGTTATTTAGGAGTGTGTCATTTAATTTTCACTTAGTTGTGAATTTCTTAAGTTTTCTTCCTTTGTTGGTTGTGTTTAGAGGATATACTTAGTATGGCTTCCATCTTTTTTTTTTTCTTTTGGCCACACTGTGTGGCATGCAGAACTTCCCTGACCAGGGATTGAACCCATGCCCCCTGCAGTGGAAGTGTGGAGTCTTAACCACTGGACCACCCTGGAAGTCCTCATCCTTTTAAATTTATTAAGGCTTGTTGTATGGCCTTGCATATGTTCTATCCTGGAGAATGTTCCATGTGCAGTTGAGGAGAAGGTGTATTCAGCTGTGGTTGGGTGGAACGTTTCTATGTCTCTTAGGTCTAGGTGGTTTATAGTCCTGTTCACTTCTTCTGTTTCCTTGTTAAACTTCTGCCTCATGGTTTTATCTATTATTGAAAATAGGAAATTGAGGTCTCAACTATTATTTTTGAATTGTGTATTTCTCCCTTCAGTTCTATCAGTTTTTTTGCTTCATATATTTCAGGACTCTTATTGTTTTGGGAACAACCAGGGCCTGTTTCCCCATATATGGACATAACTGAACATACATATGGACACAAATAAAGCATGGACCAGCCCTTTTTTTTAAGAAAAAATGAGGTATAGTTTTAGGTACACAACATAGTGATTCAAAATTTTTATAGAGATTATGCTTCATTTATAGTTATTATAAAATATTGGCTATATTCCCTGTGTGGACCAGCCTTTTTAAAAATTGTTTCCAGTTACTGAACTGTTTGAAGAGTGCAAGAGGACATGAGACTCCTTCCCATAGGAGGGTGTTACCTTCAGGGAGACTGAGGAAGAGTACTGCCCCCACTTGGAGAAGAATGTGTCTCAGGGTAGACGTGAGGTAGAGGGGAGGTAGAGTAGGGTGGTTGAGTGGTCTGAAAACACCAGGTCACCCCTACAGGGGGCGGATGATCACACAAGCTTCACTTGCACTCTCTTTGCCTTGGCTTTGGGTGGCCAGGGCGTGAAAAATCATCCTGAGACTGCCAAATTGCAGCCCCTCTTGCCCACCTTGGATCCTATTGTGCAGGACATGGTTATCCTGTCTTTGCCCCACCAGCTAGCTCAGGCTTCCTTCACCCATTCTCCTTTCCATCTCTTCTAGGGTTACTGGATTTAGCAAATAAGAATCCAGTTTCTTTACAAGTTAATTACACTGTTGATTTTGTGTCATACCTATACCCATAATTATTGGTGGTCTATCTGAACTTTAAATATAAACGGGTGTCCTTTATTTTCTCTGGCAGTCCTAGTGAGGTTGATCAAAACTGGCTCCACAAGTTATGTACTTTCACATTCTGTTGATTAACAATGTATTCCCATTTCTGAAGGGACCAAGTATCATTTTGTAGCAGAGTCCCAGTTTGTTACAATTTTAAACTCTGACTTGGTAACAAATGAATGTTTTGGACGAGATTCACATCCACCCACTAGCAGGACACACCCTCTCACTTCCCCTGGTCTTGGCATTAGTTCCTTTCTTCACCCATTTTTGGACTATGGACTCCGTTTCTATTTTGATCTCTCCCACGTATGTCTTGCCATTTCATGCCCTCCTTTCCCCCAGAACCCACTGAGCACTGTTAGAGAAACCCGTCTTCTTCTAGGAACATGCCCTCCAAGAGTGTCCCTGTGCCTGGAAATGGTCCAGCGCGTTGTTCCGGAAATGGGGCAGGGGTGGGGAGCCAAGGTTTCCTCCACCTTAGTTCCAGCACTTGGTCAGC
>NW_006798273.1:2887980-2900472 GCF_000442215.2 Lipotes vexillifer
AGGAAGTAGGTGCAGACTCTAAAGTGAAGAAACAGAGTGATTTCTGCCAACAGCCACCACCAAGATAAGCACACGGCTCCTGGTTTCTCCTCTGGTGGCTCCTCAGGCCAACTTGTACCCTCTTGTCACCCCGCGGAGTCTGCGGGTCTGAGTCAGAGGTGAGACTCGGTCCCAGCGCCACCCTCATGGTATCCACTAGGGGATTTGGAATTCCAAAATGTTGATCTGTGGCCCCTTGACCTAAATTGCAAACATAGATATCCTGAAATAACAGCATTGTGTTTCCACACCCCATAATTGCAAGCCCATTATTATCAGAAATATATTTTGTGGGTTTAAGATTTTTTTCCCCAAATTGTTTTTGGTGGCTTCTTTTTTGTCCAAAACTATTTTTGTCTTTCTGATTTTATATGTACAACATATTTTAGAAGTTGTGAAAAACATACAGTGAGAGAAAACTCTGCATGATCCCCATTCCCAGATAAGAGGTTTCCTTAAGGGAAAAGCTAGAAGTTTAGCCTAAGACTGAATTTTGCTGGGAATCTCTCTCTCTTGCCTGTGCATACAGAAGACATCTGGAGAGGGATGTGGAGAGACTGGTGGAGTTTATGGAGAAAAAGATGAGGTACAAGGACTCAGGGGAAAGAGCTGATGGGTTTTTAAAAGATTCGGAGAAAAGCTTGTTGGGTGAGGTGCAAATGACCCTTTCCTATATCTCCCCACCAAAAAATGCCATAAAATCTACACTATCTGTGTTTGCTTTTGGAGTTGAATCTATATGGGAGTGGGAATTGGGGGGGGTAAGAATAAAGGACATGCTAAAATTAGCCTCAAGGCAAGAGCAGAATTCCTCAGGAGACATAATGAAAAGAAATACAGATTTTTTTTAAAAAAAATTAAGTATCTCATCTTCTAAAGTAGGATTTGGGAAATATTTTCTCTAAAGGGTCAGACAGTAAATATTTCAGGTTTTGCCCCACATACGATGTCCCTTGTCTTTACTGCCTATTCTGTGAAACAGCTGAAAAAAATGATCAAGAAGCGAAGTGATTCTGAGGAAGAGCTACTTTTATTATGTTATATTATAATGTTATATTTCTGAAGGGACCAAGTATCACATGGGTGGATGTTATATTACAATAATTATAATGTTATGATGACGATTATTTGCTTTGTTACCTGCCGGAGTGAGAACACTTATTTTAGGCATTTTTCATCAGGTCCTCAATTGTTGCACCAAGTGAGTAGCATGAGTAATACACAGTGATCCTGGTGGGAAATTTAAGGTGTGGCCCGAAAGGAAGCAGGTACCTCCCCTCAGTGGAGCGGAAGGGCCATGTACACCGAATGCATGAATGCCCCAAGTCTGACATTCCTACCCGCTTACTAATGCCTGGTCCACAATTTTGCTCTTCATTTAGGTCGAGGAAGTTGACCCACTGAGTCATGGCTCAGTCATGATTTTTAACACCTCTGCTTCACCACATCTGTATCAAATCGAGCAGCTGCAGGCTCTGGCGAATTACAGCATCGGTGTGTCCTGCATGAATGAAGTCGGCTGGTCTGCAGTGAGCCCTTGGATTCTGGCCAGCACAACCGAAAGAGGTAATTCCTGGGGTTCAGAATGCATATTGTGCCTGATGGCACGTCATGAAACAGATCCTTCCCAGTGGCCTGATTCAGAGTTTAACTTTTTCTTTGTGTGGCCTTCGTCTCTGGAGGATAATTTTATGGAGGTGACCAATGAAAATAGGAAAGGTGTTTCCTTCTATAATTGAAAAGGGTTTAGTGACAAACCTTATACTTACTATGTATAGGGAATATTTTCTTTTACATAGGAAGATATTAATAGTAGCACACTCTTTATAGCATATATTATTTTAATTAAAATATAAATATATGAAAGTTATTACTCCTAGCATCAAACTTAAGAAAACTAATAAATGTGAAAGTGGCTAATGGTCAGTAAGCACCTACTACATGCCGGGGACCATCTTAGGTACTTTACATGCATTATTTCATTAGCTCCTCATAGCAATCATATGAAGTAGGTACTGTTGTCTCTACATTATTTTCTTATAGCAAATTTTATTTACATCTGTAAACTTTCATTTCTGTGTGCTTCTTTTGATTTCCAAGAGTTTGTATTTTTTCTATGAATATTGGGGTGAATATTGTAGTTATGTTAGATTTGAATTGTCCAGTTTCCATTATTTCCCAATTTAGAGCTCTGGATCACTCAGAACCTCTTTCCTGCCCTTAACTCCAGCCTTACATAATCAGTGCTCCAATTTTAATACAGACGGTGGGACAGGTCTAGGTGATAAATTATTAGGGCTTAATCCTTGCACAAATGAAACTAGTGCCAAGATTGTAAAATATCTTAAATGAGGAAGAAAAACCTCTGAGAACAATTTTTATATGGTGTTTCATTTTCATTCAGTTCAAAAAACTTTCTGGTTTCTGTTTTGATTTCTTCCTTAACCCATTAGTTATTTAGGTGTCTAACGTAGTTTCCAAATACTTGTATTAGTGATTTCTAATTTCATTCTGTTGGGGCCAAAGAACATAATGCATATCACTTGAATCCTTTGAAATGTATCAAGACTCAAATTTTACAGCCCAGAACATGGTCTATCTTGATAAATGTTCCATGTGTACTTGAGAATGTGTATTCTGCTCTTATTAGATGGAGTGTTCTATAAATGTCAACTTGGTCAAGTTAGTTGACAGTGTTTGTCAAATTGTATTCTTATTGATTTTATGCCTCCTTTTTCTATCAGTTATTTAGCCGGGTGCATTGAAATCTGTAGTTATAACTGTGAATTTATCTATTTCTATTTGTAGTTCTAGCAGTTCACATATTTTGAAGTTCTGTTATTTTGTGCATAACTGTGTAATATTACTATGCTCTCCTAATAAATTGGCCACTTTATCATTATGAAATTATTTTCTTTATCTTTGGTAATATATTCTGTGAAATCTATTTTATCGATATTAATAATAGCCATTTTACTCTTTCTTTTGATTACATGGTGTATCTTTTATTCATACTTATTTTTAACTTACTTGTATCTTTATATTCAATGGGTATTTCATGTAGGCAGTACTTTACTTCACAATCCTTCCCTTTAAATTGGGGTATTTAATCCATTAAAATGTAATGATATCATTCATATGGGTAGATTTACATCTGTCTTCTATTTGTTCTGTCTGTAATTTGTTCCTCTTCTTTTGGGTTAATTGGATGTTTTTATTCTATTTTATCTCCTTTTTGACTTATTAGCCATAACGCTTTTTTTCTGTTCTTTCAATGGTTGCTTTAGGGTTTATAGTATACAGGTTTAACTTATTACTATATGCCTTCAAGTGATGTTATACCACTTCAGGTATAGTATAGGAACCTTAACATAGTATACTTTCATTTTTCTTTTGATATCTCCAGATATTTATGCTACTGTTGTCACTCATTTTACTTTTACATATGTTATAAACCCACGCTAGATTGTTATTATTTTTGTTCAAATAGTCATAATCTTTTAGAGTGATTTATATAATTATAAAAAAACCTATATTTACCCAGTTGGTATTTACCCAAATGGTAGTTACCATTTCTAATGTTATTCTTTTTTTTGGTGTAAATCTGTACATATTTCCATGTGGTATTATTTTTCTTCTTCCTAAAGGATTCTTCATTACTTCTTGTAGTGTGAATCTTGGTGAGAAATTCAGCTTCTGTATGTCTGAAAGAAATCTTTATTTTACCTTTGAGGGGTTTCTTTGGACTTCAGTTTGTAAGATATTTTTATTCGGTATAGAGTTCTCGGTTACTCCACTGTCTTCTTGCTTGCATTGTTTCTGATAACAAATCTGTGGTAATTCTTAATTTATTCCTCTGTGTATAATGTGTCTTATGTCTCTGGTTTTCCTTTTGTATTTGATTTTGAGCAATTTAATTATGATGTGCCTTGGTGTAATTTTCTTTATATCCCTTGGGCTTGGGGTTCATTGAACTTCTGAGGTCTGCATGTCTATAGTTTGCAACACATTTGGAAAATGTTGACCATTGCTTCTTCAAATATTTTTTTCTGTTCCCGCCTCTCTGCTCCTTTGAGGACTCCAGTTACCCATGTATCATATCACTTGAAGTTATCCATAATTCACTGATGCTATTACTTTTTTCCCTGCTTTTCTCCTTGTGTTTTATTTTGGGTAGTTTCTATTACTGTGTCTTCAAATTCACTAATCTTTTCTTGTGCAGTATCTAATCTGCCATTAATTCTATCTAGTGTATATTTCAACTCTCACATTGTAATTTCTGGGTTTTTTTTTTTTGTATCTTTCCTGTCTCTACTTAACTTTTGGACCATATGGAATACAGTTATAATAACTGTTTTAATGTCCTTGTCTGCTAATTCTAACATCAGTCTTATTTCTGGAGTGGTTTTGATTGATTCATTTATATTCCTATTGTGGAGAGTACTTTCCAATTTTTCTACATGTCTGGTAATCTTTGGTTGGATTCCTGACATTGTGAATTTTACTTTGTTGAGTGCTAGATATTTTTGTATTCTTATAAATAGTGAGCTTTGTTTGGGGTCACAGTTAAGCTAATGGGAAAAGACTGATCCTTTTGGACATTGCTTTTAGTATTTGTTAGGCTGGACCAGAGCAGTGCTTCATCTAGGGTCAACTATTACCCACTATTGAGACAAAACCATTATGTGTACTCTACCCAGTGCTCCTTGAGCCATTAGATTTTCCAGGCTGATTGATGGGAACAGGCACTATTCCTGGCCCTGAGTGATCTTTAATCTTTAGTTTTTTTTAATTTTTTCTTTAATTTTTTCATTAAAAATTTTTATCTTTAATTTTTAATTTTTTCATGTGGTTCTTTTCCTGTCTTCCTCCAGAGTCATCCTAGTGACTCCTTTGCCGTCTCCTGGGCATTTGTCTTTCTTGGTTTACTGTCTCTCATTCTCATGGAGCACATTCTCAATTAGCTCTAGAGAGAATATATGTATAAATAAAAACTATGGGACCTTGCATGTCTGTTTGTCATACTGGATTGGTAATTTTTCCTAATAGAGAATTTTAGGTTGGAAATGATTTTCCCTCAAAATTTTAAAAGTATTTCTGCATTGTTCCTTAGCTTCATGTGTCATTGTAGAGAATTTTGATAACTTGAGTTTTCTAGGTGAACTGTTTTTTAGTTTTAATTTTTTTTAATATCTTTTCTCTTTAATCATGGTGCTATAATGAGCTGTGATGTGGGATTTGTTTCATTCATCATCATAGGCATTCAATCTAGGAATGCAAATGCTTTGGTTTTGAGACTCCTTCTTACACATTTTTTCCTTTAAAAATGTTCTTCTATTTTTCTTTCCAGATAACTGTATTAGACATTTGTTGAAACTCTTTTAATTGCTTCCTCAATTTTTTTACCTCAAATTGGCCTCCTTTTAAAAATTTTTATTCTACTTTTCTTTTGGAGATTTACTTGATTTATCTTCTAATTCTTCTGTTGAATACTTTATTGAAATTGGCAATGTAATATATAAGAATAATTTTATTTTTCATTGACAGTTTTTCCCAGTTCTCAATTATGAGAGCCTTTTCTTATCTTTGGCTATGTTAATTATTGGTTTTGTTTGTTTGTGTTTTAGTTTTCTCTAGTTCCCTACGTTGTCTCTGCCTCCTCTGAGTGCTGTGTCCTGTGTTTTGTTCTGGTCCCTGACATTCATGAAGGAGGCCTCCCCAGCCTCTTCTGATCTTCCACTGTCTCTCCTATTGAAGAGTGAAGAACCAGCGATTGATGGGAAGCTCTGTGAGCATGGGTGGGGCTTGTAGGCTTCACTGTCAGGTGATTGGGCAGCGACCTAAGTGTTTTAGTTTGGATACCCCCAAGTGTCAATATTGGCTTTCTTTCCCCTGGAGCCACTTACTTCCTCTAAAATTGAGTCTCCTGTCTGCGGCCTCAGGAATATGAACACAGCTGCTGATGCTCTAAGATCAGGTGGGGAGGAGCCAGAGGTGGAGTCCCCCTCAGTCAGTGTATGAACTTGCACTTATTTCCCTAGTTGTCAGCCCCTCATCGTGCCTCCATTCTACTGGTGTCCCAAGTCCAGTAGCTTTTCAGTTCAGAGAATAAAGCATCCTGTCTCCTGTGGGAATTTGAGGGATACCTGCCAGCTGTGTGTGGGAATAGGTTAGAAGGATCTCGAGGGCTACTTCCTGATCAAACTTTCAATCTTCCAGTTTTAGTTCCCCACTCTGGTCCCTTGGTCCTCCGCTTCTGAGCTTCTCTGTGGTTCTTTGGGGAGAATCAGTTTCCTGAGTTAATTACACCTTCTTACTCTGCTTTGCAGCTTTCAAATGTATGTTGGCATTTCTCTTCCACTGTTGACTCCTCTGTACCCTGTGAGTTTATACTGTTTTAAATTTCTTATTGTCGTCATAGAGGGGTTTTAGGAGGGAGTAGACATAAAGACATGTTGAGTCAACCATGTTTCCCTGTAAATTCTACTGTGTGACTCGTTTCATAGGTACAGCTTTAGCTATATATTTCCTAAGCTGAGATTTGCTCTAACTTCATTATGACTGCTCCTGGAATCAGCAGAGACAAAGAGGTTATAGTGCCCTTTTGTTTCCCTTTCAGATATTTCAGAAATATACAATTTAATCTCCCCTAAATACAAATACAACAACAGTTTGGTGTATATTACTGCATATTTACTTTTCCTATATGTAAGATACTTATTTTTTAATTTCTAAAATGGATCATTGATACATACCTTTTTGCAGTTTTATTCACCCCCCCAACCATTAGATATTCTTTCATATCAATTTACATGGTCTCGCAAATTCTTTTCAGTGTGGGGTAGTGAGTATTCCATTGGAAAATTATCAGAATTTATCATATCGTAATTATTGACTGAACATTACATTTATTCCTTTCTGTCACTATTATGCTTCAATGAATATAACACTACCTACAGGAGAACTTTTCTAGATTAAATTCATGGAAAGAAAATATTGGTCAGGAGGCATATTTTTTTCGGTTTTAATAGCTACAGTCACGTTCTTCCCTCCCAAAAAAAGAATGTAGTTGTGATCTTGACTTGTTTCCCGAATTATTTCGTACACATACTGTACCCACATACATACTTTTTCTAAAAAGTGCGTTAACGTTTATTATCCTTGTATATAGACATTTTGACATAAAGTGGTTATGTGGCTTGTGTAGAATTTACTATAAACCAGAGAGTGAAAACCAGCGCTAAATTCTACAGTTCGTCACCTGACCCAGCAAGTAGTATTTGACCCTCTGATCTTCATTCATGAGGTGCCTTACACACACGCACGCGCACACGCACGCACGCACACATACACGTACATATTTAAATTCATTCACTGATTAGCTCTGTTCAGATCATTAGTAACCTGGCTCTGGACTTTAAAACGTGGCTTCCTTCTGAGATCAGCAGTGTTCCCTGCTTTGTACAGCTCAAATGACCTAGAACTGATCCCCAGCTGGTGCCAGCTTCTTGACCTACTGCTGCACAGGTGTCTACTGGAGAATCCTCTTGGAGTTGTGTGTGTTTTGCTTCCCCAGGAGGAGTCCGTGAGCTCTACCTACCTCCTTCCCTGTCTTCCACCTCTTTGTTGTTTTAGTTTGGAAAGGGCTTACTTTCTAAAAGAAACTTTTATTGCAGTAGAGTTGATTTACAATGTTGTGTTAGTTTCAGGTGTACAGCAAAGTGATTCCGTTATATATTCTTCCTCAGATTCTTTTCCATGATAGTTTATTACAAGATATTGAATATAGTTCCCTGTGCTATACAGTAGGTCCTCGCTGTTTATCTATATTATATATAGTAGTTTGTGTCTGTTAATCCCAAACTCCTAATTTATCCCTCCCCCCTCCTTTCCCCTTTGGTAACCATATGTTTGTTTTCTGTCTGTGAGTCTGATTCTGTTTTATAAATAAGTTCATTTGTATCATTTTTTAAGATTCCGCATATAAGTGATATCATATTATATTTGTCTTTCTCTGTCTGACTTCACTTAGTATGATCATCTCTAGGTCCATCGCGCTTACCTTGTGTGTGTGGCCTTTTTAAGAGAATTTTATTTGAGTGGTTCTTACAAAGATTGTTGCAATATGAAAGTCATTTGTTTGATAGAAATATCGAGCTGTCTTGTCAAACACACTAAAGTAACCCAAAAATATATTTCAGAGCTCACAGAGCCTAAAAAGAGCAAAGATTATATGCAACAAGACAAAACCTATTTCTGCATTTCCTATTTCTTGCTCGGACTGCTTTGCTTACCAGCCTGTCACTAAACATCTTGAGGAAATGCAGGGATCATTTTGTTTGGAATCTTAGACACAAAGCTTACTCTTTTAAACTCATGATGTCTTAATGGTCCTCGATTGAAAAGAAGGTGAAAGTCCACTATTTTTTTTTTAAATGTGACATCGAAGAGATTTTATCATGAAGGAAGCGTTGTAAAATGAGAAGAACTAACATTTTCTGAGTGCCTACAGTGAACTAGACACTGTGCTAAGCACTTACGTATAATATCTTAATAAATCTTCATAGAAATGTATGAAAGTCCACTATTAATCTCAGTCTCGTTTGAGTGCCTTTCATAGAAAATTTAAAAACCAAACGTACAAAAACCGAGAGTGACTCTCCATGTGCCTTTCTTCGTACTTCCTCATCCTTCTCTCCTTTCTCTTTTGTAGCCCCGTCAGTAGCACCTCTGAATGTCACTATATTTCTGAATGAGTCTAGCAACAAGGTGGATGTCAAATGGATCAAGCCTCCAATTAAGCGGCAGGATGGGGAACTGGTGGGCTACCGGATCTCTCACGTGTGGCAGAATGCAGAGACGTCTGTAAGTCTGAACTTTAACAGAGTGCACTTGTCTTCTTGGATTTGCTGATTTAATACTGCTTTAGGGGCTTTCCTTTTGTCGTGAGAAGGCCTGATATTATTGGGTTAGGCAAGGCACCTTTCAGTGGGAGATAAACAATGTAGTAAAAATTAGAAGTGCCTGAAAAGTTACAAAATTCCAAGAAATCATTGGGGCTTTCCTCACTCACTCTTCATCCATTCATTTATTTCATTAGTCGATGTGAATAGAACTCATCCTCTGTTGTCACCTGATTCTTGCCTTCAGGGAACTTAGGCTCTTTAAGGAAGACAGTGTGAACTACCGAGAGGGGTTACCAGGCTTAGCAGTCCTGCAATTCATAACCTCTTGGAAATTCCAGAAGATGATTGCCAGGGAAGCCCCCCAGCCTCATAGAGGATGGCAAGAGTAACTAGACCCCGAAGGAGAGGGTTGAGCAGGCCAGCACGTGGATTGGCACAGCCCTGAAGGACGTGCTGTATAGCACAGCTTTGTTAGACGTGACTCCAGTCAAGCCCAGAGGGCCATCTGATTTTGATTGCCGAGAGGTCTAAAGATGGTGGGAACATCTGACCCAAGACAGAAGTGGTGAGGGGGACAGCTGACTGTGGTTAGGTGGGCAGCTCCCAGACAGGCCCCTTTCCCACTTGAGAAAGGAAGAGGGTTGAGGTGACACTGACTTCTCATGACGCAGAGGATCTGTAGCAGAGCAGACGCGCTGGCTTTATTCTCAGGACTGTCTCTTCTTTACCGCCATTGTGGAAAGCATGCTTTGTTGTTTTGTGTTGTGTTGTTTTGTGTTGTTACAGTCCTCCTTGATCTAACCCTGGTAATAGGTCAGACTTCAGCATCCTCGTGGCATCTGTAGGGAGCATCACAGGAAAGTTACAATTTCTTGGCACGAGAGAGGAAAGGGGTGAACAGCTGCACTGACTGATGATGTCCAGGCTTTGTGTCGGTCACCTTTAACCTCATGTCACCCAGCTTTTACCAAAACTGCTGTCTTCCAAAAGAACAATTTGAATTTATTTTTTTTCTTTTCCTGCCTCAGTTTACCTATCAGGAAGCAGACTGTCGGAAGCGGTAGTGATGGAAAAGGAAGAGAGCTTAGAAATCCGTGGTTTGTTCTGCCTTATAGTAGATGATAAAAGGATGCTATTTGTACCAGTGAAAACCCTGCTTAAGAGAGTTGCAGCTATGAGACAAGAAGTCTCTCGCTTCCTGGTCTTCTGTCTCAGAGCATTTGTGCAAGGGGCCTGTTGACCACATTTGCACACTGTCGAGTCACGGGAATCAAATGCCTCTCTTAGAGGATGGCTCCTGATTACAATACTACATTCTTAGTAGAGATACATGGAGGTCCAGCGATTGCATTCTGATTCAGTAGGAACTTTGGTTGGTAGAAGATAGTGATTCTCAGCAGACACTTGAGTGATGTAGGAACGAAGCAGTTTCTTTAAAGAGCTGCAGGTCATCCCTTCTCCTTCTCCCCTGGTGTGGGTGAAAGATACTTCTATAGGGGGGACCCCTGAAGCAGAGGCATGCTGAAGGGCAGGAGTGATGAAAGCCTTACAAATGACATGACGAGGCCAAGGAGCCTAACACACAAGTGCCGTTAACACCCAGCCTTGCATTCTCTCTGCCCTTTGTTCAGAATGCTCCCCTCTGTAGTGAGAACAATACCTCCACAGTTAGGGCTGTGACCTTTCCAGTCACTACCTCCTTGGAGATGCTAGATCATCCCAGCAGGAAGGTCATTTGCATTGTACTCATGCTCTCCTGTGTGCATCGCGACAGTCTTGTGACAACAGAAGACTTAGTGGCTCACTTTACTTTGGGTAACATTCTCTGTGGCAGCTAAGCTCCCAGCTCACCAGCTGCAGCTGGAGACAAATAAGAACACTGAAGAGAAGCTCAGCCTGGGAGGGGCCTAACACTCCCTTCCAAAGTGAAGCTTGAAATGACCTCTGTACCCATGACTTCGGTTCCCTAAACTCCCTTCTTTTCCGAAGGGCAAGAGTTAGACACAACTTCCTCTCGAAATCGTCCTTTTATTTTCATTTTAAAACTCTTACTAGGGACTTCCCTGGTGGCCCAGCAGTTAAGACTCCACGCTCCCAATGCAGGGGGCCTGGGTTTGATCCCTGCTCAGGGAACTAGAACCCGCACACAGCAACTAAGACCCAGTGCAGCCAAATAAATAAAACTAAAATAAATATTTTTTAAAAAGAAAGAAAACTGTTACTAAAATTACATCTTCTTTATGTAAGGTGATGAAATTGGATATTTTTGGAAGATATTCTTATTTATTACTCTAATAAGGGAGGGGTTTTTTGTATGGAATTTCAGAACATTCTTGAAGCAGTCTTTGGGTGGGTTATTACAGTTTGCTGGAAATTTAGTTTTCAAAATTTGTACCTTCAGTATCCTACAACTGTTGTGTCACTTTCAGACTAAGAAACTCCTGGTATTTACTGTTATGGACATTTACTGTATCCTGATGAAGCCATCAATGTTTTTGCTCTCTTTTTCTTGCTGTCCCTTGCCTTCCAAATCAAAGCTTAAAATACAAAGGTCAGGGTCAAGTACAATCTGTTCTCCTTGAAGCCAGAGCTGTGCCTTGCGCATCTTTGTACCATCTGAGCACAGGACCTTAAACTTGCTTTGTAGGCATTTATGGCACTATGAACTTGATGTATGGACCTGACTGACATCTAAACCAGCAGGAGGATTTCTCTCTCTGAATGGGACAGTCTTTTATGAGTGTGGACTGGTATTTCTTGTCCCATTCCCATAAAGTGTCAGTAGACCTGTGAGAATTCAGTGAGCAGATAAGTGTATAAAATACTGCGTATTATACCCCCTTCTGGAAGACCCACAGTGTATACTGGCAAGTTCAAGGTTCTCCAGTGTTCTGCAATAAATAAATCTGTTTACCTTGGACCGAGATTTGCCCGAACTTTAGACAGAGACTCATTTTTATACGTGTCATTCTTGTAGAGCTCATTGTATTGGGATTGGGGCTCTAATGCTGGTTTAACTGGGTTTGGAAAGGGTGGAGATCTTTCATCAGAAGGAAGTTTCATAGCCGATTGTGGTGGGCCAAGAGACATGACATGTAGAGCCAGCTTATTTAAAGACACAGGGAAGCCACAGTGCACTCAAGGCTTCCTTCCTTGGGCCCAGACCCCTGCCTCCTAGCAAGCTGCATGCCTGGAGGGTAGATGTGCCCACTGCCTCTTCCCTTTCCTCATTTCTCCCTCTCACTCACTGTCACAGGAGGGCAGAGCCTGCGAGCTAGTGTCATTTTAAGGTAAAAAGAACAGGTGAGGTTCTTGTGAGACAGGCCAGACAGGGGTCTGAAACATTTCTGAAACCCAAGAATCCATCAAGGATGGTACCTCTTGCCTGGAAGAGAAAGCTACAATGAACAATGAAGAGTGACTCCATGAATGGGTCAAATAAAATTCTTGGTTTGGGAACTAGACAGCCTTGATTATTTTCTCTAACGCACCAAGACTTGAAAGATACTACTCGCTCAGTTCTACCCTAGAGCCTTACAGTTATAGG
>NW_006798273.1:2900482-2900956 GCF_000442215.2 Lipotes vexillifer
TACAGCACCTTACAGGTGCTATAGGAGGGTAGGAATAATAATAACCATCATCAGTTACTTACAGTGTTGACGACTTACAGACCCTGTGCCAAGTGTTTTCCATAAAAGGCCTCACGTAACCCTTACAAAAACGCTGTGAGAAAGATACTGTTTTCTCAATTTTCATTTGAGGAAACTGAAACTCAGAAACATTGAGTAACTTACCCAGAGTCACACAGCTTAGAATTGCAGCACTGAAATAAGAACCCAGGTCTCACTGACTCCAAAGCCAGTGCTTTTCAGAGCCCCACTTCTCTTCTCCCTTGGCTTTCTTCACAGTACAGTGTCTCTTCAAATTCCACAGCGCGGCCTTTTAGCAGAAAGAGGTGAAAACAGGACAGGTTTCAAGAGTAAGATGTGAGGGTTTTACACTGATGATTGTGCATTTGAAGCCCTTTTGAACAAGTTTATTGTCACATGGGGTAGTTCTTTCCC
>NW_006798273.1:2900981-2921480 GCF_000442215.2 Lipotes vexillifer
ATGGGCCATATTCTTTTTTTTTTTTTTTTAGCCTAAGTAATTTGATTTATTTATTTATTTTTGAATTTTATTTTATTTTTTTAATACAGCAGATTCTTATTAGTTATCTGTTTTATACATATTAGTGTAAATGTCAATCCCAATCTCCCGATTCATCACACCCCCAGCACCACCCACGCTTTCCCCCGCTTGGTGTCCATACATTTGTTCTCTACATCTGTGCCTCTATTTCTGCCTTGCAGTCTGGTTCATCTGTACCGTTTTTCTTGATTCCACATATATGTGTTAATATACGATATTTGTTTTTCTCTTTCTGACTTACTTCACTCTGTATGACATTCTCTAGGTCCAACCACATCTCTACAATGGACCCAATTTCGTTCCTTTTTATGGCTGAGTAATATTCCATTGTATATATGTACCACATCTTCTTTATCCATTCGTCTGTCGATGGGAATTTAGGTCGCTTCCATGACCTGGCTATTGTAAATAGTGCTGCATGTGTCTTTTTGAATTATGGTTTTCCCTGGGTATATGCCCAGTAGTGGGATTGCTGGGTCATATGGTAATTCTGTTTTTAGTTTTTTGAGGAACCTCCATCCTGTTCTCCATAGTGGCTGTATCAACTTACATTCCCACCAACAGTGCAAGAGGGTTCCCTTACCTCCACACCCTCTCTCTCCAGCATTAATTGTTTGTAGATTTTCTGATGATGCCCATTCTAACCGGTGTGAGGTGATACCTCATTGTAGTTATGATTTGCATTTCTCTAATAATTAGTGTTGTTGAGCAGCTTTTCACGTGCCTCTTGGCCATCTGTATGTCTTCTTTGGAGAAATGTCTATTTAGCTCTTCTGCCCATTTTTAGATTGGGTTGTTTGCTTTTTTAATATTGAGCTGCATGAGCTGTTATATTTTGGAGATTAATCCTTTGTCCCTTGATTCGTTTGCAAATATTTTCTCCCATTCTGAGGGTTATCCTTTCGTCTTGTTTATAGTTTCCTTTGCTGTGCAAAAGATTTTAAGTTTCATTAGGTCCCATTTGTTTATTTTTGTTTTTATTTCCATTACTCTGGGAGGTGGGTCAAAAGAGATCTTGCTGTGATTTATGTCATAGTGTGTTCTGCCTATGTTTTCCTCTAAGAGTTTTGTAGTGTCCTGTCTTACATTTAGGTCTTTAATCTACTTTGAGTTTATTTTTGTGTATGGTGCTAGGGAGTGTTCTAATTTCATTCTTTTATATGTAGCTGTCCAGTTTTCCCAGCATCACTTATTGAAGAGATTGTCTTTTCTCCATTGTGTATCCTTGCCTCCTTTGTCATAGACTAGTTGACCAGAGGTACGTGGGTTTATCTCTGGGCTTTCTGTCCTGTTCCATTGATCTATATTTATGTTTTTGTGCCAGTACCATAGTGTCTTGATTACTATAGCTTTGTAGTATAGTCTGAAGTCAGGGAGTCTGATTCCTCCAGCTCCGTTTTTTTCTCTGAAGATTGCTTTGGCTATTCGGGGTCATTTGTATCTCCATACAAATTTTAAGATCTTTTGTTCTAGTTCTGTAAAAAATGCCATTGGTAATTTAATATGGATTGCATTGAATCTGTAGATTGCTTTGGGTAGTAGAGTCATCTTCACAATATTGATTCTTCCAATCCAAGAACATGGTATATCTCTCCATCTGTTTGTGTCATCCCTGATTTCTTTCATCAGTGTCTTATAGTTTCCTGAGTACAGGTCTTTTACCTCCTTAGGTAGGTTTATTCCTAGGTATTTTGTTCTTTTTGTTGCAATGGTGAAGGAGATTGTTTCCTTAATTTCTCTTTCTGTTCTTTTGTTGTTAGTGTAGAAGAATGCAAGAGATTTCTGTGCATTAATTTTGTATCCTGCAACTTTACCAAATTCATTGATTAGCTCTGGTAGTTTTCTGGTGGCATCTTTAGGATTCTCTATGTATAGTGTCATGTCATCTGCAGGCAGTGACAGTTTTACTTCTTCTTTTCCAATTTGTATTCCTTTTATTTCTTTTTCTTCTCTGATTGCCATGGCTAGGACTTCCAAAGCTATGTTGAATAATAGTGGCGAGAGTGGACATCCTTGTCTTGATCTTAGAGGAAATGCTTTCAGTTTTTCACCATTGAGAATGATGTTTGCCATGGGTTTGTTGTATATGGCCTTTATTATGTTGAGGTAGGTTCCCTCGATGCCCACTTTCTGGAGAGTTTTTATCATAAATGGGTGTTGAATTTTATCAAAAGCTTTTTCTGCATCTATTGAGATGATCATATGGTTTTTATTCTTCAACTTGTTAATATTCTTCAACTTGTTTTTATTCTTCAACTTGTTTTTACATATAAAAGAATCATAGATTGATTTGTGTATATTGAAGAATCCTTGAATCCCTGGGATAAACCCCACTTGATCATGGTGTATGATCTTTTTAATGTGTTGTTGGATTCTGTTTGCTAGTATTTTGTTGAGGATTTTTGCATCTATATTCATCAGTGATATTGGTCTGTAATTTTCCTTTTTTTGTGGTGTCTTTGTCTGCTTTTGGTATCAGGGTGATGGTGGCCTCATAGAATGAGTTTGGGAGTGTTCCTTCCTCTGCAACTTTTTGGAAGAGCTTGAGAAGGATGTGTGTTAGCTCTTCTCTAAATGTTTGATAGAGTTCACCTGTGAAGCCATCTGGTCCTGGACTTTTGTTTGTTGGGTGATTTTTAATCACA
The DNA here is from genome assembly GCF_000442215.2 of Lipotes vexillifer. Lineage (NCBI taxonomy): Eukaryota > Metazoa > Chordata > Mammalia > Artiodactyla > Lipotidae > Lipotes > Lipotes vexillifer. Next base: position 2,903,708 of record NW_006798273.1, read on the forward strand.
TTTTCAATGTAATTACTTGTGATTGGTCTGTTCGTATGTTCTATTTCTTCCTGGTTCAGTCTTGGAAAGTTATACCTTTCTAAGAATTTGTCCATTTCTTCCAGGTTGTCCATTTTATTGGCAGTGTTGCTTGTAGTAGCCTCTTATGATGCTTTGTATTTCTGCGGTGTCTGTTGTAACTTCTCCTTTTTCATTTCTAATTTCCCTCTTTTTCTTGGTGAGTCTGGCGAAAGGTTTATCAATTTTGTTTATCTCCTCAAAGAACAAGCTTTTAATTTAATTGAGCTTTGCTATTGTTTTCTTTGTTTCTGTTTCATTTATTTCTCTTCTGATCTTTATGATTTCTTACCTTCTACTAACTTTGGGTTTTGTTTGTTCTTCTCTCTCTAGTTCCTTTAGGTGTAAGGTTAGATTGTTTATTTGAGATTTTTCTTGTTTCTTGAGGTAGGATTGTATTGCTATAAACTTCCCTGTTAGAACTGCTTTTGCTGCATCCCATAGGTTTTGGATCATCGTGTTTTCATTGTCATTTCTCTCTATGTATTTTTTGATTTCCTCTTTGATTTCTTCAGTGATCTCTTGGTTAGTTAGTAACGTATTGTTTAGCCTCCGTGTGTTTGTTTTTTACATTTTTTTCCCCTGTAATTGATTTCTAATCTCATAGCGTTGTGGTCAGAAAAGATGCTTGATATGATTTCAATTTTCTTAAATTTACCGAGGCTTGATTTGTGGCCCAGGATGTGATCAATCCTGGAGAATGTTCCACGTGCACTTGAGAAGGAAGTGTAATCTGCTGTTTTTGGAATGTCCTATAAATATCAGTCAAATCTCTCTGGTCTGTTGTGTCATTTGAAGCTTGCGTTTCCTTATTAATTTTCTGTCTGGATGATCTGTCCATTGGTGTAAATGAGGTGTTAAAGTCCCCCACTATTATTGTGTTACTGTTGATTTCCTCTTTTATAGCTGTTGGCATTTGCCTTATGTATTGAGGTGCTCCTATGTTGGGTACATATATATTTATAATTGTTATATCTTGTAGGATTGATCCCTTGATCTTTATGTAGTGTCCTTCCTTGTCTTTTTTTAAAATTTATTTATTTTATTTTTGGCTGCATTGGGTCTTCATTGTAGTGCGCGGGCTTTCTCTAGTTGTGGCGAGCAGGGGCTACTCTTCTTTGCGGTGCACGGGCTCCTCAGTGCGGTGGCTTCTCTTGTTGCGGAGCACAGACTCTGGTTATGCGGGCTCAGTAGTTGTGGTGCACAGACTCAGTAGTTGTGGCTCACGGGCTCTAGAGTGCAGGCTCAGTAGTTGTGGCGCATGGGCTTTGTTGCTCCATGGCTTGTGGGATCTTCCCGGACCAGGGCTCGAACCCGTGTCCCCTGTGTTGGCAGGCGGATTCTTAACCACTGCACCACCAGGGAAACCCCTTCCTTGTCTCTTGTAATATTCTTTATTTTAAAGTCTGTTTTATTTGATATGAGTATTGCTACTCCAGCTTTCTTTTGATTTCCATTTGCATGGGATATCTTTCTCCATCCTCTCACTTTCAGTCTGTATGTGTGCCTAGGTCTGAAGTGGGTCTCGTGTAGACAGCATATATATGGGCCTTGTTTTTGTATCCATTCAGCAAGCCTCTATGTTTTGGTTGGGGTATTTCATCCATTCACATTTAAGGTAATTATCTATATGTGTGTTCCTATTACTATTTTCTTAATTGTTTTGGGTTTGCTTTTTGTAGGTCCTTTTCTTCTCTTGTGTTTCCCACTTAGAGAACTTCCTTTAGCATTTGTTGTAGAGCTGGTTTGGTGGTGCTGAATTCTCTTAGCTTTTGCTTGTCTGTAAAGCTTTTGATTTCTCTGTCAAATCTGAATGACATCCTTGCCTGGTAGAGTAATCTTGGTTGTAGGTTCTTCCCTTTCATCGCTTTAAATATATCGTGCCACTGCCTTCTGGCTTGTAGAGTTTCTGCTGAGAAATCAGCTGTTAACATTATGGGAGTTTCCTTGTATGTTACTTGTCCTTTTTCCCTGGTTGCTTTTAATATTTTTTCTTTGTCTTTAATTTTTGTCAGTTTGATTACTGTTTGTCTCGTTGTGTTTCTGTTTGGGTTTATTCTGCCTGGGACTCTCTGTGCTTCCTGGACTTGGGTGGCTGTTTCCTTTCCCATGTTAAGGAAGTTTTCGACTATAATCTTTTCAAATATTTTCTCTCTCTCTCCTCCTTCTGGGACCCCTATAATGTGAACGTTGGTGTGTTTAATGTTGTCCCAGAGGTCTCTTAGGCTGTCTTCATTTCTTTTCATTCTTTTTTCTTTATTCTGTTCCACGGCAGTGAATTCCACCAATCTGTCTTCTGGCTCACTTATCCGTTCTTCTGCCTCAGTTATTCTGCTATTGATTCCTTCTAGTGTATTTTTTATTTCAGTTATTGTATTGTTCATCTCTGTTTGTTTGTTCTTTAATTCTTCTAGGTGTTTGTTCTTTAATTCTTCTAGGTCTTCGTTAAACATTTCTTGCATCTTCTCGATTTTTGCCTCCGTCCTTTTTCCGAGGTCCCGGATCATCTTCACTATCATTATTTTAATTCTTTTTCTGGAAGGTTGACTTCATTTAGTTGTTTTTCTGGGGTTTTATCTTGTTCCTTCATCCGGTACATAGTCCTCTGCTTTTCATCTTGTCTGTCTTTCTGTGAATGTGGTTTTTGTTCCACAGGCTGCAGGATTGTAGTTCTTCTTGCTTTTGCTGTCTGCCCTCTGGTGGGTGAGGCTATCAAAGAGGCTTGTGCAAAGCTTCCTGATGGGAGGGACTGGTGGTGGGTATAGCTGGGTGTTGCTCTGGTGGGCAGAGCTCAGTAAAACTTTAATCTGCTTGTCTTCTGATGGGTGGGGCTGAGTTCCCTCCCTGTTGGTTGTTTGGCCTGGGGTGACCCAGCACTGGAGGCTACAGGCTCTTTGGTGGGGCTAATGGCAGACTCTGGGAGGGCTCATGCCAAGGAGTACTTCCCAGAACTTCTGCTGCCAGTGTCCTTGTCCCCGTGGTGAGCCACAGCCGCCCACTGCCTCTGCAGGAGACCCTCTAGCACTAGCAGGTAGGTCTGGTTCAGTCTCCTATGGGGTCACTGCTCCTTCCCCGGGTCCCGATGCACACACTACTTTGTGTGTCCCCTCCAAGAGTGGAGTCTCTGTTTCCCCCAGTCCTGTCCAAGTCCTGCAACCAAATCCCGCTAGCCTTCAAAGTCTGATTCTCTAGGAATACCTCCTCCCGTTGCCAAACCCCCAGGTTGGGAAGCCTGACGTGGGGCTCAGAACCTTCACTCCAGTGGGTGGACTTCTGTGGTATAATTGTTCTCCAGTTTGTGAGTTACCCACCCAGCACTTATGGGATTTGATTTTATTGTGATTGCGCCCCTCCTACCGTCTCATTGCGGCTTCTCCTTTGTCTTTGGATGTGGGGTATCTTTTTTGGTGAGTTCCAGTGTCTTCCTGTCAATGATTGTTCAGCAGTTAGTTGTGTTTCTAGTGCTCTCGCAACAGGGAGTGAGAGCACGTTCTTCTCTCCACCATCTTGAGCCAGTCTCCCCCTGAGTAATTTTGAAATGGGCCATATTCTTTTTTCTTTTTTGGCTGCGCTGCATGACTTGCAGGATCTTAGTTCACCAACGAGGGATTGAACCCAGGCCCTTGGCAGTGAAAGCGCAGAGTCCCAACCACTGGACCGCCAGGGAATTACCTATATTCTTAATTACAGTTACAAATTATGGGGTTGTGAATTCTTACAGAGTTGGAGATATTAAGGTCTTTGTGATAAGTGAAAACAAATATCTAGTTGCCCTGACCAACACTGAAGCCACACAGTGAGAAAAAAGAAACTGTGTTTCCAAAGATGTGCTATTACTTTCCCCAACAGGCAAGGTCCCTATGTTTCCTATGTAAGTAAAGCTGTAGTCAAACTGATTTCATTACCTGACAATGCCTTTAGTTAAATTTAAGTTCTTAGAGATATGGGCCTGTGTTGGTGAAATTAAAAGCTCACTAAATGTGCAGCTGACCCATGACCTGTGTACTGTGGCCAGACCACATTATGCCAATGAGATGACCCCTCCTTCGGCGGTCTGCACCCTGACAGCAAGAGAGGTAACACACGGGGGTGAGTGGGGGGCTCCTACAGCTGTCTGAAATTAGAAGGATCTCTGCCAACTTTCAAGATCAAAACTAAAATACTTTGGGATATGGACGTGGTCATACCTTTTCTTTACGTATTTGGCATCAGAACAGTATGAATAAATTACATCAATTTTTAACATTGGGAATCATGTTTAAATTATATTTGAGATTACTATTTAAGGATATTCTTGGAGAAAATTGGGCACCTCCACTAAGTGTTTATCATTTATCTTTCTAATCACTACTTTGACACTGATTACAATTCCACCCCTAAAGTGGGATGATTTTTTATGTATTTCCAAAATGGGTTCCCAGTGAGCGGTGGCTGGCATCATTTCCATGCTTCAAGATTCAGGATAGGACATCCCTGGTGGCGCAGTGGTTAAGAATCCACCTTAACCAGGAGACACGGGTTTGATCCCTGGTCTGGGAAGATCCCACGTGCCGCGGAGCAACTAAGCCCACACGCCACAACTACTGAGCCTGTGCTCTAGAGCCCATGAACCACAACTACTGAGCCCATGTGCCACAACTACTGAAGCCCGTGCACCTAGAGCCCATGCTCCGCAACAGGAGAATCCACCGCAATGAGAAGCCCGCACACTGCAACGAGGAGTAGCCCCCGCTCACCGCAACTAGGGAACGCCCGCGTGCAGCAACGAAGACCCAACGCAGCCAAAAATAAATAAATAAATAAATAATTTTGTAAAATTAATTAGTTAATTAAATTTTAAAAAGATTCAGGATAATGCCAGCTGTGATGGTGGCCATTGTGACGCTTGGGTAACCTTTGCTCTGGGTCAGGCACTGTTTCAAGCACTTCACAGATTAACTCCTTATATTTATTAACTCAAGGAGTAGGAGGTGGAAATTAAAAAGTAACTCCTCTGGGTTTTCATAGGGAGTTATAGGCCCTATGGGAATAGGTGTTATCAACTGCTTTTATGTTCATTTCCAAAAGGATAATTTTGGTTTTGTTAGGATTTCTCTTCTTCTTGGGATTGAGTTCTGTCAAAACTATGTGTGTCCACTTATTTTAAGACAGTTTTTCTGATAAGCAAGGTATTGCGTTTGAATCTTTGCAGACAAAATGTGTGACACCAGGGGCAGGCCCCACGTTCCTTGTCAGGCATGAAGTCTTTTGTACTTTGAAGAGCTGTTAGGTTTTAAACTGTGGGATATATGCACTATTTCTCAGCTGCCAGTCAAGGTTCCGTGACTGTGAGGGCTTTGACAATGAAGTTACTCTACTTGATGGTTTTCTGTCCTCCCCAAATTATATAGAGAATGACCAACTAACACATAACCAAAACTGGGTTAGCCATACAGAAAATGCCTTTTGATATATCAGAAAAAATGACTAATTTGTCTACCTAATTAACAAAAAATCTATGGCAAATCTTTTAGACATTGAGTCCAATGGGGTTAAAAAACCAAAAAAAAAAAAAAATTAAGACCATAGTTTTCCTTTCATCCCTTGTCTGGGGAACGTTTCTAGGTCCTGATGGTCACTGCCTGTTTAGATTTTAAACAGTCTCCAGGTGGGGTGTCCGCACTGGTCATGAGTGATGGGACTGTCCTCTCCATAAGGGCTGACCTGGTTCCACCCAGCACCATTGGGAGAAATGACCAGCATGAGTGACCAGGGGACCACCCACACCAGGCCCCTGCTATCCATTGCTGATCCATAATATCTGTGCTCCATGTGTGATATCTCTCTGTGAAAACAAATCTCCATAATTCAGAATTAAAGACATGTTCCTAGTACTACATTTCAGCCTTCACCAACCCTATGGTTCCTATTTGAAAAGCCAATCCCAAACGCAAAATTAGTTTCCCGCGCCAGAGAACACCATGATAGTCAAGGTTTGGAAACAAAGGGGAAAGTATTTTTTCCCCTGGTTATTTTTTCAAAAATCTCCCCCATCCCCCATGTTTTAATGGGTCAAGTTGTGCAGCGATGGCTTTAAAACAAAATAAGTAAAGCCAGATTTTTGAAAATGGAGCACATTGTGTGTTTGTCGCTGGAAGAAAAAATGTCAGCGCCCTTCTAAATGTAGACTGTAGTCACAACTCTTAGAATTGCAAGGAACACGAGCCCACTTGTGCTGGTTCAAGGAAGCTGGCAGGTGGTCAATGTCAAGGTTCAGTGCAGCTCCTGGGCAGTGTTCTCTGGGGGTTCTGAGGGCGGGAGTGTCGAGGAGACAGTCTTGCTTTTGCCTTCGGGTGCATCTGCCACATATTCCCTTTCTTCCAGAGGTTTCTTCACTGACCCCTCTAAGTACCATGTTCGCACGACCCTAGTAGGCCCAGATCCCCAAGACCTGAGGTTGCTGCCAGCCTGTCCTGCATCACTGCCCGCCTATTGGCTTCCTTGGCTATGGCCTGAGTGAAGGAAGGGATGCTGTGGGAACACAGCCGCTGCCCCTGGGATGTGGGTGGGGCAGCTTCCCTCAGAAGAACTTCCCTCGGGCGACAAGGCCCCTGGTGCCTCAGTATCTCCCTTCCTTTCCTTTCCTCTCTGTCCCCAGAAAGAGCTCTCAGAAGAAGTCGGCCAGAACGAGAGTCTCGCTCAGCTTTCTGTTCAAGTCCACAACGCCTCGTGCACCGTGAGGATTGCAGCCATCACCAGAGGGGGAGTCGGGCCCTTCAGTGACCCAGTGAAAATATTTGTCCCTGCACACGGTGAGAGCTGGTGCCCGACTGACTGACGGAACATCAGTCCGGGCAACACACAGGTGGCCAGAGAGTAGCCTGTGGCATGGACGGCTTGTTTAAGAATGAACCATAAATACCAAAAGGAAATTTCGCAGTGATGAGGATAGTTGATAGCTGATCACAGAGCTGTCGATACCCTTGAGTCTTCCCACTACTATTACTCTCCAGTGTAATAACTTCCTAGGAAGATTCATCCTTTCAGAACCCAGAATTTGACTGGACTTAATGAATTTAGGTTTTCTGTTCTTGCTTTTAACATTTATTAGAGTATAATGGATTTACAATGTTGTGTTAGCCTCAGGTGTACAGCAAGGTCAGTCAGTTATACATGTACATACATCCACTCTTTCTTAGATTCTTTTCCCACATAGCTCATTACAGAGCATTGAATAGAGTTCCCTGTGCTATACAGTAGGTCCTTATTAGTTAGCTATTTTATATATAGTATTGAATTTAGTTTAAATGCATCCAAACTACATGACTGAATTTTGGATAGGCAATGTGGCTAATCCTCAGCTCTCTATAATTGGCACTGTTTGTTTGTTTGCTTTAAGCGGTGCAGGTTGCTCTGTTATTAGTCATTCAAACCCTAGGTAACATGCTTTGTGATTCATTGGTACAGAACAAGAAGCGTTTCCTATAGAAGCCATCTTTACACGGCGCTGGGCTCGCTCAGCTAAATGCCCATCCCTGAGTGCTGGTTTCTGCTTGTTGTTGGAGTGGCCTTAAGCAAGGTGACGCCGTGGTGCCCCAAGTGGCCCAAATGCTGTGTTTGCTTCTGTAGATCAGGGCAGCTGCCTTTGTTCTGACTCTGACCTGCCCTAGGTTGTTTGGTAATGAACTGCCACCGTAAACTCTACGCAGACATCTATACGGGTATGATTTGTGCATTTACAAGTTCTTGCCAAATATATAGCCTTTGTAGCCGTAGCAGACAGGACTTGAGAACAGACCGTTGAGTCCCCCTATGTCTGTCCCAGTGACCCTCAGATATGTTCTCCCTTTTAGTGCCAAATTGGATCCATATTACAGCTCCTACAGCCCATAAGCCCAGTCCCAAGGGAACATTAGTAACTGGTGTTGGGGACACAAGGCGTGCCTACCTGGCAGAAATTCAGGGACAATGAGATTCTGATTCTAGAGGCACAGGTTAAAAAATCAGAGTTTAACACAGACATAGAAAACAAACTTATGGTTACCAAAGGGGAAAGGGGGTGGAGGAGGGATAAATTAGGAGTCTGGAATTAGCAAATACAAACTAGTACATATAAAATAGATAGACAATTAGGTCCTACTGTGTAGCACAGGGAACTATATTCAATATATTGTAACAAACCATAATGGAAAAGAATATGAAAATGAATATATATATATATTTTATATATACACACACACACACACACACACACACACAAACATATAACTGAATCACTTTGCTGTACACCAGAAACTAACACAGCATTGTAAATCAACTATAACTTCTTTTTTTTTTTTCCCCACACCTTGTGGCATGTGGGATCTAGGATCTTAGTTCCCTGACCAGGGATCGAACCCACGGCCTCTGCAGTGGAAGCACAGAGTCTTAACCACTGGACTGCCAGGGAAGTCCTATTCTTCAATTTTTTTTAAAAAAGTCAGAGTTTAAGATGACAGAGCTTTCATCTTCATTCATACTGAACTGTCCAAAACTGTAAAAAGCTTTGCTGTTCTGGCAGTCCTGGTTTTGCATGGTTCCTGTCTGCATACATTTCAGTTACCACAGTTTAGTTACATCACACCTGTTCCCCAACAATATGGTTCAAATTTAAGGTGCCAGCATATATTAACTGTGAGTAATTGTATGAACTTCACCGCCAGCTCTTCAGTGCACAAATCACTCCATAAATAGCAGGGGCATCTTGGTTGTGACCAGTTGGGTCACTTCTTTCAAAGTCTGTGTGTGGTTCATCACCGTGCTTTCCTTATTCAGTTCACATGCATCTAACAGGCATAGAGCTGTGTTACTTCCTTGTCTCGCAGGGGCGAACCCACATGACATTTCACAAAAGCAGATAATTGAGAGACGGAGCTGGTGAACAAAGATGAAAATGTAGAGAAGAAAGAAAAAGTGATAGTGTTGGAAGTGGAATTTGAATTGAATGTGTGTGGAATTACGAAAGAAATAGTTGACTGTGGGCGTGTTGATGCTGCTGCCATTTGGTCCATGAGATGTGCAGCCAGGGAGCTCAGTGAAGGTGGACTTACCCACATGAGTGAACTGGTTGTGCTGAAAAGGAGAAAGATGTCCCAGAGAAAGTTACACTGGCCACAGTCTTCACATGTGTGTCAGGCGCCCCGAAGCTGATGTACTGAATTGAGAATATGCAGATTATGGCCCACCGAATGAGGAGCACACACCACCCACATGGGGTGGGCAGATAGTTCCCTCAGCATCTGAGCTCCCACTTTGGGGAAGTGAAAACCCTGGGGTCATTTTGATTGTGCAGTTTCAATACACCCACACAAAGGAAGCAGAGTCACAAGATCTATTACAGATCCCAGATGCAGGTGTGGGGTGAGGAGGTGGGAGAGCCAGGGCAAGGGTGGTCCTTCATCCCACGTCAGAGCAGGCAGTAGAGAGAGGGTAGAAAACACCTGTACTTAACTTTTCAGGGGCTCAACTCTAAATGGTTATTTTAAAAGGTGCCCCTGGAAAAGCAAAGCAGGAACTTGCAGCAGGACTCCTAAGCTCAGATCCTTATCAAAATGCCCAGACTCTGAATTGTCATACTGGGTTGTAAGCAGGGTTGTCATACTGTGCAGTGCCTCAGCAGGGACTTCCCAGGCGGTCCAGTGGTTAAGAATCCGCCTTCCAATGCAGGGGACGCGGGTTCGATCCCTGGTTGGGGAACTAAGATCCCACATGCCGAGGGGAAAGTGAGCCTGCGCACCACAGCTAGAGAGCCCTCGCACTGCAACTACTAAGGCCGCGCACTCTGGACTGTGCACGCCACAACTAAAGAGAAGCCTGCACGCCACAACAAAGAGCCCGTGTGCCACAACAAAAGATCCCACGTGCCGCAACTAAGACCTGACACAGCCAAATAAGTAAATAGATAAATAAATAAATTTTTTTTTAATAAAATAAAAGAAAATGTCTCAGCAGCAGCTCAAAGTCTCTGCCTTCTCATCACAACATTAAAGGAACTCACAGAGGTATTTCACGACACTGAAAGCGCAAAGGATAAAACATTGGAAACTGATCCAAACTTGGAAAGGAGTATGACATTTGTCAGGGCATGGAAAGTACATTCTCTCTATATCCTAAGCTATGTGGCTAGAAGCTGGCAAGCAGTGTTCAAATTACTCTTGATACTTTCTTTTACAAAGAAATAAAGCATTTTGATTCTCAATATTTCTAGTGTTTTAAATTAGAGCGTACCAGTTAAATATTAGTTTTACTATTTTTACAATTGCTTATACATTTATAACTGACATGAAGAGAGTTCCCCAATACTGTAAATCAACTATCCCGAATCCCAAAGAGATGTTTTGAATTGATTCTATTGGTATTTTACCAGGTTGGGTAGATTTTGCCCCCTCATCAACCCCAGCACCTGGCAACAAAGATCCTGTGCTCATCATCCTTGGCTGCTTTTGTGGATTTGTTTTGATTGGGTTGACTTTATATATATCTCTGGCCATCAGGAAAAGATTCCAGGAGACAAAGTTTGGGTAAGTTTCTCAGTTTAAAATGTTTTGCTCAGCGGTATCGATGAAGTTGCTATGCCAAGTATTAATGCCTCTTCTGCTGGCCCAGCTCCGGTACCCAGCTGGGTCCCTGTATTATGCACGCCCCAGCGGGAGGCAGCTTCCTTACTTCCAGTGCCACAAAGGCAGGCAATAGTGAAAGCTTTTTACTTCTTCCAAAGTCTCTTCTTGCTTTCCTCCTTTCTTGTTTTCCTTTAAGAGGAAACTTAATGTTTTTTAGGACATTAAATGTTGTGAAAATATTTTGATTCTGGTTTTAAAATACATTAAAGTCAAAGTGCTAGAATGACATCCCATCCACAATAGCACGAGAACTATAATGTTCCTAAGAAGAAACCCAATATATGTACAAGAGCTTTGTGGAAAAACTTATTGAACTTTACTGCCATTGCAGAAGACAACTCAAATAAATGGAAAGATGTGTACCACGTTCATAGATGGGAAGGCTCAGTTTTGTCAAGAGATCATTTTTCCCCAAGTTAACCATAAATTCAATATAATCACCATCTAAATTGCTGCAGGCTTGTTGATAAAAGCTGATTTGAAAATTTACCTGAGGGACTTCCCTGGCAGTCCGGTGGTTGAGACTTTGCCTTCCAATGCAGGGGCTGTGGGTTTAATGCAGGGGGTGCAGGTTCGATCCCTGGTCAGGGAGCTAGGATCCCATATGCCTCGTGGCCAAAAAGCCAAAACATAAAACAGAAGCAATGTAACAAATTCAATAAAGACTTTAAAAATGGTCCACCTCAAAAAAAATCTTTAAAAAAAAAAAAAAAAAAAAAAAAAAAAAAAAAAAATTATACCTTGAAGAGTAAATGAGCAGAGACAGCCAAGACAGTTTTGAAAAACACAAAAGTTTGGGTGGAGAGGGCTAATCCTACCAGGTATAAAAACACGTTAAATGATTAGAACAGCGAGGTGTTGGTGAGAACTCAGTGTATGAACATCACAGGGTGCCCATATGTGTGTGGGAATAGAATATACAATGAAGATTGCATTTCAAATCTGTGGAGAAAGGAAGGAATGTTCAAAAAACAGAACCTCTTCTAAGGGGTTGGATGGAGAGAGATGAACAAGACAAGCATGGGGCTGCCCACATGTAGCTTATAGTCTAGCAGTTAAGAAATGCAGAAGAAAATGCTCCATGTGAAAACATTCTTATCAGCTAGTCCTCCACTAACTCATGGTTCCGCAGAACCCAAAAGCTTACCACCAAAATAGATCTTAGATATTATCTGATTCAACCCTAGCTGTAATAATTTGGAGAAGTTTAATGTTGAATGTTTTAAAACTTACCAAAAAGTGGGGCTGCAAAGTACAGCAGATATATTAATAAGATTCCAGTACTGTTTCAAATATTTAGAAATAAAATTATCTCCAAGAACCATTAAGCTGAGCAGAAGCCGAAAACAAGTGAAAAGTTGATCACAGGTTATTTTATACTGAAGTCAGTTTCCTTGGGTCTTCACTGCAACACCCTATTCATTTGTTCATTTTGTACAAGCACCTTTCATTTGTTCATTTTTTAATGAAAATACCTTTATTTTCTACTTATAAAAGTAACATTCTTATAGTTTTTTAAAAAATCAAATTATATAGAATAGTTGAAAGTAGAAAGTGGAACCCACCTGTAACTCCAGGGTTTATACCAGGTCTCAGTTGCTATTTTGGCATAAATCCTTCCAAATTCTTTACTTTGCATACAAATATATTATTTTTTAAATGTGTTCTCTCTTTTAAAATAATCTATATATGCAAGATAACGTGAGGTTTAGTCTATAATTTACTCATTAATTCATAGTACTTTCCACCAATTAGTCTAAAACAGTGACTAAATGGATTTTTTAAAATAGGTTTTATTTTTCAGAAAAGTTTTAAATTTACAGAAAAATTGAGAAGGTAGTACAGAGACTTTCCATATACATCACATCCAGGGTCCCCTGTTATTAACATTTTATGTTAGGACAGTATATTTGCTACAATCAGTCAAACAATATCAATACATTATCATTAACAAAGTCCATACTTTATTCAGATATCCTTTGTTTTAGCCTAATATCCCTTTTCTTTCCCAGAGGCCTATCCAGGACACCACATTACATTTTGTTGTCATGTCTCCTTAGGCTCCTCTTGGCCATGGCAGTTTCCCAGCCTTTCCTTGTTTTTGTTGAACTTGATAGTTTTCGGGAGTACTGCTCAGGTATTTTGTAGGATGCCCTCTCTTGGAATTTGTGTGATGTTCTGCTCATGATTAGACTGGGGTTACAGGTTATTGAGTGGAAGACTACAGAGGTAGAGTGCCATCTTCATCCCATTACATCGAGGATACACACTGTCAACATGATTTATCACTGTTGATGTTAATCATTATCACCTGGCTGAGGTGGTGTTTGCCTGATTTCTCTACCATAGTTATTTTTTCTCCCTTTTTATACTGGACTCTTAGGAAGCAAGTCAGTATATGCATCTCACACAGGGTAAGGAGTTAACGCTACCCCCATCTCTTAAAGACAGAGTATCTATATAAAATATTTGGAATTCTTCTGCACAGGAGACTTCTCTGTTTCCCCCAGTTTATTTATTTATTTATTTATACACATACACACACACACACACACACACACACACATCATGGATATTCATTTTATACTTTGGGTTATAATCCAATATGACTTTATCGCGTTGCTCAAATTGTTACAGCTTTGGCCGTTGGGAGCTTATCAGTTGTTCTCAGCTGTTGATGGTTCCTAGACAGGGTTGTTTGATATTGCCAGGTAAGCCTAAAATGGATCTAAGGAAAGAAGCCTATGTCTCCCAGTGAGAAAGGTTTTTGTGCTAGAAGAGCCCTTTTAACAGGCAGAAGCTTAGTAGCATCTTGTGGAACCAGCCCCAACCTGGGTAGCCTTCTGCTGCTTGTGTGAGATGTCTGTTCTCATTCACCCAGGAGCGCCTTCACAGAGGAGGATTCAGAATTGGTTGTCAGTTACATAGCAAAGAAGTCCTTCTGTCGGCGAGCCATTGAACTCACCTGTAAGTTGACTCTCATTTCTCTGTTTTGGCAAAAGTTAAAATAGTTGAGAGCAAAGAAAACCACAAATTAATTGATAGATTTCTAACAAAAGCCAAAGGAGTCGAAGAATGTCTATCTTTAATGTGCAAAATGTCTCTGGAAACCAACAAGTAGAGAGTCAGACATGGCCCTGGGCTTCCCTCCTGACCGGTTTCCTGGAAATCTGGAACTGGACCCACAGTGAAGTGACCGGGGTTAAGGACTCCTGATGCCATGAAACATGGAGGGAAGAAGGAACTCTCAGGGTGAGAGGAGAAGATGTGGGCAGAGGGATTTAAAGGAAACAGCAAAGCAACTGTCATAATCTTGAGCTCATTTCCTGTTTTTTCCTGGCAACCAAGTCAGGGAACAATTTGCTAGCATACTTTGTGACAGTTATGGTTTGAGCTTTGCTGAATCAGAGCGGGAACTCTTTTAGTTTCAATGAATGGGAATAGACACATAGCTGTGTTCTTGAATAATTTCAGAAACAGTGTTGGAAGTGTGTGAATATTATCAAATTCAAGCTTCTGGATGTTTGCCAAAAAACAACACAAACAACAACAAATAAACATAAGGATGATGGAAGGCAGGTTACCATGAAACAAAAACTCATTTGATGTAGGATGTTATTACTTCTCTAATCTAGAAGTTTTGCCTTTTAGATGTCTATTCTCGCATTTTAAAAAAATCTGTCATTTAGACCAATTTCTTTCCTTGATTGAAGCACCATTTGGGTAAAATTTTTTCACTAAAAGCTAATGTGTCCTTTCTAATTACCACATTTTTTTTTCTTTCAAAGTCTTGCTTGTTCCCTAACTATGGCACAAACTGAATCATTTGCCAAATGGCTATTGAATTGGTCTCCCTCTCCTGGTTAACAGCTTTTATTGATAACACTGATTGTCTGTGCTGCGTATCTACCACCTCATAGAAAATCTTAATCTTCAGTCCCCCACCAAGTATTCAATTTAGCACTTTCTATGTCATTATAATGAGGTTCTATATACCATATGTAAAACAAACTGTACCTTGTTCTCTACTTGTTTCCTGTGGATTCTGTGCCACCTTCCCTGGCATGGGAGGGCAGGGGAGGTGTCCTGATGACTTTTTTGTATCCCACAGTTAGGGTTATACTAGTAAATGCTCCACTAGAAAGAATATTGACTTGGGACTGCCCTGGTGGTCCAGTGGTTAAGACTCCGAGCTCCCAATGCAGGGGGCCCGGGTCTGATCCCCGGTCAGGGAACTAGATCCCGCGTGACGCAACAAAGATCCCTCACGCAGCAACTAAGATCCCGCATACTGCAACTAAGACCCAGCATGGCCAAATACATTTATAAATAAATATTTAAAAATTAAAAAAAAGAAAAGAAAGAATATTGACTTAGCTTCCTCACTCCTTTGAGTCAAGGGCAAAGCTCCCCTGCATGAATCTGATTGCCAGCTGTTGCTACCACCCAATGGGAAGAGAAATATGGTTCTGATTTTTATAATCCTTCAGGATTAATTTTGCCCTGAAACATTCATTTTACTCAGTTTAATCATTAAGTAGGTTTAAGTGTGATATTTTACTACTGGCATTTTGCGGGGAGAGCTATGGATATAAAATGAGAAAAATGTTTAACTTTTTTATAGGACTTTATACTTTATATGCAATTTTAATTATATTCAGATGAAAGGAAGCATACTGACAGGTCATGTATGTTCTGTGACTCCTTTTATAGTACATAGCTTGGGAGTCAGTGAGGAACTGCAAAATAAGCTAGAGGATGTCGTGATTGACAGGAACCTTCTAATTCTCGGAAAAATTCTGGGTGAAGGTAAGCAGTTTTAATTCTTTTAAAATATGAGTAAGAAGGTAAGCGGTTCACAGTCATTTTAAAAAGTGTATATTTATTAAATAAAATACCATTTTTGTGACTTTAAGTTGCAATACAAATAGTTCTATCTTATAACTTTTAAAATGACAAAGTAAATAGTGATTTTTGAAACTCAGATTTGGCCTATGAAAAGGGCCTCTGCAGAGCCTAACAAACACAGTAGGCTCTCGAAAAATATTAATTTCCTTTCTTCATTAAAATGCATGCAATTCACGGGTCGGCTTCCTATATACTTTCAATTTATTCCTCTAGTTCTTAAGTTTACTATTCTTGTCACCTTCCTAATTAAATAGGAACAGAGGTGAAAATACATATTTGTCAAAATGGTCTTAGGATAAATGATAATGGTATTAAGAGTTTGTACTTGATGCATGTCAGTAACAATTTCCATGTTGTCTTGTAAGTTTCTTGAATCAGTTATGATGCTTAATAAAGTGATGAGCTGAGCTAAGTCTGAGCCAACCAAGCTTGTAACAAGCAGGAGGCTAGGGCATGGCCTGTGCCGTGGGTTTACCAGCGGGGGTGACCTGGCCAGCTCCGCCCGGCTGCTGTGTTGGGGTCACAATGGAGCCACGTGAAAACAGCAGCTACAGTGCTATTGCATTTCTGTGGGCAAGAGAGATTTTGCACAAGGTCAATATAGATGTTGTTTTACTTCACAGGAGAGTTTGGGTCTGTCATGGAAGGAAATCTTAATCAGCAGGATGGGACCTCTCAGAAGGTGGCCGTGAAAACCATGAAGTGTGAGTTAACCCTGATGAAACCCATTCTTCTAGGGGTGGGCAGCTGCTTCCGTATCCGGTGCTTCATCAGGCCAGTGATGAATGATGGAGTTCATATGTCATGGCCTCGGTCACCAATGGGTCAGAAGGCCATCCAGAGCACTGTTAAGGTCACAGATGGAAAGTTACTGTAATGAGCTCTTCATACCTGCCTCATATATTCTTTTTTTTTTTAAACAGAACATGAGGAAACGCTAATTCAGGGCTTGTCTGTTCGGGGGAGAGGTCTGAAGCTATGACGGTGCTTTTTTCTTTTAATTAATTAATTTATTTATGGCTGTGTTGGGTCTTCGTTTCTGTGCGAGGGCTTTCTCTAGTTGCGGCAAGCGGGGGCCACTCGTCATCGCGATGCGCGGGCCTCTCACTATCGCGGCCTCTCTTGTTGCGGAGCACAGGCTCCAGACGCGCGGGCTCAGTAGTTGTGGCTCACGGGCCAGTTGCTCCATGGCATGTGGATCTTCCCAGACCAGGGCTCGAACCCGTGTCCCCTGCATCGGCAGGCAGACTCTCAACCACTGCGCCACCAGGGAAGCCCTCTTTTTTTTTTTAATGTTTGGTTTTATTTATTTATGTATTCGTTTATGTATTTAGTTATTATTGAAGTATAGTTGGTTTACAATGTTTCAGATGTACAGCAAAGTGATCCAGAATATTATATATTCTTTACACTTGTCAGGGAGGGGGAAATTTCCCCCTCCACCCCTTTTAAGTTCTTGTGGCTGGCGTAATAAAATTGACACAAGACAGATTAACGGGAGAAAAAGAAATGTTTTAATTCATGTGCAGGAAATGTCATAGAAATGGGACCTACAAAGTGGCCAAAGAGGCAGCTTTTATATGTTTTAGACAAAGAAATAGTAAATTTGTGAGGAATTGACAGGACAAAGAAGCGTGGGTTTTAGGTGCTCAATAAGTGAAGAATCAAAGCAAAGCTCAAAGTTTGGGCTTGGGGTCGTCAATTTAAAGAATTAATAAGGGAGAAGGTGTGGAGAAAAGGGAACCCTCTTGCACTGTTGGTGGGAATGTAAATTGATACAGCCACCATGGAGAACAGTATGGAGGTTCCTTAAAAAACTGAAAATAGAACTACCTTACGACCCAGCAATCCCACTACTGGGCATATACCCTGAGAAAACCATAATTCAACAAGAGTCGCGTACCACAGTGTTCATTGCAGCTCTCTTTACAATAGCCAGGACATGGAAGCAGCCTAAGTGCCCATCGACAGATGAATGGATAAAGATGTGGCACATATATACAATGGAATATTACTCAGCCATAAAAAGAAACGAAACTGAGCTATTTGTAGTGAGGTGGATGGACCTAGAGTCTGTCATACAGAGTGAAGTAAGTCAGAAAGAGAAAAACAAATACCGTATGCTAACACATATATATGGAATCTAAAAAAAAAAATGGTTCTGAAGAACC
>NW_006798273.1:2921665-2957100 GCF_000442215.2 Lipotes vexillifer
GTGGGAGGGAGGGAGACGCAAGAGGGAAGAGATATGGGAACATATGTATATATATAACTGATTCACTTTGTTATAAAGCAGAAACTAACACACGTTGTAAAGCAATTATACCCCAATAAAGATGTTAAAAAAAAAAAAGTAACCATAATAACCAATAAGTCAGAGGGGCTGGTGCTTTTTGCTTTTTCAAGCTTTTTATATACATAATAATGGCCAATACTTATGTAATTCTTACTGTGTGCCAGAGGGCACTGCAGTTATTCCCACATTTCATCAGTACAGCAGGAGCAGGAAATCAGTACAACTAGGAAGTAGGTGTGGGTAATCTCCTCTATACACTGAGAAAACGCGAAGTTAGAGTACTTACCGGAGCTGAACCCGTGTGGAAACGAGCCTGGGCATCAAGCCACAGTCAGCAAGCACCCTTCCTGCCTCTCTCATTTTTCTGTTAACCTCTCAGTGTGTCCCTAGGAAGGTTCCTTCCATCAGTTATCCCAATTCACCAAGTAGAAAGTTTAGGGGCCCTAGTAAAAGGAGCTGGGCCTGGAACCTGTTTCCTCTCTGGCCTTGCCTCTGCAATCCTTTAACTTGATTAGAGTAACTTGTATGTGAATTGCATCCATGCTAATTATCAAAGATTAAAATCCCAGTCTCTGGCCTCTGAGTCCCAGGCTCATCTACATTTGCCTGGAGGGGTTAGACCCTGGGGAAGGGGTTTGCCCACTTCACCTGGTTGTTTGGGACAAAGTTGGCAGACATTTTGCAGGTCTATAGAATTTTTTTTGCTTAAATTTGCTTTGATAGGAAGATTAATATATCTTAAGCCCATAGGAGGTACAGACCCTGTACTGCACGCTCTTACATGTAATTTCAATGGACAATTCCCCCCTGTTAAAGCAGATTCGCTAAGGCATGCTTGGCCTTGTGTTTGATTTTAACTGTGGTGAAATACACATAACATAAGATATACCATCCTAACCATTTTTAAGTGTACAGTTCAGGGACATTGAGTGCATTCACACTGTTGTGCAACCATCACCACCATCCATCTCCAGAACTTTTTCGCCTTGCAAAACCATAACTCCGTACCCATTAAACAACAACCCTCCATCCCCCGTGCCCCCTCCTGCTTCTGGCAGCCACCATTCTACTTTCCGTCTCTGTGAATTTGACTTCTCTAAATACCTCATAAAAGCGGAATCATACAGGATTTGTCCTCATGTGACTGGCTTATTTCACTTACCATAATATAGAATTGTAAATGTTTCTCTTAAATTGGCTTAATTCCAAAAACTTGGTATGAAAGTATCTAGTTCACAACGCGTGATTGGGCAACCAGACTTGCAAGAAACATGGTGAGAGAGAGAAGCATGTGTTCTTTCTTTTTTGAAGGCAAAAATCATTGCAACAGATCAGTTGGATTTGACTTTAGTTTTTTTAAACTAATATGCTTTCATTTTTAGAGCAGTTTTAGGTTTATAGAAAAATTGGGCAGGGACTTCCCTGGCAGTCAGTAATTAAGACTCGGGGCTTCCACTGCAGGGGGCATGGGTTTGACCCCTGGCCAGGGAACTAAGATCCCGTATGCCTTGCTCAGGCTCAGCTGAAAAAAAAAAAAAAAAAAAAAAATGGGGGCATGGGTTTGACCCCTGGCCAGGGAACTAAGATCCCGTATGCCTTGCTCAGGCTCAGCTGAAAAAAAAAAAAAAAAAAAAAATTGGGCAGAAAGTAGAGGGTTCCCATATCCCCCCTCCCCTCACACAGTCTCCCCTGTTAACATCTTGCATGGGTGTGGTACATTTTTTATAATTGATGAACCCGTATTGATACATTATTAACTGAAACTCATAGGTTACATTAGGGTTCTCCTTGTGTTGTATGTTCTGTGGGTTTTGACAAATGCACAATGCCCTGTGCCCACCATTCCAGGGTCATACAGAAGTTTCACCTTCCTAAAATCCCCATACGTCACCTATTCATCCCTCCCCCCACCAGTCTCTGACAACCACTCATCTGTTTACTGTTGCTATCATTTTGCCTTTGCCTGATTTTACTTTTAGAGAACAAAATTGCTATTGCCCCCTCCCCTTCTCTGAGTAAATAACTCGTGCCTAACATTTTCTGTCTTTTCTTTTAGTGGACAACTTTTCACAGCGAGAGATTGAGGAGTTTCTCAGTGAGGCTGCGTGCATGAAAGACTTCAACCACCCAAATGTCATCCGACTCCTAGGTACTCAGAGAAACAGGACTGGGTGGCCGGAGGGACTCAGCTGATCCACTCTGGGCCACAGGAAAAATCTGTGGGGCAGATAAATTTTACACTTTGTATAACTCCGAAGCAATTTATAACATCGGGTTTTTCGAGACTTCCCTGGCAGTCCAGTGGTTAGGACTGGGTGCTTCCACTGCAGGAAGCCCGAGTTCGATCCCTGGTCAGGGAACTAAGATCCTGCAAGCCGCACAGTGTGGCAAAAAATAAAATAAAATAAAATAAAAATAAGGGAGTTTTCACCCAAAAGCCTTCTTATGGTGATATTTTCTGAGGCTGGTCGTACAAATAGGCCTGCATTTTCCTGGACATCAGTGGGCTCAGGACTGTTCAGTGTCCACAGAGTTCTAGGTGATTGTGGATTAAAACAGCCCCCGGTTACCCCAGTTACAACACATGAAAGCTGGTTATGCTATAATTTGTATTGATTTAGTTTATCCATGAATCAAAAGCTAGTGGAGTAAAGCTGTCAAAATAGACAAATAATATAGATCATCTTTGAGAAACAATTTATTGACATATTTCAAGTACTGATTTCTCGGGATCTGCACTGACAATTTCATGGCACTTGATTCAAGTGATTTGAGTCAGTGATTTAATAGACAGAATTCGGTTTTGTGGCACTGTTTGCTAAAAAATACAAAATGGAGAGCCCGTATCAAGTGGTTGCCGTGTGATACTATTCCAGGAGGGAAGAGCGACTTAAAAATAATTGAATATTCTGCTGACTTTTTTTTTGTTTGTTTTTTTGCTGTCCTGTGACTTGATAAATGCTAAATTCTTTGGGGAACTTTCAAAAGTTTATTATGACGGACACTGCAGAGAGATGGGAAAACTAATGTTTGGAGACAATGTTATGTCAAAGAAACTACTGTTACTCATTTGTAACTATTGACTTCAGCGGACTCTGAGAACAATGGCGCTTTGTAATTGTACCACCACGTGCATTGTAAGCTTGATCTCAGGTGACAGGCTCTGATTCTAGCATCCATGACAAATGATGTGTCCCGTGCCCCCCGCCCCCCCGCCCCGTGTATGTGTTAACATTTAGAGATGTGAATTTCACCTGTTGGCTCTCAAAATTCTTCCAATAGTTTTAAGCATTCGGTTGCAGGGGACTTCATACGCTTAAGTATTGAACCATCACATGAAACTAGTTTGCCCTTGAATTCTGCTGCAGTCACTACCCCTCACTTAGACTCAGTATAACAAAAACGCCATGGGTTTATTATAGATGGCTGTACTTGGTATCGATTAATGTTTGAGAGCTCTCACGCAAAGATTGGCACTAGTCTGAAAGGAAAAGAAATACCAAGAAGTGGACCCAGTGTGTGTTCCACATTCTAGAATACAGCGTGTGAGTTGTGAGGGTTTGGTTTGGTTTTGTTTTTTTAACCGCTAACTTGAGAGCACATGTTTTCAATTTGGCCAGCGCTCCTGCAGTGCTTTTTCCGGCTGGTAACAAGGGCTCTTTGTAACTTACTCTCTGTTTTTAATTCCAGGTGTGTGTATCGAAATTAGCCCTCAAGGCATCCCCAGGCCCATGGTGATTTTACCCTTCATGAAATACGGGGATCTGCACACCTATTTACTCTATTCCCGATTGGAGACAGGACCAAAGGTAATTAATCACCCAGTTGCATGGCCTCTGAACAGTGCTTGGGGCTCCTGTGACAGGGCCTGGACACCACCAGCATCTAACCTAGAAAATGAAGGAGGGAAGGAGGTGACATCGGCCTCTGTTCCGTGCTCACTGTGCACTCTGGGGGTTGAAATGTGGTCCTCATAGCCGGCCTGCCCATAGATTTCATTATTCCTGTTTTATGTGAGGGAGAAGCAGGCTGGGAGTGGAGCAGAGGGGGGCCCCTCTTGCTGTCAGGGTGTTCTCTTTCCTTGAAAGTCTCCTCTTTTTAGATTGTTCACTCTGAAATTCCTGAGTGCGGAGCCATCTCAGTTTTCAGGGATAAGTTGCATTGAGTTGTTTTTCCGAGACCCTGAGGGGGAGTTGGCTCCATCCATGTTTCTCTTTATCCCGAGCCGCTCTGTCCTCAGAATCAGAAAGTGTGTTGGGAATTGGTGGGCCAGCCTGCCTGCCTTCCACGGTGCCCCTGAGAGGAACCCTGACCCCACAGGGCAAACGCTGCCCTGAAGCCCCACAGCGCAGAGACACCAAATGGAAACGAGCTCTTAGCCTGAAACACCTCGCCCACCGGTCACAGGTGGTGGAAAGAGTCGTGATGAGATAGTAGTCATAAGACGGTGCCTGGGGAGCTTCATGGGGAAGGTCCTCATCCCAAGAGACAGGTGAACCTGTAGGAACAGCCATTTATTTATAATATGGCGAGGCAGTTGGAAAAAAACATAAAACTTGAGACCCAATTTAGGGGGAACATTTTCTAGAGCCTTCGTCCCTGTGTCTTGCTGCCCCTGTTGGTAGTTTATGCCTGCGTGTTATGAACAGGCCAGGAGATTTTTGCTTTCCTTTTTCTTGTACTCGTTCTGTTCTTTCCAGGGACGACGTAAGGGACCTAAAGGGGAAAGTGAGCCCTTTCCTTTTTTCAGCTACCCCCATGGTCCTGTGCTCACACCTGTTTTGTTCATGGCTTCTTTAAGTCTTTCACCAGCACAAATACTAACCAGAGACAGGAAATTGTAGCCACATCACAGAGCTATTACAAAGTCACTGGGGCTCCTCCTCCAAAGAGGTGAAGGGCCTAATCCAAAGTAGGGGACTCAGCATGGCTGAGTGCTTTCCTTCTCTTCCCCGTCTCCCAAGAAACAGACAGTAACATGATAAGAAGCCTGAAGAAGAAAATATTACCCATAATTCCCAACACTGGCATCCTCGGACATTCACATCGCAACCGTTTACTCCACATCTGTGTGTTTCACAGGCAGGGGCTCAGTATGTACACATCTGTCTGTAGGCCAACAACAGGGGCTAACGCTTCTCAAATGTTTGGCAGAGGCCAGCCTGTGTTTCGCACGTATCAATGGCACAGCCACCATAGTAAGTAGTTACTAATAGAATCTCAGGTGAGGAAAGTGAGGCACGGATCAGCAGTGGTGGCGGCAGAACTGGCTGCAGACCCCATGCCTTTAGTTCTTCTCTGCCCCATCCCGTGGGTGCCCCTGCCCGACAGGGCAGCCTCCAGACAGATGTCTGTGAATGGCTGCATAGCATCCCCTTGAATGGATTTCACTTCATGCTGATGAGTGATTTTGCCTACATTTAATTTCCTGGTATATTGTATGATTTTTCTAATAATTTGCAGGGGGGGCAGATTTCATATTTCACAAGAGTGATTTCTGTAGTAAAAAAAATAAAAATACACAGGTTTGTTTGATGACCAACAATCATCCATCTTGTGAAGCTTAACTCCCCTCCCTTTTTTGGACCCCTGTGCAAGTGTAGTGAGCCTCAGAATGGATGTCTTTCTTGAATCTTTGTAGAAGAGAAATAGGCCATTTATATCCTTTATAAAAATATTTTAAGGGCTTCCCTGGTGGCGCAGTGGTTGAGAATCTGCCTGCCAATGCAGGGGACACGGGTTCGAGCCCTGGTCCGGGAACATCCCACATGCCGTGGAGCCACTGGGCCCGTGAGCCACAACTACTGACCCTGCACGTCTGGAGCCTGCGCTCCGCAACAAGAGAGGCCGCGATAGTGAGAGGCCCATGCACCGCGATGAAGAATGGTCCCCGCTTGCCACAACTAGAGAAAGCCCTTGCACAGAAACCAAGACCCAACACAGCCATAAATAAATAAATAAATAAATAAATAAATAAATAAATAAATAAATAAATTTAAATCATATGGGTTTCTAAGAAGACCTCTGCTTTAAAAAAATTTTTTTTTAATTATCATACAGAAAAAAATGACTTTTTTCCCTTTTTGGTTTATAGTTATATAAATTGTAATGCATGTATAGATTCATATACTACCGTTACAATCAGGATACAGAACAGTTCCATCACCCAAAACTCCTCCTCCTGCTACTACCCCTTTATAGTTACACCTTGCCCACATGGCTAACCCCTGGCAACCACTGATCTGTTCTCCATCACTACAGTTTTGTCTTTTAGAGAATGCCGTATAAATGGAATTATATAGTTTGTAATTCTTTGAGACTGGCTTCCTTCACTCAGTATTACACCTTTGGGAGCCGTCCAAGTTGCATGTTATCAGTAGTTCATTGCTTTGTTTTATTGCGGTGAAGGCTTCTATTGTATGGCTGTATCACAGTTTCCTTTCTCCATTTGCCTTTTGAAGGACCTATGGCAGTTTTGAGTTACTATAAAAATTCACATACAGGTTTTTGAGTGAACATAACTTTTCATTTCTCTAGGCTAAATACGCACGAATGGGATGCTAGGTCATGTGGAAAATGTATGTTTATCTTTATAGTAAACTGCTAAACTACTTTCCAGAATGGCTGTACCATTTTACATTTCCACCAGGCATGTATGAGAAATTCGGTTGCTCTGCATTCCTGTTAGCACTTGGTATTATCTGTAGTTTTTTGTTTTGTTTTGTTTTTAGCTGCTCTGATAGGTGCATAGGGATAGCTTATCATGAAATTTATTTGCATTTCCCTAATGATTAATGATGTTGAGCATCTTGTGTTTATTTACCATCTTTATGTCCTCTTTGGTGAGTGTCTGTTAAAGTCTTTTGTTTATTTTTTAATTGGGTTGTTGGTTTTCTTGTTGAGTTTTAAGAGTTCTTTAGCTACAGTTCCTCTGTTGGATATGTGATTTGCAAAGACTTTTCTCCCAGTTTGTAGCTTGGCTTTGTATTCTCTTAACATGAGCAAAAAAATTTTAATTTTGATGAAATATAGTTCATCAGTTTTTTCTTTTAATGGATCATACCTTCACTGTCATTGCTAAGAACTCTTTGCCTAACTCCAGATAAAAAAGATTTTCTTCTGTGTTTTCTTCTAAAAATTCGTGGGTTTACATGTTACGTTTAAGTCTGTGACCCATTTTGAATTAATTTTTGTATAAGGTGTGAAATTTAGTTTGTTGCTTTTTTTGCATATAGATGACCAGCATCATTTGTAAAAAGACTATCCTTAATCCACTAATTGCTTTTGCACCTTTGTGAAAAATCAGTTGTACACGTGTGGCTCTATTTCTGAGTTCTCTGTTCTGTTCCTTTAAGCTATGTGCCATCCTTTGCCCCATCACACCATTGAGATTACTGTAGCTTTATTGTCTTAAAATCGGGTAATGTGATTCCTCCAAATTTATCCTACTTTTTCGGAGTTGTTTTTGCTATTCTAGTTTTGTTGCCCTTCTGTATAAATTATAGAATCAGTTTGTGTCTGCCAAAAGTACCGCTGTCATCTTATGTTCTTCTGAACAGAATAACAAGGAAACAAGTACACAGCATTTTACTGACTAATGAATAGTTTCGATTTGCAAAAATATAAAGTATATCTCCAATGATGGAAACTCCCAGGTTTTATAAAAATTTAAAAGGAATGTTTTTAAAAGGAATGTATTTTCATATTTTGACACTTTGTAGCCACATGTAAAGCTGAAAGTCACAAAATGCATCATAGACAAACTAGAAAATCAAGCTTCTATTCAAATCTCTACTGCCTTATCAGTCAGTTCCTTGGCAGTAAATACCTCTGGTCCTGCTAGAGTGGCCCAAGACTAGGTCTCAGTCATATAATTGTGATTCTCCAGCAGGCCCTGGGTGCCATTCTGTCCTCTGTGTGAATAGCACGCCTGCTCTTCCAATCCATGAACACTGGATACCTTTCCATTTATTTCGAAACTAATTTAATTCTTTCCTTTTGTCGTTCTCAGAGTATAAGTTTTGCACTTCCTCTGTTAAATTTATTCCTAAGTATTTTGTTGTTGATTCTTTTGCAGATGTTGTTTTCTTAATTTCATTTTCAGACCGTTCATTGTTAGTGTGTAGAAATGCAGTTGAGTTTTGTATGTCAGTCTAGTATCCGGCAACCTTATTGACCTCATTTATTAGTTTTACCACACAATGATCTTTTAAATGACCTTTGGTCACAGTCTGCAAGATTAACATAGTTCTGCTTGGAAAAAACTAACACAAATGAATAGCACCTGATATTCATTGTACTTTCATGAATGTCAGCAGATTGGATATTTCTTAGCACCCAAATCCTTTCATGGAAATCAGCATCCAGAAAATCAAACGCCCCAGATATATAGGACAGAGGCATAAGGCTTTCATGCCTGATTTACTTACATTTTTTTTTAACAACTCCATTATGTAAGGGTAAAGGATAAAGCATTTTTGTTATATACACAGTCTGTGACTGACACGTGTCTTAGTTGAGAAATATAAATCATTAACAATTCAGTGTCAGGACTTCCGTGGTGGTCCAGTGGCTAAGACTCCATGCTCCCAACTCAGGGGGCCTGGGTTCGATCCTCGGTCAGGGAACTAGATCCCGCATGCCTCAGCTAAGAGCCTGCATGCCACAGCTAAGACCCAGCACAGCCCAATGGAAAAAAAAAAAAAAAAAATTCAGTGTTTTCACGAGTACCGCTTTAGAAGACTCATGTGCTATATAGAATAAACCATAAATCCAATGCCTTGGGGAAGAATATATCACGGGTGGACCCATTTATGATTTCTAGGAACTTTGTGAACCCTTTTCTTTAGGGCTCTGACTGCACTAAAACATTGAATTACTACACAGAAGTCTTCATTAGTCATCATCCTCGTAATCAGTCCCAACACGGCAGGTTTTCTAACATGCAGTCTGGTTTGATTTCTACAACGTAGAAAAAAAACATTAGGCTGTTAAAACTTACAGGAAGGCCCTAGAGAAACAAAAATGAAAATTCCCGAATACTTATTTGTGGTACTTTGGTCCCATGATAAGGGGTAAAGACCATCCTACTTTCTGTCCAGAAGAAAAAAAGCTTCTTTTGAAACATTTCAAAATAAAATGATACCAGATGTGGGTGCATAATTGGGAACAGCTCCTTCTCCATGGGCTTTTTGCTGTCAAAACATTAGATCCTCCCCCACTGAAGCCAGACCCCCCTTCTTTTCCCCTCTTTGTCCCACTGCCACTCAGAAGGACACAAGGATCGCATTTGAGCTCATAACTTGTGAAAAGAATGTTATTAACTGGCCACACACACAAAATAAATTGTTGGCGGTATCTTTGGAATTGCATTAGAGTTATAAATTAATTTTTTTAAATACCTTTAAAGACGAGGAGAAGAAAACGTGATACTTGCCAAGAAGTTTTAGGGTTTGTTGGGTTTTGTTTGTCTTTCATTCATTTTTAAAACCTTATTTGTGACATTAGTGATATGGAAATTTACTTGTTTCATGGCCACGCTTCTAAGTCATAAAAGCCATCATTTCACCCCCTCAAATGGAAGTAACTTGGTTTCCTTTTAAAAAATAACCCTGGAGGGGCTTCCCTGGTGGCGCAGTGGTTGAGAGTCCGCCTGCTGATGCAGGGGACACGGGTTTGTGCCCCGGTCCGGGAAGATCCCACATGCCGCGGAGCGGCTAGGCCCGTGAGCCATGGCCGCTGGGCCTGCGCGTCCGGAGCCTGTGCTCCGCAACGGGAGAAGCCACAACAGTGAGAGGCCCGTGTACAGCCAAAAAAAAAAATAACCCTGGACTTCCCTGGTGGCACAGTGGTTGGGAATCTGCCTGCCCACGCAGGGGACACATGTTCGGGCCCTGGTCTGGGAAGATCCCACATGCCGCAGAGCAGCTAAGTCTGTGCTCCACAACTACTGAGCCTGCGCTCTAGAGCCCACAAACCTCAACTACTGAAGCCTGCGTGCCACAACTACTGAAGCCTACGTGCCACAACTACTGAAGCCTGCGTGCCTAGAGCCTGTGCTCCACAACAAGAGAAGCCACTGCAATAAGAAGCCCACGTACCGTAACAAAGAGTAGCCCCTGCTCGCTGCAACTAGAGAAAGCCCAGGTGCAGCAACCAAGACCCAACGCAGCCATAAATAAATAAATAAATAAATTTATAAAAAATAATAATAATAGTCTCTCGGGAATCCCCTGGTGGTCCAGTGGTTAGGACTCTGCGCTTTCACTGCCGGGGCCCGGGTTCATTCCCTAGTCAGGGAACTAAGATCCTGCAAGCCACGTGGTGTGGCCAGAAAAATAATTAATAATAATCTGTCTCCTTGTGTCTTCCACCCCGTAGCATATTCCTCTGCAGACACTATTGAAGTTCATGGTGGACATTGCCCAGGGAATGGAGTATCTGAGCAACAGGAACTTTCTTCATCGAGATTTAGCTGCTCGAAACTGCATGTAAGAGCCCTGGCCCATCCTGGAGTGGGTTGGACCTCATGGTGGTAGATAATTGTGGGCCTGTGGGGTGGCTTGTTGATGTTAAAGTAAGGAGGAAGATTAGGCTTGGGAGGGGACAGTGTGGCAGGCTCCGGAGATGGGGTTTCTACCGCCCTGACACATGACTGGGTGTTTGCTTGAGGGGTTTTCACTACCTCTGCCTCTAAGAGTCTAGCTGGTCTCCAAAACTCTCCTGTGACTTCTTTTCTTTTTTTTTAAATTTTTATTGGAGTATAGTTGATTTACAATGTTGTATTAGTTTCAGGTGTACAGCAAAGTGAACCAGTTATACATATACATATATCCACTCCTTTCTAGATTCTTTTCCCATATAGACCATTACAGAGTAATAAGTAGAGTTCCCTGTGCCATATAGTAGGTCCTTATTAGTTATCTATGTTCTATATAGTAGTGTGTTTATGTGTGACTACTTTTTTATTTTCACACTCTCACTCAGCTAGGAGTACTAGGTGTGAACGCTGGGATCCTCCCCAACTGCCATCAGCTTATTTGGATCCAGAGTTACATATAAGTCAGCTGATCATGAAGACAGTAATGAAAATCGTAATGGTTTTGTCCCTGAGTTTTCATGATACGGCCTTGTGAAGTGGTTTTGTCCTGACTACACCAAAGCTTTCCTTTTGCAGCAGAGAGACAAGGGCTTATGCAAGACCTTCGAACTTCACCTTCCCCATCTCTTCAGTCTGCTTCAGCAGCCGTTATCTGCTGTAAATCTTCAAAAACAAGAACTGTTTCTTGATTGGAAATTCACTATTGCAAGAAGAGAGAGTGTTCCTTAAATGTATTGCTGTTATTCGTTTTTCTTCGTTGGAGATGTGACAGTGGAGCCTGTCCCCTCCCTCCTCCTAACCAACCCTGCCCCCCGCCCCGGCCCTCTGTCACTTTCACCTCATTTTTTGAAAACCCAGAAGGGTCTTGGTTTTGTTTTTTATTTAAATAATTTGTCTACCATGGAGGGAGAATCATGAAAACCTTTTCTTCCCCTTAACATTTCCTTCATGGTTTTCCCACAAGGTAGGGTGACCAGCTGTCCAGTTTGTCCAGCATTGAGGGATTTCCCAGGATGTGGGACTTTTAGTTTTAAATGTTAGCGTCAGGCAAACAGGGACAAGGTAGTCGCCCTACATCCAGACCACTCATTCCTCCTCCTCTCCTTGTCTGAGATCAATTTTAACTGCTTGGGCTGTCAATGTAATTGTATTCCTTTAATTTTCCAGTCAATTCCTCAGGTACCACGTGGCATCGTCTTAGCAGGAAGTCCAGCGTCCCCCGCGCACAGCACGTGCTTCCCCACCTCCCCCACGCTGTCAAGTGGCTTAATCTATGGAGCCAATGCGGCTTCCAGACGTCAGGCAGGAAGGCTACTGGGCTCTAGATGAGTCCACCAGGGGGCCCTGGCTTGGAGCTGCTTATCTTTTTACTCCCGTGCCCCTCTGTTCCTCCAGATGTCTCCATCCTCTGTGCCCAGGTGCCCTGGTTGGTCCAGATTCCCACACAGACCAGAAGGGTAGAAAGTTATAACTCATCTGGTTCCCCCTCACTTGCTCTGCCATTGGTCCCAAAGCAGGACCCTCCCAGGCGGTGGGGGTCTCTATCTTTTGGTTACTCATCGTGAATGCTTTCAGCTGCATCATCAGGTGCAGACCTGTGATTTAAGGCTTTGCCTCTGAGGTCGCTGAGGACATGAACTCACTCTGTCTCTCTCTGTAGGTTGCGAGATGACATGACTGTCTGCGTCGCGGACTTCGGCCTCTCTAAGAAGATTTACAGTGGCGACTACTACCGCCAGGGCCGCATCGCTAAGATGCCTGTGAAATGGATCGCCATAGAGAGTCTCGCGGACCGAGTATACACCAGTAAAAGTGACGTGGTACGTATGTACAGAGTTTTGATTCGGGGCCCCGCATTGCAAAGATGAAGGCCTGCTGAAAGAGATGACTTAAGCCGGTGATGCAGGACATCTTACTCTTTGATCAGCTGAGGATTGGGGCATGCTCACACTTGTCTGTATTCATCGCTAGATGCTTTAATTCAGGCGGAACATTAGATTCTGGTAGTAGGCTGACATTCAGAGGATGGCAAAGGCCCTTAATTTATTTCCACTTTCCTCTGCTACAGTGTAGTGACTCATTGTCTGCAACTAAGATATTTCATATTCACATTAAATTAAATGAATTCGTCCCATGGCTGTTTGGAACTAAGATGCTGTATAAAAGGTGCTGTGTATGGATACCCTTAACCAGAGATCAGGAAAAGAAAACACTTGCCGACAACAGTAGGAACAGAACGTTAAACAGAGCACTGACGTGACACAAGGCTAGATCTGCCTTTGTCTCATTTCCCAAACAGCTTTAGTAAAAATGGGGAACTGTGACGTTCCGACCCCACGTTATTGCCGTTTGGGGAGAGCAGCGTATCTCAAACATAATTGTCAGCTTTGTGCATGACTGCCGGGGCTCTAAGGAAATGACCTTTCCCAATGAAAAAGTCCATTCAGCCTTTCTGAAAAGACTTGCATCCTGACGTTGTGGCTTTGTCCTTAGTGGGCATTTGGCGTGACCATGTGGGAAATAGCCACACGAGGAATGACCCCCTATCCCGGAGTCCAGAACCACGAAATATATGACTATCTTCTCCACGGCCACAGGCTGAAACAGCCAGAGGACTGCTTGGATGAACTGTGAGTCAGCTGCTCTTCATCTCGGGGCACCCTGCAAAGACCTGGGGACACACAGCCATAGTGGGTGGGGACACTCAGCCAGGTGGGTGTGGGCAGAAGATGACACATGCAGATGTCCGGGACAGAAGCCTCTCCTGGTGTGGGAAGCGGTGTGTGTACATCTCCAGTGAGCCCACACGTGTTCTGAAGTTCCGTAAGCCCCTCTAGGAAATACAGTCGGCCCTCTGTATGGGTGGATGCAGAACCCACAGATACGGGGGGCCAACTGACTGTAAGGGACTTGAGCATCTGCAGATTTTGGTATCCGCTGGGGCTTTTGGAACCAGTCTGTCATGGATACCGAGGGATGACTATATATCCTATAGATAAATAGGCCGACTTTACAATGCATGAGGTACTTGGATAATTCTCTGCCCTCTTTTGCTTCAGTCATGCTTCTCTTTTCATTCAGCATCTTAAACAAACCAATCACAGGAATGTCTTTAATCAGCAAATTTAGAAATCTAAGCCAGTGACTTTGCTTTCAGGCTGGTCATCAGAATTGCTTAGGGGATATTCTAAGAATGTGATTCCTCAGCCCTGTGCCTGGAGATTGTGATTCTCTTGGTACAGAGCAGGCCCAGAAATGTATGTTTTAAAACTATCCCAGGGATGGACTTCCCTGGTGGTGCAGTGGTTAAGAATCCGCCTGCCAACGCAGGGGACACGGGTTCGACCCCTGGTCTGGGAAGATCCCACATGCTGTGGAGCAGCTAAGCCCGTGCACCACAACTACTGAGCCTGCGCTCTAAAGCTCACGAGCCACAACTACTGAGCCCTTGAGCCACAACTACTGAGGCCGCATGCCACAGCTACTGAAGCCTATGCCCCTAGAGCCCGTGCTCCACAGCAAGAGAAGCCACCGCAATGAGAAGCCCGCGCACCACAACAAAGACCCAACGCAGCCAAAAATAACTAAATGAATAAATACATTTATAATAATAATAATATTGTTAAAAAAAAAAAACTATCCCAGGGAGACTGTACACTCAGCCGGCGTGAGACCCCCCCCCCCCAGCTCCCAGCGTGCGGGATCACAGTGCCCTTCCCATCCCAACAGGCCCCTCTCTCTTCCGGGTGGACAGTACGGGGAGAGGCCTGGGACTTGGAGTCAGAGAGGCCAGGCTCTGCCTCCTAACTAGCCACGTTTGTGGCCACTGCAGCTGACTTGACCGCTCCGTGCCACGTGATCAGCCACCCAAAAAAGTATAGTCACGTATTCTGCAGAGGTATTTGGAGGGTTAACAAAGAAGTGTGTGGAGTTCTCAGCCTGCAGGAAGCACGCACACTAAGGGTCACATATGGTGCCCGTGATTAATAGCATCTTTACAACTCGATCCCCTCCCAAACAGCTTGCCGACTTTTTAAAAATCATTTCTTGTGGCACCGCCTCTAGCTTGGTGATCTGAACCTTCCTAATGATGAGTCTGTCCCCAACGTAACAGGGGTCATGGGCTTGGAGAGGGGTATTCTCACCATGTTTAGCAAGAACATTTCAGGACCGTGGGCCTGTGTGGGCTCCGCCGTGGAACGCCGGGCCGCGCTGCTCGGGCAGGTGGGCCTGTGCAGGACTCCACACACGTGCACCCACACTCACACTCTGGCCCTGCTTCCTCGTACCAGTGAGAAGGCCCCGGTCAGTTTGCACATGGGCCTCCCAGATCCACCGTGGCCAAACAGAAGGAAAGTTTTTTTCTGATCAGAGCCTCACACTGCTTGGGGGGGGGTGGTAGTGGTGGTGGTGATTATGGTTGTAAATCTATAACATTTAGAACAGACACAGAAATCATAAGCCCTTTAAAAGAAACATCATAAAATCCTAATTCAATTAGATCTGAGGCGTCACGGTCGTTTCTGAAAGGGCCACATGAATGAAATGTTTGCTTCTGCAAATGAGGAAGCCATTTCTGTCAAACAATGTTGAATGGAGACTTTTGTGGCTGTTTCTTTCTTGGCTTCTTTGGTGCTCCAGGGGAAGTTGATTATCTGGGGTCTTAGCAAGGTCTAAGCTGTGTCACGTTGTGGTTTTAGATGCTGCGTGTAGAGCCATGACGAGGGAATGCTGAGTCGGTTTTTGAGAGGTGGTTTTTTAGGTGAAAGAGCTGCAGTGTCAGCAATGCCGTGCGGCTGGGGGAGGGAGGCTGGGGAAAAGCCTGAGGAAGCACCGGCTCCGCGGTCCCCACCCCCAGGCTGGTTCCTCACACCGCGGGCTCGCAGAGGCTCTGGTGAGCCAAGCCCGCTCCCCAGGTCCCCTCTGAGTCTGGATGCTGGCGAAGGACAGCATCCCCCATAGAGCTCTCTGCATTTCCATATCTGGGGTCTTTTCTTTTAAAACTGAGGCAGATATTTCTGAGCACCTCTGTTTGCTGTCTCACCTTAGTGGAGATGAGTTGACTCCTGTGTTTGGTTGCCCCTCGGTCATTTTACAGTCAACCCTGAGAAATACAGCAATGGAAATAACAGGGTGTGCTTGGAGCCCCGTTCCCCGGTCCTGCCCGCTGAGGGCCACCTCTTCTTACGGCATCACCCCCACCTCTGGATGACCAGGTCCCCATCACCCAACAGGCCGCTCTGGGTGGTACGCCCATCACCTCCGGGGGACCTTTCATTGGCCGAACTCACAGCCTCCCAGATGCAGCCACTGTGGTTCGTGGCACCGGCCCTCGGTCTCCTCGTCTCCAGGGAGACACACGGAGGCCACCTTGTTCTTTCTTATCCCACTGGGTCCCCACAGCCAGCAGTTGTCTTTCAGGGTCCCCCTCCCCTCCATTCCTTCCCCCTGTACAAGCACGCCTCCCAGATATTACAGGTTCAGCTCCAGAGCACTGCAGTAGAGTGAGTCACAGGAATTTTTTGGTTTCCCAGTGCATATAAAAGTTATGATTACTATACTGTAGTCTGTTAAGTGTGCAATAGCATTATGTCTAGAAAATGGTGTACATACCTTAATTTTAAAAACACTCTGTGGGGACTTCCCTGGTGGTCCAGTGGCTGAGGCTCTGTGCTCCCAAGGCAGGAGGCCCGGGTTCGATCCCTGGTCAGGGAACTAGATCCCACATGCCACAGCTAAGAGTTCGCATGCCACAACTAAGACCTGGCGCAGCCAAATAAATAAATATTTTTTTAAAGGAACACTTTATTGCTAAAAAATGCTAACCATCACCGGAGCCTTCAGCAAGTCATAATCCTTTTGTACGTAGAGGGTCTTGCCTCAATGTTGGTGGCTGCTGACTGATCAGGGTGGTGGCTACTGAAGGTTGGGGTGGCCGTGGCAATTTCTTAAAATAAGACAACAGTGAAGTTTGCTGCATCGATCTACTCTTCCTTTCATGAACGATTTCTCTGTAGCATGCAATGCTGTCTGATAGCGTTTTACCCCCAGGAGAACTTCGTTCAGACTTGGAGTCAGTCCTCTCAAACCCTGCTGCTGCTTTATGAACTCAGTTTATGTAATATTCTAAATCCTTGATTGTCACTTCAACAATCTTCACAGCATCTGCACCAGGAGTGGATTCCATCTCAGGAAACCACTTTCGTTGCTCATCCATGAGAAGCAACTCCTTATCCATTAAAATTTCATCCTAAAATTGCAGCAATCCAGGGAATTCCCTGGCGGTCCAGTAGTTAGAACGCCACACTTTCACTGCCGAGGGCCCAGGTTGATCCCTGGTTGGGAAACTAAGATCCCACAAGCTGCTCCGTGCAGCCAAAAAAAAAACACGGGTGAAACTTGCAGCAGTTCAGTCGCATCTTCAGGCTCCACTTCTAATTCTGGTTCCCTTGCTCTTCCCCCCCATATCTGGAGTTACTTCTAGTGAAGGCTTGAACCCCTCGGAGTCATCCGTGAGGGTTGGAATCAGCTTCTTTCAGACTCCTGTGTATGTTGATATTTTGACCTCTTGCCATGAATCACAGATGTTCTTAATGGCATCTAGAATGGTGAATCTTTTCAAGAAGGTTTTCAATTTACTTTGTTCAGATTCATCAGAGGAATCTCTTATCCATGGCAACTCTAGCTTTACAAAACATATTTCTTAAATAATAAGATGTGAAAATCTAAATTACTCCTTGATCCCTGGGCTGAAGTATGATGTCGTGTTAGCAGTCATGAAAACAACATTCATCTCATTATACATCTCCGTCAGAGCTCTCGGGTGACCAGGTACATTGTCAATGAGCAGGAATATTTTGAAAGGAATCCATTTTTCTGAACAGTAGGTCTGAACAGTGGGCTGAAAATATTCATTAAACCACGTTGTAAACAGGTGTGCTGTCATCCAGGCTTTGTTGTTCCATTTATAGAGCACAGGAAGAGTAGGTTTAGCGTAATTCTCAAGGGCCCTGGGACTTTTGGAATGGTAAATGAGCATTGGCTTCAACTTACAGTCACCTGCCAACTGCGTTAGTCCCAAACAAGAGAGTCAGCCTGTCCTTTGAAGCGTTGAAACAAGGCATTGATTTCTCCTCTCTGGCTGTGAAAGTCCTAGGTGGCATCTTCTTCCAGTATAAGGCCGTTTTGTCAGCATTGGAAATCTGTTGTTTAGCGTAGCCACCTTCATGAATGATCTTAACTAGATCTTCTGGACAACTTGCTTCTACACCAGCACCTTGTACTTTTGTTATGGAGACGGCTTCTTTCCTGAAACCTCATGGACCAACCTCTGCTGGCTTCACACTTCCCTTCTGCAGCTCCCTCACCTTTCTCAGCCTTCAAAGAACTGAAGAGAGTTAGGGCCTTGCTTTGTTTTGTTTTGTTTTGTTTTGTTTTGCGGTACGCAGGCCTCTCACTGTTGTGGCCTGTCCCATTGCGGAGCACAGGCTCCGGGTGAGCAAGCTCAGCGGCCACGGCTCACGGGCCCAGCCGCTCCACAGCATGTGGGATCTTCCCGGACCGGGGCACGAACCCGTGTCCCCTGCATCGGCAGGCAGACTCTCAGCCACTGCGTAGGGCCTTGCTTTGGATTGGGCTTTGGCTTAAGAGAATGTTGTGGCTGGTTTGACCTTCTATCCAGACCACTCAGACTCCCCACATCAGCAATAAGGCCGTTTTGCTTTCTCATCATTCATGTGTTCACTGGAGTAGCACCTTTAATTTCCTTCAAGAACTTTTCCTTTGCATCCACAACTGGGCTGTTTGGCACTAGAGGCCTAGCGTTCGGGCTGTCTCAGCTTTTGATACGCCTTCCTCAAAGCTTAATCATTTCTAGCTTACTTAAAGTGAGAGACCTGTGACTCTTCCTTTCAGTTGAACGCTTAGAAGCCATTCTAGGGTTATTAATTGGCGTAATTTCACTATTGTTGTGTCTCGGGGAATAGAAAGGCCCAAGCAGAAGGAGAGAGGCAGAGGATGGCCGGTCGGTGGAGCAGTCAGAACACGCACAGCGTCCTTTGACTGAATCTGCTTTCTTACGTGGACACAGTTTGTGGCACCTCAAAAATATTATCATAGTAACATCAAAGATCACTGATCACAGGTCACCCTAACAAACATAACAATAATGGGAAAAGTTGGAAATATTGTCAGAATTACCAAACTGTGACACAGAGACACCAAGTGAGCAAATGCTCCTGGAAAAATGGCACCAACAGACTTGCTCGATGCAGAGTTGCCACAAACCTTCAACTGGTTAAAAAAAAAAAAACACAGTATCTTTGGAGTGTGATAAAACGAAGTGCAATAAAACGGGGTCTGCTAGTACTGTCAGACCATAGAGGTCCAGGGCTTGGCGGGGCCTGTGGGTGGTGACACTTGTGGGAACTTTGGCGCAGTGACATCCCCAGTATATGTACGTGAACGAGCGGGTCCCTGTTTCCTACAGGGGAGTGCAGGCTCCTCTGTCTCCCGTCTTGTTCTTCTCATCACCCCCAGGATCCTAATACATCCTTTGGGTGACATCCAAAGCAACTTTCCTAAAATTATCATCTGGTCATGGGAACGCACCGAACCACAATCTTTCTATGGTTCCCCCTTGCCCACAGGGTAGAACCTAAACCCGTCAGGGTCTGACCCACGGCAAGCAGGGCTGCTCAGTGGTTAAGAACATGGGCTCTGGCGTCAGACACTCTTTGATGTGGGCCACAGCTTCACCCTCGTCCTGGGGCCAAGCATCAGGATCCTCCT
Organism: Lipotes vexillifer; assembly: GCF_000442215.2. Classification (NCBI taxonomy): domain Eukaryota; kingdom Metazoa; phylum Chordata; class Mammalia; order Artiodactyla; family Lipotidae; genus Lipotes; species Lipotes vexillifer. Next base: position 2,941,137 of record NW_006798273.1, read on the forward strand.
CTGTAAAATGGGGATCACGGTACCTGTGTGTGGGCTCGTGCTGCCAAGCAGGCTAGTATCTCTAAAAGTACCTTACACGATGGCTGTCAGATAGTAAATGCCGATGACAGGTCAGCGGTTATTATTTTTACTGGAGGAGGTCGAAGTCACGGAGAAGAGCAGGGGCCCCAGAGCGTCTCTTCTTCACGGAGCAGCATCAGGTGGCCAAGGTTCAGCAGCTGCGCCCGCCTCAAATCAGGGGCTGTCCCAGCCCAGGGCTCCCCTGCCGCTGTCACAGCACTGCCCTTATTCTCCACACACCCGCCCACGCCAGCCCCCCTCTCGATTTCATTCCTCGAGCCTCCCAAGGCCTGGAACGATGGTGAGTGTGGAGCTGGCGCCGATACCTGTCTGCTCCCAGGACCCCCGCTCCCCTCCCCCTCCCCCCAGCCCCTCCACTCCCACCTGAGTGGGAGAAGCCGGGGCGGATTGCACTTGGGCTGTGCGTGCTGCGCCAGGAGATAACACTCTTCTTTGCTTCTAGGTATGAAGTCATGCACTCTTGCTGGAGAGCTGAGCCCTTGGACCGCCCCACCTTTTCAATGCTGAGGCTGCAGCTAGAAAAGCTCTTGGAAAGCCTGCCTGAAGTTCAGGACGAAGCCGACATCATTTACGTCAACACACAGTTTCTGGGGAGCTGCGAGGGCCCGGCCGAGGGCTCGGCACTTGCTCAGCTGGACGTGAACATCCATCCCGACTTGGTCATTGCTTCTTGTACACCCGGCGCCACCGTCAGCGTGGTCACCGCAGAAGTCCATGACAACAGACCTCACGAGGGAAGGTACATCCTGAACGGGGTCAGCGAGGGCTGGGAAGAGCAGGCTCCTGCTGCCCCGGCGACGGGGACAGCGGGAAGGAACGGTGTTTTACTAGAGGACAGGCTGGTAAGGAATGGGGTCTCCTGGTCCCAGTCCAGCACGCTGCCCTTGGGGAGCCCAGCGTCAGATGAACTCTTATTTGCCGACGACTCCTCAGAAGACTCAGAAGTCCTCATGTGAGGAGAGCTGAGACACATTCCCAAATCCCGGAAATTCCGCCTTACGAGAACCCACATACACTCGACGTTTTTGGTATTTGTCTTCCTTACCAAGTCAATGCCCTGGCCCGAAAGCACCACGTGAATGTTGTCAAGTAAGTCATCGTTTAGAATACGTAACATATATTTATTTAAAGAGAAAATATCTATATGTATATGGTGGAAAGAGACAAAGATATTCTATTTTAATAAAAGATGACTTATGTCACTTTTCTGGATGATCTTAACATTTAAGCTCTAACAGCCCCATCTCCACAGCAGTTCCTGGATGTTCACGTTGGCACAAAGTTGTTTTTTTAAAGTTCTTTTCCTTTTTCATGACTATTAAATATTTGTAAAATAAAATGCCATATTTGCCTTTGCTTCTGCTCTTAAGAAAAATCTGGTATTCCCACCTGAATCATCTCTTTGATAAGAGTGATTCATTTCGTATTTAAAGTTTTATAACTGATGAATTCTCCGATCTGGCTTCCTAATAAAATATGAATGAGGAAAGATGCGTGGTACTTACTTGAGACTTGGAAAGACATGGCCACTGGCTGCCTCAGTGCCTTTGCAAAAGAATTCCCTTGATGCCTGGCCCTCGATGCAATTGCTCTGACCACTCGACATTGTTTTTTTAAAGATATGGGAAAACCACTCCAGAGAGCCCGAAGATGAAGAACAAAAAAAATTAGAGGGTTGAAAACTGCAATCTGAGTGGAAAGATTTAAAGTAAATCCTAGAAGGGACTTCCCTGGCGGCCTAGTGGTTAGGACTCTGCCCTTCCACTGCAGGAGGCACAGGTTCAATCCCTGATCAGGGAACTAAGATCCTGCATGCCGCGTGGCATGGCCAAAAAAAAAAAAATTCTAGAAGAGAGTCCAAGAGGTTAAGTGCTTTTCTGTGGCAAGGCGAGACTCGTAGGAGGGAGACGCGGGCAGCGGACAGGGAACAAGCTCAGAGCTTAGGACCCCTGAGTTCACATTCTGGCTCTGCTGGGTCATAACAGCCATTGCTGGTTGAGCACTTGTTATGTCTCAAGCACTTTATGTGAACTGTACGTTAATATGTACATCATTAATGTGGGTACCAGTGCCATCATCACGCATGGGCCAGGAAACAGAGGCTGGAAAGGTTGAAGGCCTGCTATGGGCCGTGTCTAGAAAGGGCGGGAGCCAGAATTCAGAACGAAGGAATCCAGTTCTGGCTGGCTCTAAGCATGTGATTTGGGGGTCTGTTCTAGAGCCTCTCGACCTTTTAACTTTTTTTAACAAACACATAGATAGCCCTTATTATGTGGCCAGGCCTGGCAGTCATTTAATCCTCATAACAACCCTACCAGGTAGGTACTACTGTTATCTCCATGTCACAGATGGGCAGACTGAGGCAAGAGGAGGCTCACTTACTCTGCTAGTAAAGCAGTAGACTGATGTGGTCATTTTCAGCATTGATCCCTTCAGCCCCCGGGGCAGCCACGCAGGCGCAGGGCCACTGGCATCCCCAGGTGTGTTGCAATTGTGAGTAGCCTCACCCAAGCCACTGCAGCCTGCAGGGATCAGTGTGTGGCCCTCACAGTCTGGGTCCTGGTCCCGGATGCCAGCCCAGATGCCCCAGTCTCCAGGGTCTGCCAGCTCTATTGTTACTGTGAAATGCTCCAGACAAGAAATTTCTGAGTGTTGGCAAGGTTGTTAGGAGAAATGCTAGCACCACATTTTATCTGTGAAAGGAAAAAAACAAAAGGCTCTTAGAGCCTATAAAGATCATTTCTACTGTTGGAAGTTTTTGAATGGTTATTTGAAAATCAATAGAAAAATTTTATTTTCTTACTTTGTGCAAATAAAGTTTCCTACTGGTGGTAACTATTGAGAATGTCTTGATCAGGAACTGACTGGCTAGTTCAAGCAGAAAAACCCAAGGTAAGGGGCTTCCCTGGTGGCGTAGTGGTTGAGAGTCTGCCTGCCGATGCAGGGGACAGTTTGTGCCCCAGTCCAGGAAGATCCCACGGCTAGGCCCGTGAGCCATGGCCGCTGAGCCTGTGCGTCTGGAGCCTGTGCTCCGCAACAGGAGAGGCCACAATAGTGAGAGGCCCGCGTACCGCAAAAAAAAAAAAAAAAACAAGGTAAAAAGGTATGTTCGCGGGGACTTCCCTGGTGGTCCAGTGGTTAGGACTCCGTACTTCCACTGCAAGGGGCGCGGGTTTAATCCCTGCTCAGGGAACTAAGATCCTGCAAGCCGTGCAGCCCCCCCAGAAAAAAGGTATGTTCGGGACTTCCTGGTGGCACAGTGGTTAAGACTCTGTGCTCCCAATGCAGGGGGCCTGGGTTCGATCCCTGGTCGGGGAACTGCATCCCACATGCATGCTGCAACTAAGAGTTTGCATTGCTACAACTAAGGAGCTGGTGATCCACAGCTAAGGAGCCAATGAGCCTCAACTAAGGAGGCTGCCACTGCAACTAAGGAACACACATGCCGCAACTAAGGAGCCCATTAGCCACAACTAAGGAGCCCACCTGCTGCAACTAAGACCCAGCGCAACCAAATAAATAAATTAAATAAATATTTTTTTAAATGTATATTTGCATCTGTAAGATAAATAAGCAAATTGAAAAACATACTTGAGAGTTTCATACACATTTAATATTAAATATCTAAACTAATACACTTTGTGTTTTGTGTTTCTAATTTTAATTACATAATGTAAACAAATATATAATGAATAGGTCATCAAATGCCCACAGCCCCCCAAATCCTGTCCAGTTTGCTCAGTATATGCCGTGTGGCCTGAGAAGGGCTGGGAAGCCTGGGCCAGTTCTGCTGTAGAGAGAAAGCTATGACTTACGGCTTTTCCTGAGACAGTAACAAACATGGCAGAGAAATTCACTTCAACCCCACAGCGATGCCCAGGGCCTTGGGTAAATGGGGCGTGATGGGCAGAACTCCCATCCCAGCCTCCTTTTCCCAACAGGAGAATGGAGCCGGACTCCCCTTGTTCAGACACTCGCTGAGACGGTCGGTACCACCATGTTCTTCTCTCAGCCACGCTGGAATGTTTGAAAGAAGTAACTTTCAGAGGACCCGATCCCTGGCAAAGTCTTGTATAGACTTCTGAGCATGAACTGAACATAGCCCTTCAAGTTCTCTTTTGTATAAACTCAAATTACTTTTGTAAGTGGCTCTTATGGGCCAAAAGTCTGGGAGAGAAAACAGGGAGAAACAAGACAGTCATTCTCTTCAGCCGGGCTGGGGGGACAGGGCTGGGGAGAGCAAGAGAAATAAACAAATACCAGAAATACTTGTGACCTGCAGGTGAGACTAGCTCTGCCTTGGGAGGATTATTTTTTCCTCCCTTCCTTCCCTCCCTCCCTCACTCCCCTCCCCACCTCTCTCCTTTTCTCTTCTTTCCTTTTTCCTTTCCTTTTCTTTTCTCCCCTCCTCCCCAACCCCCTTTCCATTCCTTTTTCTGGCCTCTCTTTCTGTGTAGAAAGGAGAAGTGAGAAGAATCAGGGCCTCAGGAGTCAGACCACGCGGCCAGCAGCAAGGGCTAGACAGGAACCAGTCCTGTGAGCATTCCTTGGGCAATCTTGGTCAGGTCACTTTGATCTCCCGGATCCCAAGTGTCCATCACTGTACTGTAAAGATTGCAACACCTTCTCCTGCAACCCCCTGTAGGAAGGGGAGGTGGCAAGGTCCTTGAAAGGACCTTATGCTTGTTATCGAGGCTTCTCCCAATCAGAGGCTTCTCCCAATTTCATTGCTTATGCAGTACAAACTCACCATTTGTCATAGTAGAAATACTGTCCCTGATTATGTTATCAACTGCCTCCAAAATAATGCAAACTAATTCAAAAAAGAAAAGAAAAAGGGACTTCCCTTGTGGTCCAGTAGTAAAGAATCCACCTTCCAATGCAGGGGACGTGGGTTCGATCCCTGGTCCAACTGAGATCTCACATGCCGCAGGGCAACTAAGCCCAGCATGCCACGACTATTGAACTCACACGCCTCAACTAGAGAGCCTGCATGCCACAAACTGCAAAGCCCACACGCTCTGGAGCCCTCGCGCCACAACTAGAGAGAGAGAAACCTGCACACCGCAACTAGAGAGAAGCCCGAGCGCCATAACGAAGGATCCCGCAATTAAGACCGGACGCAGCCAAAAATAATAATAATAATAAGGAAAAGAGAGAGAGAGAAAGAGAGAGAGAGAGAGAGAGAGAGAGAGAGAGAGAGAGAAGAAGGGAGTCAGGAAGGAAGGGAGAAAGAGGGAGAGGAGGAAAAGAAAAAGGCTTAATCTTTGCCACTGATGCACACAGTAGGGGAAGTTGCCAGAGTGCAGGAGAGTGGTCCTCATCCCCCAGAGGCAGGCAACTCCCTACACAGCGATGCCCAGATACCTCTCCTATCAGTCTCGTCCTGGAGTTTAGTTATTTGAGCTTCGGTGACCATTCTCTTTCCATATATGGGTGATGGCAAGCAGTGGTGACTTTACCAACAGGATTTGGGGACCTGAGGTGTCAGAGTGCCCTCCAGGGAGGAGGAGACCCTCCCTCTGCTTCCATGTCCCCCAGACCAAGCAGAGATTCCCTCTCAGGAAACAGGCCAAACCACAGCTCTTATCTTACAAATCAGGTCGATTCTGGCCAGACTTGTCCTGACTCATGAAAGTAAAGAATTTTGTAACTTCTCCTGGTAAATGAAAAAAGCAAGTTGGAACTTCTGCTGAGTCGGTAGGAAAGTAACTCACCCAAAAATAAACCTGTTACAACAGCAACTTAACTTCTCTAAAGACATTTAGGTACCTTGAGTGACAAATGGGAAAACGGGAAGTTTTGCTTTCTTTAATGAACATTTCAGTAACGTGCGATGTTTCTATATGTAGGTTTTATTTTCTCCCTTTTAAAGCTCTAAGAATAGAAGTAAAATTGCCAATCCTGTTTAACTTTAAAAAGCATGTCTAAATTACCTAACTTATTTGTATTTTAATGTAATGATTATTTCCAGAAATTGTAACCCAAAGACCACTACTTTAGAATATTTTCATGTATAATATCTAGGATTCCATGCATAGGTATTCGAAAGAGACACTTGAGAATTATGTATATTAACCCTTCCTACCTCTTAAGGACACAATAATTTTAAATTAATCAGTGGATTTACTGAAACTGCACATCTACAAATTCTAACCAAAAAAGTATTTTTGAAAAAAAAAATGTTTTTGAACATCAGCCATGTGAGGATACAATCAACTCACCCATTCAACTGATACTCACTGAGAATATTAGTGACTATATTCTGAACAGAACTGGGACATTGGGATTTGCAAAGCACAGCAATCTAGGCCTTGCTGTCTTGGATAACAGTCCAGAAGAGGGAATAGATGGCTTCAAATGAATACTTTCTTTTAAAGAATATTCCTCAGAGGGCTCTGACTTGCACATTTTATTGAAGTCTATTAATACCACAGTAAAGCAGATCAGCCAGGCCTGCAGATGCTGTTCAGACTCTGTAACAAACTTCAGAGCTAGAGATCAAACGCTTTTCCTGGAAGCAGGCTCTAAGGCCCAGCCCCATTTGACTTAAAATTAAAGGGCCATCAGTTGGAGTTTGAAAACCAAAATTCCATCATGTTACCAGTCTGAACAAGAGAATGCAGGCTGCTGCTTCTTAACTCCGTGAGGCTTGTTTTAACATAGTTTCTCCAAAGACAGAAGATAGTTTCTCATTCAAAAATGCGTGGTTCTCCAACTCTTTTTCATCCTGTCGTTCAGGTGAGATTATCTGTAATGATCTACCTTCAGGTTCACTGATTCTTCCTTCTGCTGGCTCATATCTGCTGTTGGGCCCTTCTAGTGAGTTTTTCATTTTAGTAATTGTATTTTTTCAACTCCAGAAGTTCCATTCAGTTATTTTAATAACTTTTCTTTCTTTATTGATATTCTCTATTTGATTTTAAAAAATGGTTTTCTTCCATTGTTTGAACATATTTATAAATAGATGCTTTTTTACATAATAAAATGTCTGTTCAGTCCAACATCTGGATCCCTTCAGGGAAAGTTTCTATTGACTACTTTTTTCCTGTGTATGTATTAATATTCTTGTTTATTTACCCATTTAATCTATTTCTGTTGAAACTGGATATTTCAGATCATATATTGCAACAACTATGGATTCTAATTTGTCTCTCCTTCCAGGGGTGGTTGTTATCACTGTTTCTTTAGGGGTTTGCCTGAACTAATCCTGTAGATTGCATTTCTCCTGCAATGTATGAACACTGGTGCCTCTGCTCAGTTGCTTTTTTAAAATTATTCACATTTTTATTTTTAAGTCTGGCTTTTAAGGGGTCATCCCGGAGTCAAGCAGAGCTTAGTAGTAAGCCAATCATTGATCGGACGTTGTACTTAAACATCTTGGGCCAATGAGGCCTCCACATTTTGTTTATGGATCTGTCTGTAGCTTGGAGAGTATATTCCAAGTTCAGGAAGTTTACAAGTCTGCCTGGCATCCCCAGTGTTTCTTGCTTAGCCAGTGATGAGTAGTTCACTAAACGTGAATGGATTAAATATTCCAATCCAAAATCAGAGATCATCAGTCTGGATAAAAGGAACTTTTATCCAGAATTTATAAATAATTCTTACAACTCAACAGTAAAATGAGAACCTAATTTTTTTTTCTTCCAGTTTTATAAAGATATAATTGACATACAGCACAGTATAAGTTTAAGGTGTACAGCATCATGATTTGACTTACACACATCATGAAATGATCACCACAATAAGTTTAGTGAACATCCATCATCTCATACAGATACAAAATTAAAGAAATAGAAAAAAATTTTTTCCTTGTGTTGAGAACTCTTGGGATTTACTCACTTAACACATTTCATGTATAACGTTACATCCCTAGTACTTATTTATCTTATAACTGAAAGTTTGTACCTTTTGAATGCCTTCATCCAGTTCCGCCTCTCTCTACCCCCTACTTCTGGAAATCAGAAACCTAATCTCTTCTTCTATGAGTTTGTTTGTTTTTGAAGTATAATTGACCTACAACACTATGTTAGTTCCTGTTACACAACATTGTGACTTGATAATTCTATACATTTCAAAATGATCACCAGGATAAGTCTAGTTACCATGTGTCACCATACAAAGATATTACATATTTATTGACTATATTTCCCACACTGTACATTTCATATCCATGGCTTATTAATTTTGCAACTGGAAGTTTGTACCTCTTAATCTCCCTCACCTATTTCTCTCCTCCCCCCCACCTCCCTCCCTTCTGGCAACCACCTGTTTATTCTCTGTATCTATGACTTTGTTTCTGTTTTGCCATATTTGTTCATTTGTTTTTTAGGTTCCACACATAAGTGAAATCATACAGTATTTGTCTTTCTCTGTCTGACTTACTTCACTAAGCGTAATACCCTCTAGGTCCATCCATGTTGTTGCAAATGGCAAGATTTCATTAGTTTTTACGGCTAATATTCCATTTTGTGTGTGTGTGTGTGTGTGTGTGTGTGTGTGTGTGTGTGTGTATATATATATATATATATATATATCACATCTTCTTTATCCATTCTTCTATTAATGGGCACTTGGAAACACAAAGCACCACAAATAACCAAAACAATCTTGGGAAAGGAGAACAAAGCTGGAGGTATCATGCTTTCTGATTTCAAAATATAATACAGGGACTTCCCTGGTGGCACAATGGTTAAGAATCCACCTGACAATTCAGGGCACACGGGTTCAAGCCCTGGTCCGGGAAGATCCCACATGCTGTGGAGCAATGAAGTCTGTGCACCACAACTACTGAGCCTGCACTCTGCAGCCCATGAGCCACAACTACTGAAGCCCGTGCGCTCTAGGGCCCACACGCCACAACTACTGACCCCACATGCTGCAGCTATTGAAGCCTGCACACAGGCCTACTAGAGCCTGTGCTCCACAACAAGAGAAGCCACCGCAATGAGAAGCCCACATACTGCAATAAAGAGTAGCCCCCACTCGCCACAACTAGAGAAAGCCCATGCGCAGCAACAAAGACCTAATGCAGCCAAAACAAAAAACAAAGCTACCATCATCAAAACAGGATGATATGTACCACAATGTTCATTGCAGTTCTATTTACAATAGCCAGGACATGGAAGCAACCTAAGTGTCCACCGACAGACGAATGGATAAAGAAGATGTGGCACATATATACAATGGAATATTACTCAGCCATAAAAAGAAACGAAATTGAGTTATTTGTAGTGAGGTGGATGGACCTAGAGTCTGTCATACAGAGTGAAGTAAGTCAGAAAGAGAAAAACAAATACTGTATGCTAACACATATATACAGAATCTAAAAAAAAAATGGTTCTGAAGAACCTAGGGGCAGGACAGGAATAAAGACGCAGACGTAGAGAATGGACTTGAGAACACGGGGAGGGGGAAGGGTAAGCTGGGACGAAGTGAGAGAGTGGCATGGACTTATATATACTACCAAATGTAAAATAGCTAGCTAGTGGGAGGCAGCCGCATAGCACAGGGAGATCAGCTCGGTGCTTTGTGACCATCTAGAGGGGTGGGATAGGGAGGGTGGGAGGGAGAGAGATGCAAGAGGGAAGGGATATGGGGACATGTGTATATGTATAAGTGATTCACTTTGTTATAAAGCAGAAACTGACACACCATTGTAAAGCAATTATACTCTAATAAAGATGTTTAAAAAATAAATTAATTAATTAAATGCTGTTGTTATTATTTTGCTTAATAACGATGATGTAAAGGTAAATAAATAAATAAATAAATAACACATAAAAGCATTTGTTCTTTAATAATGTAAAATCCCTGTTGAGTCCATTACCAGCAATCAAATGTGTGATACTTAGCACTAAGGCACACAATGTTTGCTGACTGATTAAGGTTTTAATGGCTTAAATTAGAGGTATATATAGCATCGTCAATTGAAGTTGGAAGATGAAAACTCTGGATTAAAAAGTCATTTAGAGTAGACAGTATTTTATATAAAATATCTTCAATCTGCTAGTGTCACCTACTGGTGAGGATTGGCTAGTGTTCTAGAAACAATTCTATTTCCTAGTGCTCTTGAATTTTAATGGCTGCATAACAAGGGGTCTGTATGAAGCATTAGTAAACAATAAAACTTTGACACAATAGAAAAATATTTATATGATATAGAAGTTTCTTGTGAAAAGCAACTGTTAGGAATTCAATCTAGCTAGTTACTTTGTAGAATGTTCCTTAATTTGAATTTATCTGCGGTTTCCTCATGATTCAATTCAGGTGATGCACTTTTGGCAGGAATACCACAGAAATGATGCTGCTTCTTTTCAGGGCATCACAGCGTGAGACATATCATGTCAATTTGTCCCACTCTTTGTGATATTAACTTTGATCATTAAGGTGGTGTCTGCCAGGTTTCTCTACTATAAAATTACTATTTTCCCCTTTGTAGTTAATATAGTTTGTGGCAGATACTTCCTCAACAAACTTTTACTAATTTTAGAATCCAATTGATGATTCTTTCTGAGTCAAGTGTAAGAATTACAGTTACCAGATGATGATTTTCTAACTCCATCATTCATTCTATATTTCCTTGTTGGTGTCCTACTATAAGGAAGAGGTTTTCTTTCTCTCCTATTTATTTATTTAATCATTTATGTATTATCATTATTTATTACTGATAATAGACATCTCGATAGGTGTGAGGTGATATCTTATTGTGATTTTTAAAAATTTTTATTTATTTATTTATTTTTGATTGTGTTGGGTCTTCATTGCTACGCTCGGGCTTTCTCTAGTTGTGTTGCACGGGCTTCTTACTGCGATGGCTTCTCTGGTTGCAGAGCACGGGCTCTAGGCGCACAGGCTTCAGTAGTTGTGGCACACTGGCTCAGTAGTTGTGGCTCATGGGCTCTAGAGCGCAAGTTTGGTAGTTGTGGTGCACAGGCTTAGTTGATCCGCGGCATGTGGGATCTACCTGGACCAGGGCTCAAACCTGTGTCCCCTGTATTGGCAGGCGGATTCTTAACCACAGTGCCACCAGGGTAGCCCCTCATTGTGGTTTTAACTTTCATTTCCCTGATGATTAGTTATGTTCAGCATTTTTCATGTGCCCGTTGGCTATCTGTGTGTCTTCTTTGGAGAAATGTCTATTCAGGTGTTTTTCCCATTTTTTAAATTGGGCTATTTGTTGTTGATGTTTTTGCTATTGAGTTGTATGAGTTCTTGTATATTTTGGATATTAACTCCTTATTGGATGTGTGGTTTGCAAGTAGTTTCATCCTACAGGTTGCTTTTCATTTTGTTGATGGTTTCCTTTCCTGTGCAGAAGCTTTTAGTGTGATGTGGTCCCACTATTTATTTTTGGTTTTGGTCCCAAATCCAAAAAATCATTGCCAAGACTAATGTAAAGGGACTTAGCTCCTCCATTTTCGTCTAGGAGGTTTATGGTTTCAGCTTTATGACCAAGCCTTTAATCCATTTAGCATTGATTTTTGTGTATGGTGTAAGATAGGATCCATTCTTTTGCATATAGATATCCAGTTTTCCCAGTACCACTTATTGAAGAGACTGTCCTTTCCCCATTGTGTATTCTTGGAGACTTTGTAGAAAATTAATTGACCATTATGCAATGGTTTATATCCAGGGTCTCTATTCTGTTCCATTGATCTATGTGTCTGTTTTATGCCAATAGCATACTGTTTTTTTGCGGGGGGAGGGTTTTTTTTTTTTACTGTAGCTTTGTAATATAGTTTAAAAAAAAATTATTGGAGTATAGTTGAGTTACAATGTTGTATTAGTTTCAGGTGTACAGCAAAGTGATTCAGTTATACATATACATATATTCATTCTTTTTCAGATTCTTTTCTCATATAGGTTATCACACACTAGTGAGTAGAGTTCCCTGTGCTATACAGTAGGTCCTCGTTGGTTATCTTTCTTATATATAGTAGTGTGTGTACGTTAATCCCAAGCTCCTGATTTATCCCTCTCCCCACATTTCCCCTTTGGTAACCGTAAGTTTGTTTTCAATATCTGTATGTCTTTTTCTGTTTTGTAAATAAGTACATTCGTATGTGATATAGTTTAAAATCAGGAAGTGTGATGCCTCCAGCTTTGTTCTTCTTTCTCAAGATTGCATTGGCTATTTGAGGGTCTCTTGTGTTTCCATACAAATTTTAGGATTTTTCTGTTTCTGTGAAAAAATGGAATTTTGATAGGGATCGCACTGAAACTGTAGATCACTTTTGGGGGAATGGGCACTTTAACAATAATAATTCTTCCAATTCAGAAAACTTTTTCAATCATTTCTCTGTCATCAAGGGCTTTGTAGTTAATAGACGTTGTTTATCTACTTTCATTGACACCAAGCAAAGTTGCAAAAGTGCTTCTCCCTCAGTTCACACCCAGGGCTGCATGGAAGATCCTATTTATGACCAGCTGCTAGAGAGGTTAAAAGCCTGAGCTCGGTACATAGATGGATCAGCTCCATACGTAGGGGCAAGTTGAAAAAGGATAGCAGCTGCACTCTAGTTTTACTCAGGGGTGGCCTTGAAAGACAAAGGTGAGGAAGAAATCCTTCCAGTGTCCCCAGGGTGGGGCACAGGGACAGAGCTTTAGGCAATGCATCTGTTTATTCACTTTTTGTGGAAAAGGAAGTTGTCTGAAGTTGAAACATACATGGATTTATGGGCAGTGCTTAATGGCTTAGCCAGCTGGTCAGGAATCTGGGAGGAGAAAGATCAGAAGATTTGGGACAAGGAAATCTGGGATAGAGGGATGTGAGTGGATCAACGGAAAAGGACACAAAGTGTCCTTCGTAAATAATATTGTACTAACGGGAGCACCTACAGTGGAAGAGGCATTAAATGCAGATGTGATGGTAGCCACCACCATTGCATCTTTTAAAGGTAGCACTAATTTCTGCCATTCCCCCCCAGGAGACAATATGGTTTGGCCAGCGGAGCAGATTCAGAGGCTTCTACCTGGACTTCCCCATTAAGACAGCTCTTATTCTAGACACCAAGGACCAGTGTAAGGTCATTTCAGCTACTCATTATGTATATTCCAATTATACAATCTGGAACCAGGATAATTACCACCATGTGGGTCTGTGGACCCAGTGGATCCAACTATGGGCCCAGATTCTATTTATTACCTGGCCCCTTATGCCTCTCATTCTAATAGGGAGCCAATACCAACTCAGACTCTGTGTCCAGCACTCTGAATTGTTTGGGTATCCCTCTTTCCCCAATGTACAGTTACCTAAATAAATTACCCCTTTGTGAAGCCATGTAGTCCTGGATCTCCTAACTTTTCTCCTCTTCCAGATGGTCCACACCTCACTTGTTCCAGCCAGATACCATGGTTCCAGCCTCAACTCCTCTCCTTCCTAAGCTCCAACATCTAATCCATCACCAAGGGCTTTTAATTTAAAATCTCCATCTCCCACATTTCTGGAATCCATTCAAATCTCTATTCTAATGGAAGCTTCTGTGGTTGAGGCCACCATCTCTGAATTACTGTAATTTATTCTTAACTGGTCATCCAAAGTATTGAAATATTCTTAACTGATCATCTCATTGCCCTCCTTAACAGTTTTCATATGACTGAGATTAACCAAAATAATCTGGTCACTTCATCCTCCTTGCTTAAAAACCATCATTGCCCCTCTGATGTCTTAGACTAAAGTGTTTAGGAGGACCTGGATGTTCTGCTACTGTTTAAATATTCGCAGTCTTGCCACTGTCCATCTCACACCAATAACTAGTCATCTGGTAGGTCTTTCTGTTCCTCCATGCCTTGGTGTAGTCTATTATTTCCACCCACATAGAAATGATCACAACTGCTTGCTGGGAAAGGCACGTATGGAATGCACGTGCAGTCTTTATTACACATTAGGCTCTCAATAATTAGTCTAAATAAGTGACTAAGATGACTGATAAGGCCAGACCCTCTTGACTATAAATCGATCCTATTTTACGTTAATGACAATGTTAAACTAGGACTGTATTCTCCCTCTGGACATTATTTACATTTACATTTAATAATAAACTACTTGGGGCTTCCCTGGTGGCGCAGTGGTTGAGAATCTGCCTGCCAATGCAGACGACACGGGTTCGAGCCCTGGTCTGGGAAGATCCCACATGCCATGGAGCAACTGGGCCCGTGAGCCACAATTACTGAGCCTGCACGTCTGGAGCCTGTGCTCCGCAACAACAGAGGCCGCGATAGTGAGAGGCCTGCGCACCGCGATGAAGAGTGACCCCCACTTGCCACAACTAGAGAAAGCCCATGCACAGAAATGAAGACCCAACACAGCCATAAATAAATAAATAAATAAATACATTGTGTATTATTTATAAAAAAAAAAAAAAAACTGGAGCAATTGGGACAAAATGCAAATATTAAAAATAATAATAATAATAATAATAATAAACTACTGTAGTTCTCTTTGACAGCAAGACATTTACTCAGGTTTCACAGTCAAAAATGCCTGGCGAAGTACACAGTTAAGACAGACCCAAGCTCTGCTCCTCTGAGCTTTAAGTAACCAGGCAACTTATTTGTTCTAAAAATCCTTAACCATCCTACTGACATTATACTCAAATACAACGCCTTGGGTTCAACGGACCGGACCTCAAAGCACTTTCCAGGCACTTACCGTGAATTTAGAGAACAATTTATTTCCCCTGAGCTGAGGGGGTTGGGGGACAAATGCAGAGGATTCAAGAAACTGAAATAAACAGAGAAAAACCTTAGCTAGTAGCTCCATCCTATATTTCCCACTAAGCATTCGACCAGAGCCATGCGAATTCCGGGACCTCAGCTTCCCGCCTCCGGCTGAAGCCGCTTCCAGTGCGGACCTGAAGCCCTGCCTCCCCTCCGGCCCCGCCTCCTCCCCCGGCCTGACTCTGAGCCCCGCCCACCTCCTCCACGCCCTCCCGGCCCCGCCTCCTCTCCCGGCTCCCCTCCCTGCCTGGCCCCGCCTTTCTGCTCGGACCCCTCCCTCTAGCCCGCCCCCTTTCCTTTCCACTCTCTGGCCCCACCTCTAGCTTCATCCCCCGGCCGGCCCTGAGCCCCGCCTCCATGCCCCAGCCACACTTCCCGGACCCGAACCCGCCCGGGGCGGAGCTGCACCTGGTGCGGGCCTGGGGCGTGGCGGGCGCCACGGAGCGCCAGGTGCGGCTTCCGCGTCAAGATGGCCGCCACCAGCTGGGCAGGGGTCTGGCTCCCATCCCGCGGCCGCCTTCCCGCCAGGCGCCCGCTGCTGCGAGTTGCTCTCTGCCTCCTGTGCTGGGGCCCGGCGGCTGTGGGCGCCGTCCCCGAGCTCGGGCTCTGGGCAGCGACGATCAATGACGTAAGTGGAGTGTCGGGACCCAGGCGAGGTGCTGCCCGGGCTCTCTGGGATCCAGGAGCGGGTCTCGGGCTTGTTGATCTGGCTGGGCCTGCCCCGGGTCCCCTGATACTTTCTCTGGGCTCTTTGTCTGCTCGGCGCGGGGAGCGCCCCCTCCTCCGGCCCGACCTGGGCTGTGGGATCAGTCAAGCTTGTGTGCTGGGGGATTGCTATCCCTTCTGAACTCTGTTCATGAGGATCACCATTCCCGAAGTCCTGGCCCCTCGCTCTGCTCCGACCTGCTCTGGCTAGATCAGGTCCTCGTTTATTCAGACCTGAGCCCTGAACCCCTCGGCACTCCTAGCGGCATCTTTGGATTTGACCTCTCCTCGTGCCCAGGTGCAGCCACAGGGCCGCACCCGTGTGGCCACAGGGTGGATTTTCCAGGGCTTCAGTTTCCGCATAAATTTAGAAAGAGCTTGTGCCTTTTTTTTCTTTCTTTCTTTCTTTCTTTAAATGAGAAGGGAACATGCAATAGTCACCCCACCCCTCTTTCCC